>NC_067165.1:4053580-4385455 GCF_903995435.1 Acomys russatus
CTGCCCCGCTTAAGCCAGAACTGGGTGCTCATCCCAGATGCTGCACTGTACCCTAAGGCTTCTGTTAGGTAGGCTGTGGCTCCCAGCAGCAAAAAATGAAGACTGACGCAGGTTCCAGGATACTACCTGGCCCAGATATCTGGCATACAGACACCTTGACCGAAAGGGATGCCATTGAAGGAAGGATTCATGGGAAACCAGGGAAGTCAATAGCATTGCAAGCTATCGGGGTTAACGTAGAGAAAGGAGAGGAGACACTCTTGTTATTTCTGAGATGCGCACAGCAGCGTCAAGACCTGAGATAGATGGATGTGCGGAGGGCAGATAGATACCAAGATACATAAATAATTGATAGACGGGGTGGAAATGACCTTATAGGGAAGAAGACCATGCAAGAATTCTTCTACTTTTTTCTACGCCCTTCCAAAAGAAAGAAATTATAGCTAGATACAAATATTTGTGCCAAATGCTAAAAAACAAAACAAAACAAAACAAAGCTTCAGATCCCACCCCCAACCCCACCCACAAGACTTTACAACCCACTCTCAAGTGTAGAGCTTCTTCTACACACGCGCGGGGCAGCCTCTGCATCTAGACATCACTAAGAAGGGAGTATTCAGAGGAAAGGCAGTCAGCTGGCCTGGCAGCATGAGTGATGGTGTTGGGCATACCCCCAGTCTTCCATTCACCCCCCTCCCCTCACCTCTACTTGACCCTGAGCTCAACCACAGTTCTGAGGGGGCAGCTCCGAGTCCACCTGTCTTAGGCAGAGCTCCTGTTTCTCTTTCTTTCTCTGATTCTTGGCAGGCAAGCACATCCCGGGGTAGGGCCACATCCACGGGCCTTCTGCTTATGCGGACTTGAGTTCTAATCCCGTGCCCGTTGGCTTTCCCCAACAGGTAAGCCCTACTCTCACTGTATGTTGGAATGTTGGAAATATTGGGAGGGCTGGAGAGTGATGCTCCCAACCTCAAATCCAGGGACAGGCCGCAAAGCCCCAACTGTGACGGAAGGAACCAGTGGTGTCAGACTTTCTGAACCCTCTCTTCCATGCATGGACAGCTCTGAGGCTTCTTTCCATACAGGTTCCCTCAGTCTCTCAGGAGGGGTAAGCCCTAGGGACTGGAGTGGTAAGTTGCCGGCTAACATTTTTTCACATTGCTTTGTTCTCTAAGGATCAACTCTGTGCTTTCAGGAACATGTTTCTTTGTATTTCTTCTTGGAGGACATTGGTCCTGTCTGAGGTTTAAGCGTCAGGGCTAAGCTAAAACAGTGACTCCGGACTGTCTTTACCAGGGAGAGTGGCAAGGGCCAAGGGAGACGGATGCCTGTAGGTTAAATGTCTGCTTTTTACCCATCTGGTAGATAATTCTAAGAGGTATTCTCCATGGCTCCCAGCTCAGGATATTCCTGCATGGCAGTCTGGCCTATGGGCCTTCTCTTCCTCCCTTCACTCACCACACTCCCTCACTTCTATTTCCTGGGCCTGGTTTCAACAAAACTCTCAGTACACAAGTGTCTGACTCGCCCTTTTGTTTTCTGGGCAACTCAAAGTCAGACGCAAAGTTTATGGGAAAAGAGGTGTGAAATGAGCCGGAACATTAGCTAAGGCTGAGAGTTAAGGAAAAGGTCAGAGGTCACGGCAAATAGAACAAAGTAATGACCTACAACAACGGGGAGCCAAGAGCGGCTAGGACTATTTTTAAGGGGTGACATAGTAGGCTAATACTCATGGAAGGTTCTAGGTGCAATCTCCAAGGGAGAACACCAGAAAGGAGCCTTGTTTCCTTGCTTTATCTGAATAAACCAGCGCACAAAGGTGTGTAATGCTGTGAACCAGGGCTTTGCACCTGAGGGTCACACGCTACCCCAACCATTACCTGCCTTTAAAGCTACTTGGCTCCTTTTGGCTCCTACCATTTTCCTACTGACTCTTTTATTTATTCTTGCTTTGTTTTGTTTTGTTTTGACTACTTTGCACTTGCTGAACAGTGCAGAGTACAGACTTTTTCCCTCTTGTGAGACGTACAAGATGCTTGGGATACTGGCTAGTGTCTGCCAGGTCCATACATAGGGAGAGGAGAGAGTCAAGGAACTGCCTAGGAGGAAATGCAGGCTCCTGAGTAGAGCCTCCTGGGATGCTAGACACATGGCCTCAGAAGGCTAACAGGAGCCTGTGCAGGATGTGGGGGGTGGGGAGGGGGTGGGGGTGTGTGGTTATTGTTAACCCAGAACGGGGCCTTTAGCAAGCCACTGCCCACCCACCCCCTTGTCAGGGAGCATCTCTGCATAGTGTCCCTTTGTGCTTCTTAGCGCCTGGCACACAGAGGAAGGTGGACCTTATTTCTCCTGACTGCACCCAGGCTTCCTCTTCAAAGCTCGACTCAGGCTTTGCAGGCAAACAGCATCCTGCGTCTCATCACCCGTAGCTCGGCTCAGGCAGCCTGCTCAGTGAAGCGTGTGCTCGGGGAAGGCTTCCTTTGCCGGAGCTCCTTTGGGGAAATCACGAAGAGGGGTTTCCCCTAAACGTTTGCTCATTGTTAGGGGCTTCCTCCGCCATCAGCCTTTCCACATGACTGGATCGTGTCCATGCTCTGGGAGCTATCCCACCATGACTTGCTGGCAAGCAGTCACGGCTGTAGGGCGGGATGGGCATCTAGTGGTGTGTTCATTGAACTGAAAGAGGTTGTCAGGAAGAGAACAGGGGACCTCCAACTCCCTTGGTGGGGGTGGTGGGGAAGCTATGACCTCCCTCATCTTTCTGGACTTCAACTGGCCAGCTGCAAACTTCAGATGATCGCAAGGAGCATTTGAGTGAAGCTTGCTTTACCCGGGGAGCCCCACGCCAGAAGGTTGCCCCAGCTCACTCGGATTTTGCAATCCCTCACTCTGTTCAATAGCCCCTCCATTCCATTTGCTAGTGCCTTTTGCCTGGATGAAGGCAAAGGGCTCTTGGTTCATCTCGTTTCCTGCCATCCGCTTCCAATTTTTCTCCTCACTTCTGCCAGCGTCGCGTTTCTAAAGCAGAAGTCTGTTTTTTTTTTTTTTTTTTTTTTTTTTTTTTAGCTCCCCTGGAACAGCAAGGGGGAACCGTGTAAATGGCCAGCATACAAACACACGCACATGCGTACGCACGCACGCACGCACGCACAAACGCACGCACGCACACAGCTTTTCAATCACCTGAGCGCGCTGTCACCATCCACCTTCCAGCTTGTCTCCCATACATATGTCCTGTGGTAGTACGCTTCTGCTATGCAAAACGCCCTGCCTTCTGCTGAACGTATCACTCTTCATAGCTGGCGGCCTTTACCACCTGTATGGACTTGGGCGCACGGTGATTTGCCGAGCTCCAGTTCTACTTCCGGTGAGACTGAATTACTGATCCCCAGTGAGGAGTACAAAGTACTTCGGTAAGTTTAGAGTCATGAAAGATGGTTAAGAACATTCTAGTGTCTTATCCTTTTGCTAAATGCGTGTTTATTCTGTAAAAGCCAGAGCCAGTGAGGGCTCCGCTGTGAGGCTCGTCCGTGTCCCTGGCAGAGGAACTGGCTCACTCTCCAGCCTTACTCAGACTTGATGTGACACTGTGTCCATCACCTTGGAGTCTTGGTGTCCATGCGTTTGTCTTGCCCATCGGCCCTGACCTCCTTGAGGAAATGTGCTATATTTATCTCCTCAGCCCTGTACCGGCATAAGGCCTGTCTTAGGGTAGGTACTCTGTGCACGCTAAATGAATGAACAAATGACTGTTTTCACTCTCTGGTAGAGAGGACTTTCATTAAAAAAGCCAAAGGAAGGAAACGGTCAGAATGTGTGGGCTTGTTTAGTCTGCTCTGCCCGATTAACCAGGCACACCCGCATGCTCCATTCCCCCGCTCCACTGCTGTGCGACGGCAAATGTCAGAAGGTTATGTGGCATCCCCTCCCTTATCTGCATGGGTGTGACGTGGCCGGGGCGGCCTCCACGCCCCTTATCCAAACAGACAGGCCAGCTCTAGCCACTGGAAATGCTTCAAAGCACGAATTCAGCATTTATCCCTGAGAAGTCTGCAGGAGTAAATAAAATAATAAAAGCTCCTGAAAGAGGCCTACGGAAAGCTGTCCGTGTACAGGCTTAAGCTGTAGGGGATGGCAACATGCAGAAGAACAGACGTATAACCTAAGAGTGGCCTTTGAGCTATGTGCTCATGGGCGGAGAGGGCTAGCCTCGGCTCTAGAGATAACACTTTAAAGTGAATCGGCTGGTTAAATTTTCACCTTGCTGAGCTTCATTGGTGTTATTATTTTATTTTATTTTTGGACAAAGCAGAGGGTGAAATTTTCCATCTTACAGGTCGAGAAGCTAACAGGAGCTAAAGGAGACAAGTCTTGGATCATCTCTGGAACACTTGCAATGGCAAACACCCAATACTGTGATAATGTCCATTTGCACTCTGAGCAGGTAAATAGGCTACTTCTGTGCCTGTCTGCAGGTCTTCTATGCTGCAGGGGAGGGAACGCTAAAGCAACAACTGGTAGCTGTGCTTTCTGGGCAAATGTTTAGCTAATGTGGGTGGCAGACACCATCAGAAGGAGAAAGGGGAATGTGGGGTGGGTATTCATTTCTTTGGTCTCCATGCTGCTGGGCTGTGAACTGACTAAACCTCTTCCATTGAGCACAACTCTTCCGTTAAGTCCTGTCTGTCAGGCTGTAAGCAGAGCTCCTCTGGAACAACTGCCAGGCTTTTACTTATTGTATTTTAATAGCAATAAGAAAAAGTAGTAGATATCTAATGTGTCAAGAAGTTTACTTTACCAGTCATAATGACAATAATGTGCCATCAGTGTTGGCAGTGATAACAATGATGATGATGATGATGCAATGACAGAGGGTAACATTGTCTGAATGTTATATTAGTCCATTTGGGCTGCCAGAACAAACTACCATATATATATGAGATATATATATATATATACATATTTTATATATAAAAACATATATATATACACTAATTTAAACAACATCAGTTTACCTGCTCACAATTATAAAGGTTTGAAATTCTAGCTCATTTTTGCTAGTAAGGTTGGTCTCTTCCCCTGGGCTGTAGGTGACATCTCCTAGTTAAATCTTTACATGACCTTTTTCTTAGTGTACATTCTTAAAGGAGGTAGGGAATAGACCAAGTGGTAACGGCTAGAACTGTAGGGAAAGAAGGATGAAAGGTTTGCTCTGGAATCTATTCTCTGAAAGACACTAATCCTCTCTGGTTAGGGGATCCATCCTCATGACCTTATTTAATATTAGTTCCTTCCTTAGGCTCCCCACCCCCAAATACACTGGAATTAGAGTTTCAGTATGTGAGTTCAAAGGCCATACAAAACTTAAGCCTATAACAAATATTATCTGTATATCAGGGTATGTGTTAAATAAGTGTATGTGGCATTTCATTTAGTGCCTACAAGAAGTATATGAATTTGGAATTGTCCCAATCCTACAAGTGAAAAAAAAAATTGTACTAAAGTTAACAGCTTGCCTCAGATCACATAGCTAGTGAGCTTTGGTGCTGAGAGTCCACCCTAATGATCTAATTTTAAAAATATTATCTCTAATCACTGCAGCAGTTTTTCCGGCTGGCATGCCATACCTAACTTACACATGGAAGGCAATCATGGGCCGAGAGGTCAAGCATGTTTTACAATGCCACATTGTAAACAGATAGAAGATGCAGAGGCGGGCTTTGAACTTTGCATGTTCATTCCAAAGCCAATCCTTAAATACAATCTATCACATTTGTTACTTGTTGGCTTTTAAAAAAGGTCTTTCAGATTCATTTTATATTGTCAGTGGGAGTTGTTATATCTTTTTAAACACGAGAAAAGTTGGTTTCAAAAAGTTAATAGCTTGATGATTGCTAAATGCACACATACATGAGATTTTTTACATTCTTATTTCCCACTGGGAAAAGATGTTGTACTTAAAATATTTATTCATTCATAATTTTATCTAGACAGCCTTGCATAAAATTGCTCATTTATTCAAAAGTAGCTTAGCATTTACTATATCAGGGTCAACAAATGATTTTCTGTAAAAGGCAAGACGACAACTATTGTAGGATTGCTGACGGCACAGATTTGCTATCATCATGCAAAACCAGACATAAATTACATGTACATGGGCCAGAAGTAGCATTATCTCAACAACTTTTTTTTGTTTAATGCCTATTTACAACAACACTATTAGTCTGTGAGCTATAACTCACCGACTCATGTACTGTGTGCCATAAAAATAGTGTTTGGTTCTGGAAACAAGATGACCTCCAGAAATTCCCACCCAAACTCATGGCAAAGCAGTTGTCAAGGAAGATGAGATTGTCCTGGTACTCTGAAGGAAGTCCCCACAGAGTCCAAAGGGGTGGTGGAAGAGAGACCAGGGATTTCTACAAGTGTGAAAAGGTGAGAAGGGAAGGTCCCATGAAGAGGAGGCAGGAAGCTCTGTTCTGAGGTATCAAGAAAGCTGGCGTGAACGCAAAGCCTTTGAGGCAGAGATCCATCCTAGAGGATGCAGGGGCGGGGCAGTCTAAGCCTTCGTTGTTGACAAGCCCACTTAGTCCTTTTGTGGTGTTCGGTGAGTAACATAATATCGCTCAGCATTTCTTTCCCTACTGAAAATGTCAAGTCAGCATTCCCCTCCTGGGGTTCTTGTAAGGCTCAACCAACACAATGAATGTGAAGAATTTAGCATCACATCTGACGCGCGGTGAGGGCTTAATGAATGGTGGAAACGAAGATTTTTGTTTTAAGAAAACTTTACTCTGACGTTGTGGATATATGAAAGAGAAGGCAGGAAACCCAACTTGGAAGTGATGCCAGCGCTCTGTAAAAGGCATCATGAAAGGCTGGACATAGTGAGGATGGAGAAGACAGAACGAAGAGAAGTGGACAGGATTGGAGGGCTCACTCAATTCCAGCATGAGGGACAAAGACAAGACAAAACTACTCCAGTGTGTGAACTATGTAGAGATGTCCATGTGGGCGGGGAGGAAGCAAACCCACATTTCGGAAGCCAATCAGGAATTTACTAGAAGATGGACTTAGAGCATCCATGAGATGTCACAAAGTAGTCAAGGATGGAATATAACCAAGATGGGTTCAATAGCACAGTGGACACTTTTAGATACTCATCAGCTAGGAACTGCTGAAGTGAAGGCAGTGATTATAATATTCTTGAGAGTTCGATAGGAGGAAAGGAGAAAAGGAGGAACGGTGCTCGTGGAAGATGTAAGGATGGCTTTCCCTTCCTCCAAAGCCTGTCAGAGATGAAACACCCAGGGAAAATGGACTCTCCAGGGGAGCGAGATGGTAAGTGATTGGGAAAAGTCCAAAGGGTTTTGCTTGGATAGGAAAGGAGTCTACTGTCCTGGCCAGGATCTCAGAAGGGAAGATCGGGTGCTGATGTCAATGCTAAAGTCTGTGGTTTTGCAAGCAGAGTTTTCAGGTACTTTGTGACAGCCTGGTTTCTCTTTGCGGCTAAGAAAAGAAATCAGGAGAATGACTGGAGCATTGCTCTGACAACAGATTCAAATAGTCACGAGTGTATGGAGGTCATACACTCATGACAGCACAAATCCATCCAATTTTGTCCTTCCTTTAAACAGTGCTCAGCAAAGAAAAAGACACGAAGGAGCTGCACAGATACAAGGTGAGGTAGAGAGAGAGAATACAGAGCTTGGAAGGAAGAGGTTGTTGGCAGCAAACTGCTGACTCAGGAGAGAGGGGAGATGAATTCAGTGGACCACAGAGTTCAGTGGACCACAGAGTTCAGTGGACCACAGAGTTCAGTAGACCACAGAGTTCAGTAGACCACAGAGTTCAGTGGACCACAGAGTTCAGTGGACCACAGAGTTCAGTAGACCACAGAGTTCAGTAGACCACAGAGTTCAGTAGACCACAGAGTTCAGTGGATAGTGAAGGAAATGAAGCAGGAGACGAGAGTGCAGTGAGGGAAAGATAGAGGAGCTAGTAGGTCTTGATAAGATGAAAAAGTATGTGTGTTAGAAATGAGAGGAAAGCTGAACTGGTGGGCAGGTGGGGTCAGGGCACTCCCTGTTAGAACTTAAAGTATTCAGTGGGACAGCAAGCTTCATGCAGTAACCACAAAGTGGATCATTAAATTGAAGCTAAAGGAAGACGTTCAAGGAAATTTGAAGTAAGAATGAATAAGACAGTTCATAACTGTGTGCTAATTTGCACATTTACAAAGCCCTTTCACACATGACCACAGCCTGTGATGGGGATAGTGCAGAAATTACCTCAGTTATTATCTTCATTTACTCAAGACAACGGGGGCTTAAAGATACTCAGAATATTTCCCCTGTTTTATTAAACGTAGATTCTTTCCTTGTACATTATAATCTGGATACAGTTTTTCCTTCTTCTCCTCCACCCAGTTCGTCCCCACCTCCTCTCCCACCCAGATCCGCGCCCTATCTGTCTCCCATTAAAAAAGAACAGGCTTCTAGGAGATACCAGTAAAACATGACAACATAAAATAAAGTAAGATAAGATGAAAACCATTATGGACAAGCCAAGCCAACAGAAAAATAAAAGAGCCTCAAGAGAAGGCACAAGAATTAGAGACTTACTCACTTACACAGTTGGGAGTCCCATAAAACTACTAAGCTGAGAGCTGTGGTATATACGCAGAGGACCTGGTGCGGACGCGTGTAGGCCCTGTGATTGGTGCTTCGCTCTCTCTGAGTTCATTTCAGCTTTTCTCAGTTGTTGTAGGGAACCCTGTTCTGGTGTCCTCCATCTCCTCTGTCCACACAGTTCCTGGATCATTTTCCACAGGGTTCCCTGGTCTCTGAGGGGAAGAATTTGATGGAGACATCTAGATATTTAAAATCTTAACACGCTGATGAAGTGATAGAAATTCCAAATGGGATAAACTTACTAGCATCTGGATCAGAGGTTAAAAACAAAACCAAGAAAAACAAAAGCAAAAAATTCCATTATTTACATCATCTGAAACATTCTAGTATTTTCCAATGATGTCCTGATTTGGCAAAACAAAACATGTCAACTGCTCCCTAGGAAAGATGATAGGTTCAGGATCATGGAGGGCTCCTTACCCACAAACAAAACATTCCCAACCTGCCCAGTCACACCTGGTAGCAGCTCACTGGTTCGGCAGGCGATCCGGTTCCCTGGCAGCAGCGGGCTCCTGGAAGTCCTGCTTTTCGTTACTGCTGTGTGCTGGATGTTCCCCTGAACTCTCTAGGGCTCTTGGCCTGGGTGAAGATGGATGGAGATCAGATCCCGCAGCTGCGGGGAGAGCAGGGTCCAGGAAGCAGGCGCAGAGTGAGCTAATTCATCCAAATGGCACAGCAGAGGTGGGATTGGGGCCTCCAGAGCCCCCTCTCAGGTTTCTCCTTCCCTTCCCTTGCTGTGTGCTGGCCTATCCAGGTCCCAACCTGGGTGTCAAATTCCATCCCTACCCCTGGCTGTGTGCTGGTTCCTAAACCAGATCCTACATCTTGGCTTATAAACCTTATTAACTCCTTCCGCAGCCCCCTCCCCTTTCTGGTTCAGCAGGAAATACTGCTCGAGGAAGGCCATCGTGTTGCTTATGGATCCTACTGTGTCCCTGGTGCTATTTTCCTCTGCAAGCTTGTCTTTAACACCTTCTCTAGGATCCATTCTTTCATCTATGGAATCACTTTGTTGAGCTGCTTGCAATCGACAAACGGGTATCGCTGTAAGCAGCAACTCAGCATCCTAGCAGTACCTCCCTCGTCTTCTGTGTTTAGGTCTCCTCCAAGGATGCTGAGATTCAGGAGAGTTAACGTCATTGCTGTTGCCTGTCGAACAGTGGTTCCTACACTATATTGCCAATATGATCAACCGAATTACCTACGGAGCTTATTGACGCATGTATTGCTGGGGTGCACGCCAGCTTCTGATGTGGCCGATCTCCAGGTCTGTTGGAGGTTGTAACCCTGGGGCCATCCCTAGAACCACAGCTATGGTGTGTAATTGCTCAGATCTGGGTAGGGTTTAGTTGAAAAAATGTCGGCTGCATGACTAGCCAGCTGCCATAAATGCATAGGCACCGGGCTGCTTTTTGTTAATCAGTTGTTATTGTGCGTAATTTTGTCAGTGTGGTGTCAGTGTGCGTGCGCGTGCGTGCGTGCGTGCGTGAGCGTTGGGGGAGGGAGGCAGTGTTCCATGGTGCATGCATAGAGCTGCGTCTCTCTTTCCATCTTTACCTGGGTTCCAGGAACTGAACTCAGGTTATAAGGCTGTGAGGTGAGAGCGTTTACCCATCACTGAGCTGTCTCTTCCATAATGAGGATCACAGGAATGGTTAAGAGAAAAATTTGTATATATGGTCCTTGAAAACAAATCAGTCGGTAAGTGTAGAATGGTTTTAAAGTTGATATCTAGCTGGTGTGGTGAGATGGAAAAGGTGTGAGCTTTGGAGTCATATGTAATGCAAGTTCAGTGCTGGTTTTGTACTTCAGATGCTAATTGAAGTTGGACCAGCTATTAAACACCTCAACTTCACTGTATCATACACTGAATTCAGGTTTGTTTGTTTTTAGCTCCCTAAGTTCCAATACGCAATCAAAACTTTTATTTGAAGGGCTGGAGAGATGACTCAGTGGGTAAGATCACAGCTGTGCAAGCATGGAGAACTAAGTTCAAATCCCCAGCATTCGTGGGAAAAGCCCAGTGGGCTCAGGCATGCCTGTAACTCCAGCACTGCAGTGGGAGAGCCAGGGGGCCAGCTGGTGCCAGTGGCGCTGACTAGGTGGGGTTCAAGGTTCAATGCGACACCTTGTCTCAAGGAAATTAGGGTCGAGAGATGGAGGAGGACACCCCTGGGTCTCCTCTGGCCTCTGTTCATGCCCATGTAATGTAGGCATGTACAATCATACAGAGAGAGAGAGAGAGAGAGAGAGAGAGAGAGAGAGAGAGAGAGAGAGAGAGAGGGAGGGAGAGAGAGAGACATTGATTTTAGAAAGAGGTATTATTTGAATAAGTTTGCAAGGAGTGACAATAAAAAAACAGCTATAAGTAGTATTCCCTTTCTGTTTTTCCAATGAACTTCCAATAATTAAGTTCTAAATGGGCTTCTTTGGGAGATGGCCACTTTAAGCAGGGTGATTGAACTCTTGAAGCTATCATGACCCGGACATGATAAGAAACGCAGCTGGCTTCCCTTTCCATGATCTGGCTTACAAACCGCATCCCTCTCTTAGCAGTGAGGGGAGGGAGGAGACGTTTGTCTCCATGGAGGAAACGGTGCTGGTTTCTGCCCTCTTGAGTGATGTGGTCTCTTCCTCCTGACTGTTCAGTCCTTCAGGCTGCTGCTTGCCTCCCTGCTCTCAGATGATGAACTGAAAAGCTGCACTCCCAGTAAACAGGTGGCCCTGTGGTTCCCACGGAGCCCAGGAAAGAGGCTGTCAGCGGTCTCTGGGGTTTAGTGGGCTGGTCTGTCTTTGTAGTGTTGGTCACAGGGTGCGACTTCTTCCTTCTCCTGTTTAGTGAATCATTCAGATGCCACTGCAGGAATCTGTGACTATGTTCTTGCTGCTCTGTTCTCTATGTCCCAGGACACTGAGGCCTTTTTAAGGCAGGATGCCACAGATCTGTTAGGTTTCTCAGAGCCTTGGTCCACCGTCAGTTGTTGCAGGGTGAACTTCCTGTATTCCTACTGGCAGTGTAGGTGAAGATACTTATTGTAAGGCGCAGTTATTTTTTCAATTCCATATGGCTTACCTGGGAAGAATCTGATTTGCGACCTCTGACTGGCTGTGGGACTTCCGACGTCATTGCTTAGCTCTTTGTGTTATGTCCTTCATCTCCACTGAGGGGATCGTACCATGGTATTTAAGATCTGGTGTGTTGACCAAAACGTTATTTGTAAAAGTTCCTGTGAATAAGGAGACCTTTCACTTATTTGACAGATACTTGGGGAAAAGGGAGGATATTGATCATAGCCTCACTGTGCACCACTTTGTGAGAACACTAGTTGGTGAACCTGTCATAAAAGGGAAACATAAGGGATTGCGGGGTGCCAAGCCCAGACTCAAAAGCCTGTGTCAGTGTGGCAGTGCCCGTCTGGTTTCAGAGCTGGTGGAAACAATCCCAATATCTCAATAGCAGGTGCGTGTGTGTGCATGTGTTGTGTGTGTGTGTGTGTGTGTGTGTGTGTTTAAAGAACATCAGAATAAAGCATCTGTTCAGGGACAAAGATAAAATTAATTAAAATATAACTAGAATATTAACTATTAAAATATCTTATCTATGTCCTAGGTTTAGTCTCCAGTATGCCCAGAAAACTAAAAATATATTGGTAAAAATATATCCTTTCTTTCATAGAACTTCTGTCATCTTAAGAGTGAGAAAAAGGGGGCAAAAGCCACCAGAATGAACTCTAATCTTTATTTTGAAAGAGGAACTTTCTTCACTTCCAAAAGACAAATGCAAACATTGTTTGGTTGAAAGGCAAAATTCTTTTTAGCTATGCAAACCAGAAGGAGGGATCTGGAGTGGTGTGCAGGTCTCCAGATGCTCTTAAAATGGGGTGTGGGGGGGGCTTAACACGAGCAGGAGGGTCACAGAATGGCCAGTGCGGCAACATAACAGATGCCTCACTGCATGCAGAAGATGAAAAAAAAAAAAGTCCTTATACTCTGCAGATGCCACATTTTTAAGTTGCTACGAAATTCTATCCTGATTTAAGTGAGTCACCTAATTAATATGTGACGGCAGCATATTTGGTTGAGCAGATATGGTGTTTAACCTCTGAGCACACACAGAGCACTGTCACCACAGAGCCAGGAACAAGAGCAAAGGGACTGCTGAACACATCTGACCCTTCCGAGCTGCGGGTTTTTCCAAGGGGATGCGGGCATGTGAGCCATCACGGAATGTTTACCTTTCATGCCCACAGTATCTTAGACATTCCCGTGTGGGAAGGAACTAGCGGACTGGCAATTCCAATTCCTTCAGACAGACGGCGGCAAGGGCAGAAGTGAGCTGACACCTAACATGGGTGGCCATTGGCTTGAGTTACAGCATTTAACCTTTAACATTGTCCCGTGAGACAGATATTTTCGTCACACACACACCCCACCCCAGCCTCCACGTCAGGCACTTTGACTAGGAGTAGAAAGACCCAGGACCAGGCTTGGTGGCACACATGACTGGAATCCTAGTACTCAGGAGGGAGGCCGATGTGGCAAGATGGCAAGTTGAAGGACAGCCTGGCTTACATAAGAAATTTTGGGCTAGCCATGGCTACTGTGGTGATATGCTGACTCATCTCTCCCAAATGGCCTCTCGCTTAGGGCCACACTCTTGCCTTTGTGCAGTCATGAGTCAAAGACAAGTAGAAAAGGCTACGGGTTTGGGAAATTATAACACTGTGCTGAAAGTGCTCATGACGTCATTGGCAAAGGGGATAGAACCTCTTTAGAAGTGATTAGTAACTCATGGCTTAGGAAACCTTTAAATACTTATCTAAATGCATAAAAATACTATAAGTGACAAATCAGTATTACAGTGTAATGTGTATGATAAAGTCAACTCATATGGAAGGCTTACAGTGTGCTAGGCGGGGTGCTAGCTTGGGGCATTATGTACATTAGCTCAGTGTAATACTAAACCCAACAAGATAGATAGATAGATTGTTAAGAAGGAAGCCACGTTCAAACAATACAACGTTCAGGTAATCTGCCTATGGCCATGACGCTAATGATTAAATGAAATTGAGCCATTGGGTGAGCACCAAGGTCAACACTCAACAATCTGCCCTCCCATTTGAACGTCTGTCAGTCAATAAACTCTTTGTCTCCTATGATCTCCTTCTTCAGACAGGAAGGCATTCACACTGCTGCAGAAGGAAAGCTGTCCTGGGGAAAGTCTGGTTAGTTGTTGGTTTACTCTGTTTTGTTTTCAGTTTCAGTTTTACTTAGGACTCATGAGTGTAAAGGCTGAAGAAAATTACAAGCAGAGGTTGGGGCTTTCAGGAAAGTGTGATTCTTGATAAATCAAATGATTAATTAGCACTAATTCACGGCATTCTAAACGAGACAGGATGCTAAGACTCTTGGGAGAAGGAGTGCATCAGAAGACACAGGACACGGGTATTGCTTTAAAACCACAGCTGCCTAGCTTCAGACACAGCTCTCCTTGCTACCTCATGATAAAATAAGCAGGGACATGTAGAAAGAGGCAAAAAGTCACAGTAGTTAAATATCAAGATCACCTAACTTCTGGCCAGAAATATGGAAAAACACCCACTTAAAGCATCAGGAGAATGTCTCTTCTATTTATTTTTGAGACCAGAGACACCACAGGGGTGGATGGGAAAGAAGCGCAGGGCTGGCTGCTGGCAGTGACAAGCTGCATCCTTCCAGGACACATGGAGACAGAAGAGCCACAAAAGCTGTCTGTCCCTCCTATGAGCTAAAATTCTCCCAGTTCTGCGTCTATGGTTCCAGAACCACAGCCTGAGAGAAGAAGAGGCCAACTTTCTTAAACTGTGTGGTTGTGAACTGTGGGTAATCTTCAGACAGCGGTGGTAGCAAGGCAGCCTCAGCAGCACATGAGAGAGAAAGGTCTCTTGGCCAATAAACTCCCTCACGGTGCCCAGCGTCAGCAGCACCGTAACATGGATACACATTGTAATTCTAAACGTTAGTTTTGATAACACAAAATTAATGGCATTTGTGATCATTCTTATTTGTGACATGTAAAGAAGAGCAATAGAATCAACCCCGTTGTCATCAGGAAAATGCCACAGCAAGCTGACAGTCACAATGGCCACCTACGAACCCTTGCAGCCACATGTGCTCCAGAGTTCAGAGACCTTGGGATTTACAATACTGTACTATAAAATACCACAAACAGAGGCTAGAGAAAACTCCGTGATGCAATCAGTTCTTTATTTTCCTGAAGCAGTGTTTGAATTGTCACAGTAAGTGGTATGTATAGAGCCAAAAGATTGCCTCGTAAACAGTGTGGGGATGGCTGCCAAATGGATATTTCACAGAGAGTTACAAGCAAAAGAACAAAACCAAACAGCCCTTTCACAGTTCTTCAAAACTTTGTGAGATTCACACTTGCAGGGAAGGATTTTGATTAATGATGCCATTAGCAAAAACAGCAGTAGCAGGAGCCAGCACTTCCCTGCACCCCACCCCCACTGGCTGGACTCAGCACGTTCTCTACTCCCTCCTCCTCCTGCTCCTCCTCCTCCTGCTCCTCCTCCTCCTGCTCCTCCTCCTCCTGCTCCTCTTCCTGCTCCTCCTCCTCCTCCTGCTCCTCCTCCTCCTGCTCCTCCTCCTGCTCCTCCTCCAGCCAAGCCCCTACACCCTCTGATGCACTTAATCTCAACTACCTGCTTCATGTAGGCTGGGCTTTCCCTGTGTATCTTTTTTTTAGCAGGGGCCCTTACTTCCCAATGATGAACCTTAGAACTGGAGTGCAGTTGGCTAAGCCTTATGCTCCATTTCTGCTTCCAGATCCCCATTGCCCTTAGCACCACACAAAACCTCTCTTCTCCTTGCGCCTGCTTGCCACATCCTCACCCCAGCCCTGATCCAGGCACCAGTCAGTCTCTCCTGCTCCAAGTCTCTCACTGACCATCTCAGGCAGAATTAGGGACCTTGCACCATCTCACTCCTGGCAGTCCCCCTGGGGGAAAAGCCAATACTGGACTCTCACTTGGGTTCACACCTGTCTCCTTCACTCCATTTTAACTACGCATTCCTTTCTTGTTTTTGTTTCATTTGTTGTTGTTGTTGTTGTTTTTTCAAGACAGGGTTTCCTTTATGCTATCTTGGCTGTCCTGGACTCACTTTATAGACCAGGCTGGCCTTGAACTCACAGGGATCCATCTGCCTCTGCCTCCCGAGTGCTGGGATTAAAGGCGTGCGCCACCACGCCGGGCTCTCTATTAGTCTTATTCTGCATCATGTGATCCTATCACATATCCTCAACTCCACAATAATAGTTCAATCACCCTAAATTCTCACCATCACCACGAGACCTTTTAGTTGTGCTATTATTGTTAACTGGACAACTGTGCAAACATTCTTTAAATTCACTGGAGTGTCCTTCTAGTGGACTGATGAGAGACTACTCTCAAACATGACTTATTATTTGTTTGTTTGTTTTACTCTTTATCTACTTTAACCTAGACAGTCCACTGTATCCATGATGTTCCTCACCCCTAAATACCCTCTTCTGTCTTCTGCTCTCAGGGCCGGTTGGCCACATGTGTACCCTGCATTAACTCCCTGTTTTCTGTCCATCTGCACCAGAGGAGCTGAATTCCCCCACCTTAGGTGTTGGTGAGTTAGTGGGAGCCCCCTCCCTCCCTCTCCCTCTCTTTCCCCTCTCCCCTCTCCTCTCCCCTTTGAAGGCAAATGATAAGATTAAACAGAAAGGGAAAGATACAAACAAAAAGCCCAGAAGTGGGGCTGGCCTTCTGCATCTGCTTCCCACAGCTCCAGAATCCAACCCAGGGAATCCCTACACCTCTCATTTATCCCCTGGATTCCCCTGAGCACACATTGTGCTCCCAATCTCTGCTGCCACCGCCCTAGCTCAGGCTATGTCATTCAACTCAGAGCTGCCTTAGTTTCCCCCACATTGCTGTGTCTTCATGACCTTCAGGCATGTGGATCTGTACTCCCTCTCCTCCATGTTTGAGAGTACCTCAGTAACTCATAGTGCCTCTAAAAGGGCAGAAATTCTTCCCATGATTTATAATGACTGTGTCTATACACTGCTTTCTTCCAACCATGCTCTCTCCTTTGCTGCGTTTGCCTGTCAGCATGCAGGCCTAGTAAGGCTGATCCTTCAGAGAACACCCCATATATGCCCAGGCTTAATGTTTATCTGCTGTTGAAACTCTAAGACAGTAGGGCTTGCTTTCTAACTCTTTTGTGTGTTACTATTTGGTTGTAATTGGTGAAGTCTGCTTTTTTTCTAAGTGGCAGAAGAACAAATCAGCATCCTTCTCAGATGAGCTTCTTCTCTTGTTATTGTATCCCTGACAGCTGACAGACAGCCTTGCATACATCAAATAAATGAATGTGTGCAGTGGTTTGCAGAGTGCCTGGCAAACAGCAGGCACTGCAGAGGCAGCACACATCACAGTGCTGCCATTGCTGCTGTAATTCCCTGGTATTAGAAATGTTCCTCCCTCACATAACAATGCTCTGTCACTCAATGGAATTTCCTACATTACACAGAGCAAAGCATCTCTGACTTTGCTGCCTGTCCAGCAAACAATTTCATGTCAGATATGCCTTGAGATACACAGATAACTAGGGGAAAGAGTTTCCCTCCTACATATAAACTCAGATGGTGAAATTATTAAGTGCTGATTTATATAAGCATATGCGTATTTGTTCAGTGTTAGGGTCATTTTTAAACACTTTTCTGCAGTGAAAACCGTCATAGTAGCTCTGACTTGAAACTAGTTTGTTACAAATATAACCAGACCCAAACTCCCTTGTTAAGCAATCATACATTTTGTTCCTTTCTGGTATTTCTTAATTTATTATACTTTAAAGAATTGTACAGCATAAAATAAACCTTTAAAAATTAAAAATATTCTAAGAAATGCTAAAATAAATTCCATATCATTATGGTTTCTTTTTACACTTTTTAAACTCTCAAATTGCCTAATATTATGCTTTAATAGAGTAATAACCTGAAAGTATAATCTTTTTTAGTTTTTTATTCTTATATATATAAGTGTTTGTCTTACATGCATATCTGTGCACCACACCATATGCTTAATGCTTGTCAGGTGCTCATGGAGGTCAGAAGAGGTCATCAGATCTCCTGGGACTGGAGTTACAGAAGGTTGTGAGCCTCCATGTGGGTTCTGGGAACAGAACCCAGGTCCTCTGGAAGAGCAACAAATGGTCATAACCACTAAACTATCTTTCCAGTCCCAGAAAATATAATAGTTTTGAACTCTGAATATTTTATTTATAATATCTGATCACAATTATATGAAAAGTATATACAGCAGTAACAGGCTGCAAAAAAAAATGCAAAATCACTTTAAAAGAATTACAACCTCTCCATAGATTTCACTATGACTGTATTACATTTGCTCCAATTTTGTTTCAATTCGATCATTTTCATAGCGGAAAATGACGTTTTTTAAAAAGTGGATATAGGGACAACATCCTTGTCTCCAGGAAGCTTAGAAAGACTCCTGAGCACAGAGTGGACCGTGGTGACACAAGTCCAGGGTGGGCAGGATTTTACTACAGGTTGAATGTTGGAAAAATCAAGTTTCCATATTTTAAAGAATTATATTGTGATAATTGTCACTTGTCTCACATAGATAATTATAGAATGGAAAATGACTCTGGAGCCAGGAAGTCACATGCTGCAGTTCATAAAATGTGTGATTTCTTTTCCACTCCATGTCTTCTAATGGACACACACACACATACACACACGCACACACACACACACACCTACCTTAAAGAACTGAATGATGAAATACAAGTTTGCAAAAGTTATTTGGATAAGGAAAGTAAAATTAATCATTACACCTTAAAATACACAAGTACCATGACATTTCTTTGAGAATTTCCGTAAAGCAGACACTTGAAAATATCTGAAATTTACAAGTTATTTTCTCAAAAATTTTCAAATTAAAAAAATTTACATGTGTGTGTGCACATGCACTGTGTGTTGTTGTTGTGTGTGTGTGTTTGTGTATGTATGTGTGTGTGTGTACTGTGTGTGTATGTACTATGTATGTGTGTTGTTGTGTGTGGGTATGTGTATATGTGTGTGTGTGCTATGTATGTGTGTGTTAGTGTGTGTTGTGTATGTGTGTGTTGATGTGCTGTGTATGTGTTTGAGTGCATGCTGAAGGGTACGTGCTATGTGAGGGGAGCAGATGCTGCCTGTACTGGTGTATAGTGTGTTTGTTGGTGTGTACTGTGTGTATTGGTGTGTGCTGTATGTGTGTGGAGGTCAGAGAACAACTTTGTGTATCTGACTCTTTCCTTCCATCTTGATGTGGGTTCTGAAGATCAAGTTCAGGTTTTCACAGCAAGAGCCTTTGCACTCTGAGCCATCTTCCTGGTCCCTTTATTGTATTTTTTAAATATCATATCATCATATTGTTCCACATGTAGAAAAGGACAAGTTATTAATAACTATATAAGTGCTTCTCTCCTTCTCTCTGTGGCTGTCGGATGCTGGAGTTCAAGGGCTGCCTAAGAACCCTTCGTCAAGGAAGTGACCTCAGTTGTCGCTGTATTCCCTCTAACACCTACCAACGTCTTCAACTCACTCGGAAATGTATTACCTCCCTTATTAACCACAGGAAAAGCTAGATGCATCGGTAGCTAAGACCCTAACCCTCTTGTGAGACAGTTGCTGTTTCTGGGCCCGTTTCTCCCACCCTTGTCCTGAAGTCTGTCTCTCTCCTTTCCTCCTCTCGCCTCAATGCCCCTGTTGGACTCCTGTCTGTCTTTGGACTCATTATTTCTACGGTTCACACCATTTCCTGGCCGTGACTGTGATTCTTCTCCCCAACAGAGGTGGCTGCCTTTTCCCGCTGCCCTGCTGAGTGTCCTTGGACTCTTGACCTCTGCTCAGCTCCTTCCATCCAAGTTC
This sequence comes from Acomys russatus, assembly GCF_903995435.1. Lineage (NCBI taxonomy): Eukaryota > Metazoa > Chordata > Mammalia > Rodentia > Muridae > Acomys > Acomys russatus. The sequence goes on from NC_067165.1 coordinate 4,073,240, forward strand.
TCCTGCATGCTTGGGTGCAGCTGAAGCTACAGGTTTTAGTTGAGCAAGGACGCTGCATGCTCAGGGCAAGTGAGACTTCTTTTGTATGCTTTTAGAATATCTTCTTATGTCTCAGGTTTTTAAAAAACATATATATGAAAATAAAACTTTCTAAATCCAGTTGTAAAGACTAAACAAAGTTATGGTGCTGACATCCGTCTCATCTCATTCCTAGCATCTAGTGGAGTCTATCTGATGCCACCTCTGTTGTCTTACCCCCCCCCCCCCCCCACCAAAGGACTAGCAGTTTTTGTTTTTGTTTTGCTCAAACTTGGAATACTAATTCAATAAAATGTTTAACATTTTGTTTTTAAAAACATTTTTATCTTACGTACAACAATACAATTTACTTATTAGTTTTCACAGTTGTTGGGGTTAATTGAAAAGTATGGCCAAATGGATATTTATTATTAAGTTATAGTTATGATAGAGGTGTTATCTAACCCACTTTTACAAAAAAAAGACAGGCATAGAATAAGCCTTTACCTGGGGCAAGGCAGATGGTACCTCCTAAGCTACCCTCAATTATCTCCCAGTCCCCGGCCCATTCCATCTGCTTCTAATACTTTCTATTTGGGCTCCCTCCCATCCAAAATACTAACTAAGGTTGTTATTTTTGGCCATCTCTTTCCATGAGGAACTTCAGAGTTCCTCCTCTGGGTTCACATGGCTCTTTTCCTATTCCATGGCCATTCTTCTTCTTCCTCCTCCATCCTGTTTTTTTCTCTCCCAGGATCCTCTCTGTCCTGAATGGCCCTTGAACCTTAGCCATGCCTATCCCATTTGCCTGGACAGGCAGGTCGGCTTTGTACTGGTCAAATAGGAATATGTTTTTAGACAAGTTACATATAAATACTGGAGACACATTAAAAGACAGCAAGCAGTAATTAAGATCAAAATACATCAGACCAACCTCCAACACACAATAATAGAATGAGTTAATATAGTTTTAAGCACAATTGAAAAACATTATTTCTAAGTGATTCAGTGAGACGAACGCATTGAGTGACTCACCATGTTCATTTCTTATTGCACTAACAGTTGATGGAACCCAAAGGCAAGCCCAGCTACTGAAATCACTTCCTCAAAGAAAGAGCAGGTGGTGGATTCTTTTGTGATATAAAAAAAAATGCTTCCTGCTACGTCAATACATGGTACATTGAAGTCACATACCACCATTTGTGGGGAGGGCAATGACAGAGTTGAAACTAGGAAAGCAATTCTGACCTGCCTCGTGACTGATGGTTCTTCTGCCTACATTCACCCAATGTCACACTCTCTTGGTCTCCTTTATTTTTTAAAGCTTTACCCACATTTATACCAGTTTATATGTATATACATGAATACACCAAAGGCTATGACTTTTTTCTAAAGTTGGGCCACCTTGTTTCATGTTATATTTCCCAGGTCTATCCATTTTCGTACAAATTTCACAACTTCATTTTTCGGAATACTATTTCATTGTATAGGTGCACCACAGTTTTATTGCCCACTGTACCACCTCTGGCATATACGTGTCCTACCATAGAGGTGTTTGCACACCTATATTCATCGATGCTCTGTACATGATACCTAAGATATGGACCAGCCTACATATCCACCACCAGATGACCGATTCTATAAATTGCTAATGAGTACTGCTTGAAAGAAAGATTGTATAGAAAATAGTGTTGGGAGACACTGGGGTTAAATTACATTAAAAAGACATCTTGGAGCCTTGGATATTCTCTGATTCTCTTGTGGAATGTGCCAGGCAAAATTTGACAACAGATGTCTGCTTCCCATGGGATGTTTGTAAGATATGTGGATTAGGGGGTCATGTTGCCAATTTGGCTCCTCTTTAAAATCGTCCAAGTCAAGCTTCTATTTTATTGACTTGATATCCCAAGATAAATTATTTTCTTAAAAATCTCTTGCAACTCTACCCTCGTATAAATCATGGTTTCTCAATGCCGTGCAAATGAAATAGAATAGGAAAGTGATTTGAGTGCTGACAGTGAAATAAGCCTGCCACCTGGGAGTCATAACTTTAATTTCTGAATTGGTATGTTTAGAAAAAGTTTTATTTGTCTCTGCTAATAATTTCTTGGAACTTTAAACTTATAAACTTGACCATATACTGTTTGAAAAATGGAGCTAATGTTTTATCCGCAGCACGCAGCAGTGAACTACTTTTGCTAGGGACAGAACTCTAAAGAAAACACAAAAGATGAACTATATAAAGGCTCTGGAGACCAACCAGACACAGTTGATTTTAGATAGGATGAGGGAAGCAACTGAAGGGAGTTCCCTGCCTTCGGGAGCCTTACTTTGAATGCACCAGAGTCACCACCTGGTACCCAGCGGATAGAACCCTAGAGAACTCTTTTCTTCTCTATTACACCTTACTTTTCTGTTTCTCTAATAAACACCAGAGCAAGAACAAGTTGGGCAGGAAAGGGTTTGTTTGGATTACAGTTACAGTCCATCATGGAGGGAAACAAGGCAGGAACTAAAGGCAGGAGCCTGAAGGCAGGAACTAAAAGCAGAAGCCTGAAGGCAGGAACTGAAGCAGAGCCCATGGAGGAGTGCTGCTTACTGCCTTGCTTCCCTTGCCTCTAAATCTGTGTTCTTGACATTTCAAGACCACCTGCCCTTCCTATGACACCATCCAGAGTAGTAGGGCCCTCTCACATTAATCAGCAATGAGAAAAATGACCCACATACAAGTCCACCGGCTAATCTGATGGTGAAAATTTCTCAAATAAGATTCCATCTTCTGGGCTGGACAGGTGGCTCAGTGGTTAAGAGCACTGGCTGCTCATCCAGAGGTCCTAAGTTCAATTTCCAGCAATTACATGGTGGCTTACAACCATCTACAATCAAATCTGATGTCCTTTTCTGTCTGATGCACTCTTCTGTCATGTAGCCATACATGCAAATAGAGTGATTATATATACAAATACACAAATAAATCTAAAAAAATTCCATCTTCCCAGGTACGTCTAAATTTCTGTGAAATTGACAAAAACTGGCTATGACATTCCCCTAAATGAACCAAATGTTTGCCTGTGGCAAACCAAAAGGTCCTAGAAAATTAGGAGGAAATTCCCAAAAGGAAAAAGTCAAATAATAAGAACCCCTTAATTTAGTGTTTGAACTTATCTCAAGTTCTAATGGACTTATTTTTGGGGGACCTGTTTTTTCCAAGACAGGGTTTCCTTGTATAGCCTTAATGGTCTTTGTCCAGCTTTGTAGGTCAGGCTGGTCTCAAACTCACAGAGATCTGCCTGCCTCTGCCTCCCCAAGTACTGGGATCACCGGCCTGCACCACCACACCCAGCTTCTAATGAACTTCTAAATGATGCTTTGGCAAGCAACTGAAAAGCAGGTTGAAAAAGGCTGAAAAATATGGCCTGAATAAAAGCTCCCATCCCTCACAGCACCTACACTGTCTGGTTTCCATCTAGACAAGTTAAAATCGCTGTGAAGAACCCTAGTAGTCAAGAAAACACAAGCATGAATACAAAACCATCAACAACAAAAACACACAAATATTCTTAGCCACATAACAAAACAGAGAATCTCTGAAACAGCACCTGCAAAAGGCACAGAATACAACCCAGAATGTCCCAACATCCCAGGAATCAGGACAATGTGGACCTGTCTTCAAAAGAAAAGACAATGCATAGGGCTCAACCTTGGAAGACTCATGTTAAGAGTGCCCATGTTAGGAGAGCAGTCCTTCAAGGAAAATATACCTTAGAGAAAATTAACTATGCTCACGATGGAGCATGAAGAATTCTCAACAGAAAAATTAGAATCTACATGTGAACATTAGAAATGAAAAATTTTAACACCTGGCATTTAGAAGCCATCAGGTAAAGAAATAGAATCAGGATGGACAAGGAGAGGAAATCACAGAGAACGCTGCAGGCAGAGCATGAGAAGTGACGAAGACCAAAGAATAGTCTGAAGGAGAGAGACACATGCAGACCCTACAGAGTAAGAGCCTATTAAAGTTGTGTGGGGATGTTCAAAGGTTCAGTCGTGCCGCTGGTGACAGTCCTGAGGAGTCAGAGAAAGAAGCCAATTATTTAGAGAAATAGTGATCTAGACATCTAACAGTGTTTTATTTCTGAAGAAAACAAACTAATTCAAGGAGCTTAGCAAGTCCCATAGAGACTAACATTTGATAATAAGCATGATTTGCAAACCAAAAGAAACCAAACCAAAAAGAAAAGCTGTGAAGGCAGGCAGCCACAGGGAAAGGAACATGCTAGAAGACCTGGTCTCTCACGAATAGTCTACCAGGCCTGAGAGAGGTGGAACAAAGCCTGTAAAGTCCTAAACGCAAATGTTGAAAAGAACTCTAAAAACGACGAAAGCATTTCAGGCTGAAGGTGAAATAAAGACTTCTTCTTTTCAAATTAAGGAAAAGTAAGAGAATTGAGTTGCTAGAAACGAGGCTGGACGCTCTGCATGGTGAAGGGAAACGAAACAAGAAGAATTGCCTGTCCTGAGGAAAAGAGGATGCACAGGTAAAGACGCAGGTCAGCGCAGTGATCTGCACTGAGATGCTGCATTGAAACTATACGTGACCGTACAAAGTGAAATAGAACATTGCCACACAAGTCCTACAAAATGAATGCAGATAGGCTGTCTGTGGAAGCTGATACACAAAGGATACTGAAGAGGCAGCCAACTCACACTGTTATGAGATTTCTGTTCTAGGTATGAAGTACTGCAATGCTTAAGTTAACTTGTAGATTGTTTTTATTTTATGTGTATAAGTGGTTTTGCCTACATGTGTTATGTATGCCACATGGATTCCTTTTGCCTTTGGAGGTCAGAAGAGGACATCAGATCACCTGGAACTGAAGCAACTACGGGTGGTTTTGAATCATCATATTGGTGCTGGGAATAGAACCTTAGTCTTCCACAAGAGCAGCAAGTGCTCTTAACTGCTGAGCCATCTCTCCAGCCTGAATTACTCAAATGTTAACTCCAGAGTGAAAAATTAATGTTTTAAGCACTAGTAAAATCAGTTAAAATAATGATTAAAATGATTAGAAATGAAATTCTAAAAATCTGTAATCAAATGGCAAAAAAAGAGATATGAAAGAAAAACATGAGGTGCTAAAAGGACAAAAAATTGATGATACATGTCCCATATCAAAAGCTATACTAAATGTTAAAGACTGAAAGGTAGTGTTTTAGAATAGGAAAAACAACACTGTATTGTATTATTAATATCTCAAATTCAGTACATACACATGGTTCATTTGAATGCAAATTTCTAGAGACAACAATACAATACAATAGAGTTAGATTTCACAATGATCATATGGAGCCTCTAGACTGAAAAGTGCTGTGGTGGTTTGAGTGAGAATGGCCTTTATAAGCTTATATATTTGAATCTTTGGTCTCCAGTACCTGGAACTTCTTGGGAAGGATTAGGAGGTGTGACCTTGATGGAGCAGGTCTGTCATGAGGCAGGTTTTGAAGTGTCAAAAGCCTCCTTCCATCTCCAGTACACTCTCTGCCTCCTGCTTGCAATTCAAGATGTAAGCTCTCGGCTTTCCTACCGCCATGCTTTCACTACACAGTCCTGAACTCCACCTCTCGGAACTCTAAACCTAGCTAAATGCTTTCTTTTATAACTTCCCTTACCTAAGGTGTTTCATCACAGCAATAGAAAAGTAACTGGCACAACTATAGACTGTTACTGAGAGAAACTAAATCAGCCATGTAACAGAAATGTTATCTATATGAAGTTGACTCATTGAAAAACTCAACACTGTTGCAATGTGATCACTGCTCAAATCTATCACAGATTGAACAGGTCTCTCAAAATTCCAACAGCATCTTTAACTGTCTAGTGAAACGAATTCAGTCACATAGTAAGAAGAGTAAACACCAGTAGCAAGTATGCGATATCCTAGGAAGAGTTTTACTTTGAGGATGAAGTGCAAGGCAGTGAGATCAACTCTTGCTACTTCAGTTCACAACTGTATTGGAGGCTCCAGCCAAGACGATTTTGCAAGAAAATGAAATGTGGTTCTTGCTTAAGGCTGGAGCCATCAGGTCAACAGGATAAAATGGAGGTGCATGAATGAATTCCTAAGTTTATTTCCATTGATTTTTATTAAGTCCCAAGATTATTCACAGGGAATAGGGGAACCTCTTCAACAAATGCTGCCTGGACAACTGGATAATCTCATGCAAAATGATGAAGTTGGGCATGTAACACACTTTATAGGAATTATCTCAAAAGGCTCTGTGTCTATGTGTAAGAACTAACATTTTATGACTAAGAAAGTACTGGACTAGACATTCATGACCTTGACTTAGGCAAAAACTTCTGAGCTATGGCACAAAACACACAGGTGTCATTAACCCCCAAACCAAAGAAATCAGGTTTCATCAAAAGTAGAGCAAAATGAACATCTGCAGAGCGGGCTTGCAAAGCATTGTTACAGGGGCCATTCTGTCATTTCCTGAGAGCTCTGACAGCTCAGTGGTAAAAGGGTAAGTAATCCAATCCATGGGCTACGGATTAGAACAAACCTTTCTCTAAAGAAAAGTACTTCTGATCAACAAGTAAACAGCATATAAACAGACAGCTAATATCACAGAAAGATGATGGGATGCTGATGTGTGCCACCACATGGGCAAACCCGAGAGCATGGTCCATGTGACTCTCTTTTTTGTTGACTATCTAGAAGAAGCACATCCATACAGATGAAGCAGATTAGTGGTTGTTCTGAGGTCAGGAGAAATGAGAGCTGACTATTAATATGTACAAAGTTTGTGGGTGTTTTTTGAGGTAAGGACAATGTTATAGAAGAGTTTGCATAGTTCTGAGCACTAGTATCAAAGATTGTTGCATCTTGTACTTCAAATGAGGGATTTCGTTGTGCATGAATTTTCTCAACATTTCCAATGAGCCCTTTGTAAAAAAAAAAAACAAAAAAAGGTATAGGCTGATTCTAAAATTTATAGTAAGTTCAAATGACCTAAAATAGTCAAAATGAGTTTTAGAATAGAAAGAACAAAATTAGAGGTAGTATACTACCTGGTTTTCAGTAATTTTCTTAAATTATAATGTGACCGTTGGCTTAGGCATCAATTTCACTGGATTGAGGACTACCAGGACCAGTGGTAAAGCATTATCTATCCTGTGTAGAGTGAGCCCCTGGGTTTCTCTGTCCTTCCTCTGCTTTAAGAGAAACACATAGACTTTACTGGTTCCAACTATGTAGCCCTGGCTGGCTTGGAACTCTTTGTAGACCCCACTAATCTCAAACTCGCAGTCATCCACCTGCCTCTGCCTCCTGAATGCTTGTGCCACCACACTGGGTTGACTTTGGTTTAATCAGGATGTCCAAGCTAGGCCAGCATCTCACAAATATATGCTTCCATAGGCACTTGGGATGAGTCAGAAGTGAGAGAGGAGTTTGCCCTGAAATGGGAGGAGGAGCTCCACACAATCGTTTGTGGGTCCTGAATGGAAAGAAAAGCATCAGTGAATGTTGCCTCTCATCTTATCTATTACAAACAAAAGCAAGTCGCATGGCTCATAGACCTGATTTTAAAATAAAACTATAGAACTGCTAGAAGAAAATCTAGCACTCTTCAATGGATGATTTAATATAGGATACAAAATATAAACCAAAGAAGAAAAAGGTGATAAGACTCATGCTATAGAAATTAATAATATTAGTTTCTTAAGGGGACTGTTAGGAAATAAAGATGCAAATACAGAATGACAGAATGAGTTCAAGATACACATACTGACGTATGGAATGCCGTCCCAACAAGCACATCTTAAACTGAAAATATCATGAGGTGAAGCTGCATTTACTATCTCTAAAGTGCTGGGTACCATGGCTTAGCCTAGACTATCTTAAATGTGCATAGAACAATTACTTTAGCCTATAATTGGGCAAAATCATCTGGGAGCCAGGACTTGATGCTCCTCAGCTTTACTAGGTAGCCAACTTCAGAGCAGGAGCCAACTCACAACAACAGGAGCAAAAAGTCCACACCCAGTGGGACAGAAGAAGAAACCCAGAAACACCCAAGTCCTTGCATAGTTTGACCGTGGCTGCGTTGAAAGCCAGCAAGGATGCACAGCAAATGGAAGGGGGCATCTGCAAACTGTACACCACAGGCCAGATCCAGTCACTGTGTAGGCAGGGACTCATCGCAGCGAGCCCCAGCAGCCTTTCACACTTGGGATGTGACTGCCCCTGTGCTTCTATAGGAGAGCTGAATAGCTGTTACAGAGACCTTAGTCCCTGCAAAACCTAAAATATGTTCAGTGCATGCTCTAGCCAATAGTAGGACTCATCAAGGTGATGTCATAAATGGAATAGCAGAACAAGGCTGTACAAGTGTGAACGTTTATAAGGCGATAGGAAGGAATGTTAAAATTGTTGTAAGGCTTTTGTAAATTATGCCAATAAAATATAAAATAACCAGGCAAAGTAAGTAGTGGTTTGGGATGAATAGAGAGATGGGGACTCGTGGAAGTGATGCAGATGTGTCCTTTCAGCACTCCTTCACCTCAGATGACAAAGTCTAGGTTTGGGGCAACAGATCATCTGGCTATAAGAAACCATCAATAACTATTTCCGTGATCATCTCATGTTGGCCCAGACCCCATTCCAACCAAGTTATTAGCACACACATTATTCTTCTTAAAGAAATAGAGAAATGCATTCCAGATTGCCAAAAAAAGGAATTTCCTATGATTTATACCAAAATGTTCCTAGAGCATTTTTCCCCATCATCCATCTTCAAGAAATAGTAACGACAAATACCCCCATGAATCCAGAGGTGCTTCTGGCCAGCATCTGGAGACGATCTTTAGAATACAAATCTGTTACCATTTTTTTTAACCACAGTACTCTACTGTCAGAATATGTAATAAACGCAACACACTGAGAGCTGGAGAGAGGCAGAGAACACGGCTAACCACTCTGGCAGGAAGCAGCCAAAGGAGGGAATATTACCCACATTTCACCCATACTTATTTTTTCATAACCCGTTGTTCTCCTCTTCCTAGCAGATACTTGGATGTTAACTGAAGGTCTTCCTGTCACTTGTGTCCTCAAGATTATGGGGCCTTACTTAAGCCATCATGTGGAAAAGCCACACAGTGCAGTAGATGGAGGCACACAGAGAACATGCCGTCAGTCAGTGTGAGTTTACTTCATTTTGCCACGAAATGGCTGTGTATGCTGGCAAGTTTTATGTCAACTTGACACAAGCTGTACTCGTCTGAAAGAAGGCTATAAGCAGACACGCCTGTAGGGCATTTTCTTCTTTAGTGACTAATGGAGGAGAGCCCAGCCTACTGTGGGTGGCGCCACCCCTGGCCTGGTGCTATAGCAAAAAAGAAAAAAAAAAAAAAGGCTGAGTAAGCCATGAAGACCAAGCCAGTAAGCAGCACCCTCCATGGCCTCTGCATCAGCCCCTGTCTCCAGGTTCCTGCCTTGCCTGAGTTCCTGTCCTGACTTTCTTTGAAGAACAGAGATGTGGAAGCGTAAGTCAAGTAAATCTTTTCCTCCCCAAGTGGCCTGTGGTCATGGCATTTTATCACAGCAATAATAACCTAACCAAAACGCCTACCCAAGCCCAACATTTCTTAATTTCAATGAACACTATTTCTACCTCTGCAAAAAATGGGCTTGTCTGTAAATGCTAATGCTGGTGCAGCTATTAGCATAGCTTGATGCAAATATCATCACAAAGCCATTTCATGTTAACACCACATAGGAGTCTCCAGCCATGTAGATGAAATGGGTAGGAAGAAAGAGACAGAAGCTTGATTGTCAGTAAGGCTGACGAACACCTGGAGTTGTCACCCACTGCTGGCTAGAATGAAAGTCCACACAGCCCACTGAGCGCTCCCTACTGCAGGGAATACACCTTCTTATGTAGCAGTTTCACTCCTAAGCATGCATTCAGCAAACTGTTCACACATTCACCAAAAACACGAGCTGTGCTTTCAAAGCTGCACTTTCTGTAATAGCGCAGTACGCAAGTGGAAGCCCCCTACACGTGCGTCAGTAGAGTAGTGCAGGGGCCAGCCAGCATTTTCTGTGAAACACTAGATACTGTAGGGACTCTGCAGACCACAAGGCAAAACTCAAGCACCAATGGCAGCCTGAGTCTGCCTACCTTGAGCAGTAAGTAATGCAAAGGAAAGAAATGGTGCATGCAGCCGCGGCTGGAACTTCTGCTCCCGGCCACTGTAATGTGACATCAACCACACACAAGACAAAACTGAACATCTGCAGCGTGCCAATGAAATGTTATTTATGGACACCGACATTTATATTTTATATCATTTTCAGATGCTGTGAGGTATTCTTCTTTAGATTTAAAAAAAATACTTAATGTGCAAAACATTCTTAATGTACAAAAATGGTTGTTGATTGCCAAGTCCAGGAGCAACGGATAGATAAATTACACATAATACACAGCAGCAAGTATACATGTGTACACAACCATACAGGGGCGTCTTACAAATGTAACAGCAAGTGAAAGAAACCAGGTGTGCCACGTGTCAGGTTCCATTTACACAACTCACAGAGCCAGCAGAGCTAACTGAGGCTTCTACCAAGCATTGGAGTTGTTCCTGTGTGTGAGTTGTGACAGAAAAAGGAAGCAAAGTGAACTCCGGGGTGAAAGGAACACTTGTTCCATTTGTTCTGTTGAATACGAAAACGTAGTAAAATGGCAGTTTCGAGATGCGCTTTTCTCTGTTCTTTTCTAAGAAACACTGGGAAGAAGCCAGCTCCCTCTCTACCCACAGTTCAGGCCTTCTCGACCTCATGCCTAGTGAGCAGGTTTTTAGGCATTCTGCCTGATTTCAGCCGTCTGACTCAGTAGCCAGAGACTCTGACGCACCAACTTGTCCTCTGTTTTAGTGACAAGAATAATGGTAGCGCAGATGAAAGTCCTGTGCTTAACAGATGAAGACGTGGGTCTGGCTCCACTGTGTATCCCTGTGTAGCTGTGGAAAAACACTGACTGAGTCTCTCTGGATTTTCTTCCAGCACATAAGAAGTGGAGAAATAACCTCTACAGGCTTGGTATAAAAAGCAGCCTTGGATAGAGGTCCTCTCATACCACATACACTCTAACATGGTTGCATCCTTGCCCTTGTCAACCACAAAATGAAGATGCTGATCAGCAGGTGCTCCCGGGTTCATGGCATCAGTGGCTACTTAATAATAAGCAGCCTCATAATGGTGTTTAATGCACACAATAGGATAATGAAATGTTAGCTATTGGTATCTCCATAGACCTGGTACTTTCTCACCTGGGAAGCTCACTGCTGGTGTTCCTGTACTGCACCGTAGAATGCCCAAGAGCCAGTGCACTGAACACAGGCAGCTCATCTCCCATTCCCTGGCCCTCATCAAAATACAACACTAGCTAGAGTCTTCCTCAGGAACACAGGCCTGAGTGTGCTGCTGTGAGTCCTTGTGGACAGACACAGTCCTTTCCCTGAGGCCGTCTCTCTCAGGGCTGCTTCTCAGCTTCTGGGCCCCACACCCTCTGCTATTTCTTTTCTTTTCTTTTCTTTTCTTTTCTTTTTTTTTTTTTTTTTTTTTTTTTTTGTTTGTTTGATTTTGGTCTTTCGAGACAGGGTTTCTCTGTGTTGCCCTGGCTGTCCTGGACTCACTTTGTAGACCAGGCTGGCCTACATTTCACAGTGATCCACCTGCCTCTGCCTCCCTGAGGGCTGGGATTATAAGCGTGTGCCACCATGCCTGGCTGCTGTTTCTTTTCTTACACATCCTATTTTTTTGTGTCTTTCCTTTTCCCCCCAATATCTTTGAACATGTAAATTACTCCGTTTCTCCTGTTTGTACGTAGACTCTACTTTCCTTTTATCATGGGCTCTAGAGGGGCGTGGCCATTCATTGAACCAACTGATCCTTCTAGCAACCAAATCGAGATGAAGTTAGTACAAGGAGAAGTTTCTAGAGAGGAAGGTCTATGCAGGGTAACAGCAAGAGAAGTGGGGATCAGGCTAAGAGAACCCCCTAACTACTGTTTATCCAAAACCAGCAAAGGCGAGAGAGAGGGGAAAAGCAAGAATGGATGGGGCTAGCCTCGGATCATGATGCTGGTCTGACAAGGGCACCACCTTAACCAGGAGCTGCAGAACAGGGGAGCTGGAATGAGGTTGAAATGGCCAAGACCTCGTTTAGTCATCATCAACAGGGCTAGGAGTTGCAAGCTCATGGCTGAGCTGGATCCTAAAGTTAATCACTCACAGCTGCCACCTACTGTGTCACTTATTGCAGCTGGTAAGCAGGGCCAAATGCGGCACCTTCATTGTTTTTACAGCCATCTCCATCCGTTTGCTGGCTTGGCCTCCAAGAACCCTCCTGTGACAAGCATCTGGGTTTCTGTCTTGCTTAGAAATAGAGATGTGACAGGCCTTGGGGGTAGGTTACATTGGTAGAATTCAAAGGAATGGAGGGACAAACTAAAAAAAGAAGAGATTTAGAATGGGGTGTTAGTGAGTCAACTCAGTGGCTATCCAATGCAGGACACAGAATTGGGGGTCAGGAGTTACCAATCATGATTCCATTTCACCACACTAAAATCTATCAATTAGGCCCTCAGGGACCTACCATCAGCTAAAGTCACCACTGGCCACAGCTAGGTGTAACAGATGGGACAGGTGCAGCTCATAAAAGTCCCAGCCATCTCTCATCTCTCTGTCTCTCCCCTCCCCCTCCCCCCCCCCCTCCTCTTCCCCCTCCCCCTACTCTTCCCCCTCTCCCTCCTCTTCCCCCTCTCCCCCATCCTCTCCTTTCTTGCCTTCTCTGCCTTAGTCATTCTCTCTCTCTCTCTCTCTCTCTCTCTCTCTCTCTCTCTCTCTCTCTCTCTCTCTCTCTCATGTCCCCACTCCAAGACTCTCTTTCACTCTCCCATTCTTCAATAAGCCTATTACACTAGATCTGTTGCGTGGAGTAATTTCTTTTTCTTTTTTTAATTGTAAATGACTATCTATTTTATTTTATTTTTATTAATTTATTCAGATTACAACTCTACTGTTATCCCTTCACTTGTACCCTCCTGTTCCTCCCTCCCGCTTTCACCCTATTCCCCTCCCCTAGGTCTAAGACCAAGGGGGACCTCCTCCCACGGAGTAATTTCTTAACTGCCCACCTTGGCACAGCCTGCCAAAGTACGCCCACCTTCACCGCTTTATCCTGGAAGAAACTGTATGTTCTGAACTGGACGGAGTGTTTGCTCCAGAAAACCTGCAACTGTAGAGTCATGATCGGAGAAGGGATTTGAATACACAGCCAAGTATCAGTTTCATAGAACAGAGTGTTCTTCTAGGGCATCCCATAATGGCTCAGCATCCTGCACTGCAGCGCGATGGGGATAGCAAACCTCCTCCCATCACCTTTGGATGCTGGTTGGCTCTAGTTGACAGAACTTTCCCTCTTATATTAAGAATCCTTCTTCCTCTAATGTTTGAACTCACTATAATAGTCTTGCCTTCTCTTTCACTGATCTTTGGATCACTGTCCAGAATACTCCTAGGGAGGGGCAGTGATCAGGGTCCTGATATATTACCTATAAAACAGCAGGCAGTAAGCACTGCTGAACACCAGCTTCCTTCAGACTTAAACTTCTCTCAAGCCATGAAAACCTCATGGAACAATTCTCAAATAAAAGCAACCTCTGTATAAATGAAGAGACAGTAAGCCGGCTCTGCAATGTTTGTTGTCCACTTCCTGTGGCACACACTGGGAAGAGCCAGCCAGCTGCTGAGCCATGGTTTATGCTGAAATAGGACAGCCTCTTCTAATGAGAAGCATGCCCTTCAAGATGAAACGACTCAGTCTCCCACTGTTTCCCCACCATTAGCAATTCCTGATGGTGACTGGGCATATTAATACAAACGCCTGAGATGGTTCAGAGTGAGAATTCTTTACACCGTACTCACCTAGCAGCACCCACACATGCATGGATGCTTGCTACATGCTAGCCTCCTTAAGAAGCATTTTCACATATATTGTTGCATTTTATTTAATGTAGACTTTTTATTAACTCCATGCTCCAGGTGAGGAAACCTAGGACTCAGAGAAATCAACTGGCTTTCCCAAGGCTGCCTTGCCAGTCAGGGGATGAACCACAACTCGCTGTTTCAAGTCCAGAAGTAGCTGCACTGAAGCTTCTTCCAGAGAGATTTGTTTTATTTTAGTGTGTGTGTGTGTGTGTGTGTGTGTGTGTGTGTGTGTGTGTGTGTGCATGTATGCATGCATGTGTGTGGGGGGGGATAAGGGCATGTGCAGTGTGTGTGCTCTAAGGTGAGGAGGGAGTGCAGAATAACCTGGAGCTGGAGCTGCCTGTGTTTATGGGACACTTGACTCCTTACATGGATGCTATGATCTGAACGCTTCTCCTTGTGGCTGTGCATCAAATTCTCTCATACACTGAGCCGTCTCGGTAGCCAGAGACATTTATTAATGCAAGTCTCATTCCTGTAGATGCACCTGGACCCATTGGGCTGCCCTGGAAGTAGGCCTTGGAATAAGGATTCCAGTGAAAGAAGTTAACTTACAATGGTGGTATTCAGCCTTCTTAAGGCTGCGACCATTTAATACAGTTCTTCATGTTGTGACCCCCAAAGCATGAAATTATTTTTGTTGCTACCTCATGACTGCAATTGTGCTATTGTTGTGAATTTTAACACAAACACTGATATGCAGAATGATCTTAGGCCATCGCTGTGGCTGGGTCATTTGACCGTGAAGGAGTCACGACCCATGGGTTGAGAAAGGCTGGAACCCCAAAAGAGACATAAATTGACCAAAGAGTGGAAGGTAACCCATGAATTGTACTTTAGCCTTTAATCCTATGACCAGGGCAAATAACTAACAGTCACCCTGCTGAGAGAATAGCCCTCTCCCCAGGGACAAGGGACGAGAGGATATACAAACCAGCTGTCAGTCACTGAGGTCGTCTTCCAGCAGAAATTAATTTTCTGGCACTAACATCCTGCCACCCAAGTAGGGAAACAAGTGCCTCTGGCAGAGACATTCCAGACACCACAGCAAAAGCTTGGATTGGTGTGTGCTGAAGGAAGGGGCAAGTGGATGTGAAGGAGCCCTGGCAAGGCTAGCGCTGCCAAGTTAGATGGACTCTGTTGGCAAATATAGCCTGACCACTGGCTGTGTGGGATGGTCTAAGGATGGCATAACATAGAAATGGACCTGCTTTGCTATGGCTTGTTATTCAGGTAGTAGGGCAGAAATCAATATAAAATAATAGGAGAGCTATGGACCAAACTTGACTAAGTCTCAACAAAAGCAATTCCCCATTTGCTTTTACTCTTTGCCGCTTTTGATCTCTGTTGTATTTCTTTTCTTCTTGTTAGAGTCAAATTCCCTCAGCTAATGAGTTTAATGTGTCTCCCTAGTGGAGGATGAAATCCTCTGAGGATGGGTCCCCACTGACTGTTATTGTGTCATATAGTATAAGATGCAGAAGAAGAAGAAGAAGAAGAAGAAGAAGAAGAAGAAGAAGAAGAAGAAGAAGAAGAAGAAGAAGAAGAAGAAGAAGAAGACGACGACTTTGCCCTAGTAGGGATGGAGGGAACTCAGGTCAGCTTTTCTCACTCTCCCACAGGTTTCAAAGCTTTCCCCTCAATGTAAGAAAAGGAAATACTTAAGGATTTCAAAAGTTAATAGACTGACTACAGAGAAAGGCCCACCCCTGGCAAACACTCAAGAGTATTTCTTGTTATTTCTATCCTTTTCCCTCTGTCTTTGATAGAGAATGTTATAAATCCCAGAACTACAGGCAAGTGCAAATAGCAAAACCTATAATACTCAGTCCCACCCACTCATGTTCATACTTGTTAGCTGGAATACAAAGCATCATGGGAAATCCACAGGCTTTGTTCTTACTTATCTCTCGTGGCTCTTCCTTGGGGCCAAGCCCATTGGGATGTTGTTGGCAGTGGCAGGGGCTGTAATGTGGGTATCTAAGTCTCCAGGAGACGTCTTGCTTTCTCAGGACATGATTTGTGAAAAGGATGCTGTTGGTCTGATAAAAATGTAGGGGGAAAAACTCTACTTTGCTTGTTTTTATTTTATTTTCTCAGCATATTTTGTTTAAAGGCAGGCTGACTTGTGTGGTGCTTCTTGTCAGTGGATAAAATTCCAAGAACCTTAACGTTCTAGGCAGGTGTTTTAGGAAAGGAGTTCTTTAGTTGTGGGAAGCAAATCTTGGAAGAAGAACTCTGGGAAATGGGATCCCTAAGTTGGGTTCTGAGTCAGCGCATGTCTCTGACTTGCCCCTGAAAGGCCCTGGTGTGGAGCGGAGCTCAGGAAACTGAGCTGACAGAAGGGTGATGCTGTCTGCAGGATGGGCCTCAGGGAGTCATTTGCTAAAACAGTGACTACAGTGCCACAGAGGGATGGCAGAGATCCTTAAGAGGACACTCACAGCAGGGTCCAGATGCCCAGAATATAATCTACAACCACTTTTCACTCTAAAGGCCAGGGAAACCCACCCTGTGACTTTGTTTGCTCTGTTTTATGTTTGAGGACACCAGGTACCAATTGAGATAACCCAGAAAAATGGAAGAGCATGCCTCAAGTTGAAGAAGGGTTTAGAACCATTCTCCAGGGGATAAAAGTGAAAGCACTTGAAATAAATGAATTCATACTTCTCAGAGGGAAAACAGAAAGAATTTTAAAAAGTCAAATTGACCTTTTAAAATGTTAGCAGTAAAATGTTTGATCTCTGAAATCTGTCCAAGAGCAGAGTGCAGTGAGGAAAGAACATAGTGGATTTCAGTACAGGTTTATAGGGGACATTCAGTTAGAACTACAAAAAGCAAACAAACAAACAAGAATAACAATGAGAAGACCTTCAAGTGTCACAGCACACAGAGAATATGTAGCTAAGCTATAAAGCAACGATAAAGTGGAAGTCTAGGAAGCTGCTAACAGGCGGGGCATCCTAGTGCTCAGCCTCTCTCTCTCCGACAGGGTAATCCCAGTGTCCAGCACTATGCTACTCCCCCACCTCCACCCCCGCCCCCTCCATATCATGCCTGCCGTGCAGATGTACAGGTCCTCCAGAGGTTTGCCTCTATCGTGCTCTTTTTCAGTACCATCTTTCCATCCCCTCTTCCTTTCCTGAGCCTTATGCTTAGGGCTTGGACTGTAGATGTATCAGCTGGGGCTGAGCATCCCACAGTTGGTCACTGCTCTCTCTCTCTCCATTCTAACCAGTAATGGATCTCAGTGGTAGACCTCATTTGTTACAAAAAGAAGCTTCTCTAATGAGGGGTGAGAGCTCCACTTCTCTGTGGTTGTAAGGATGAAGTACTTAGAAGACAGGTAGACACTATGTTAGTTTGGGAAAGTGGCGACAGAAGGTTCTCCTTTAGGGCTGATGGCCTCTCCAACCATGCGTAGTGTGGCTAGGTTTATTCATTACCTTTCACACAGAAGGGAGTATATGCTAACCTTGATCTCTGAGTTGCCTTCCCTTAGGATGACACGTGCCAGCTCCATTTTGCTACACATTGTAGGATTTCATTCTTTATGACTGAGCGGTGTCCTATTGTGTCTATATACTACATTTCTTTGGCCAGTCATGTGTTGGTGGGCACCTAGGATGTTTCACACCCTTGTGATTGTGAATCACAACACCGTGAACCCAGATGCGCCGGTACGAATTGAGGCAGCTCGATTGTATGGCCAACTTAATTTTAGTTGTTTGTGTTGTTTCTGGGGAGCTTCTGTTCAGTAATGGCTATAGCAGTCTACACTTCTGCCAGCAATTTAGAAGAGTTCTTTTTCTCTACACCCTTGACAATACTTTTGGTTTGAGGCCATAGCCATTGCAATTGGACTAAGATGGTACCCTCAGCAGTCCTGATTTGCATCTCTCTGGTAGATAATGGTTTTTGAATGGTCTCCATATGCTGTGGCTGTTTATATTTCTTCTTGTAAAAAGTGTCTATTAGGATCATTTGCACATTTTTAATTGGATTGTATTTTGGGTGGGTTTTTTTTTGTTGCTAAATATTATGAGGTCCTTATATGTTCTTGATGGCTTTTTTTTCATACTTAAAAAATAACTTTACATCATTATCTCAATTTTCTACGTAGCCTGCTTTATACATTTAAACCCTTTTGTCATCTATAGTTTTTTATATATATATATGTCCCAATATAATTTTTGTTCACTTGGATTGTAGCATCATTTAATGAGTAAATCTTATTTTCTAGAATAATCAATAATAGACAATAGATTATTAACTCAAATAATCTATAATCTCAAATAAATTATAAAATAATATGCCCTCAGTCATAACAGTTTTTCAGTCATGTCGAAGTCTATTTAAGAAATCTCTTTTCATTGGGCATGGTGGCAAATACCTCTAATCCCAGCACTGTGCGAGGCAGAGGCGGGCAGATCTCTGTGAGTTCAACGCCAGCCTGGTCTACAAAGTGAGTCCAGGACAGCGAAGGCTACACAGAGAAAACCTGTCTTGGAAAAACAGACAAACAAAACAAAAATCTCTTTTCTAAGTCTGTCAATACTTTCTGTACCGACAGTCATTCCCGACTGTTTGCTCTGCCAATAGTCTTTCCATTCTCGCTCCTACTCAGAATGGATGAGACCAGAGGTTTGTGGAGTGCCTGGCATAAACGAGTTGAGTTCTTGACATGTGTTCCTTTGAAGTCATTCCCTTCTCTCTCCCTTAGTTTAGTTTACAGTTGAGCGTGTTTTCTTTATTAATATGGTGTAGGGGCACTGACTTGGAAAAGCTCTTAGCAATTTGAGAAAAGAGCACACAGTCTCTCTTGCCTGCTATGCTGCAGCAACTCTGTCCTCTCAAGCCAGCCAGCGACAGCTGTTGTCAGTCCTTTGCCACACAACGGGCATCTCAGCCCAGTGCCCACAGCTATGGAATTCACTGTCACAGCAAATTTAACACATTCAAATTTCTTTGCTTTGGAGAAGGGTGGTAAAAGGCCCTATTAACAGTTACATCAAAAATAAAAACAAACAAACAACAAAATGACTGTTTCTCTCCAAGAATTGCTGCATCCAGAAATCTGGGGATCTGCAGTGGGGTGTAAATTTATAACAGCAGTAGTTTTAAGACTCTCAGGCAATCAAAACCATTTTTTTCCCCGAGATGCTGGGGACACCAGCTCTATCAGTCAACATCTCAGCTAGAAACAGATGGCTCTCTCAAAGTGCTGGAGAGAGTAACAGGACTGAAGAATTCCCAATTGCAGTCAGGCCTTGGATTAGAGGAACAAAAGAGGCTGACGCTTTCTGTGGTGGGCAACTCCAGGAAGTAGCTGCAGGATTAAGCTGGAGGGATTAAGGAAAGGAAATGTTTTCTAAAACTCAGAGAGTGTTTTTAGGAGAAAGCGCCTGACAAGACATATGACCTTGAGTGAAGGACACAGCCAGTCAGCAATGCTCAACCTCAGAGCATCTGTCAGCTCAGTTTCCTGAGCTCCGCTCCACACCAGGGCCTTTCAGGGGCAAGTCAGAGACATGAGTTGACTCAGAACCCAATTTAGGGATCCCATTTCCCACCTGTGTCTCCTCCCACCCAGCCCCACCCCCAGGCTTCCATTCCCTCTGGTGAATTTAAAGAAGCCTTTGAATTTGGGAGCCTTTTTTGTCAGCACCCAGAGGCACAGAGCACAGAAGTGTGGAAAGTGGGTAGAAAGGTCAAATGTGCCACCAGCTATCATTTTTGCCTTCATGTCCCCATTTGTCATGCGAAAGCTGGCAATCCTTTGTCATGCCCACCTCTGTGCAGTCATCTTCATATGAGCCCAGTAGACATGGAGTTTGTCTTAGGGGATCTTTTGCAAAGTCATTTAATCCAGAAATTATTTCAAGACCATTGCTCTCCAGGTGAAAAAATAAAACGCCCTGTCTAATTTTGATAACAAATTCAAATACAGGTTAAAGGAAAAAAAGCAAGGTCTCTAGGGCTTCTTATAGGCTTCCTTCTTGTATCAACTTTGTGGTACACACTGTTTGCAGAAAAGAAGATAAATAATATCTCAATTCTATATAACTTTGAAGAATAAAAATAGTACACAGTTTCAAAAAAAGGTGATAGCTGCTACACACTAGACACATACAAGGTATTATAAGAAAGAAATTGATTATGCCTAGTAGGTTAGGGGAATGTTTAAGTGAGAGAACTGAAGAAGTAAAGTGTAGTAAGCTAGTCTACAGAAAGATAAGGAGTAGCATGCGGTTTCCAGAGAGTTAGCATTTTTGCAGTATTAGGAAGGCAGGAAACTCCTCTCATTGTAATCACTCTAAGAGCTGTGGCTTGCCTAAGCGTCGGGCCATATGGTTCTACAGCAAAGTCTAGACTCTGGAAGCCCTTGCTAGCTGGTGAGCACCTTTGCCTTTACCAAGCCAGAGGAAACCATTGCAGAGTTCTGAGGAAGTTTAAGGGCTAAAGTGAACCTGCAAACCCCACTTGCCTAAGGACAGATACTTTCTGAGATGTGTTCGTGTAACAAGCCACGTCTTTCCACTTCTCTAAACAAGTGTGATGGACTTAACTGCACTGGCTGTGTTGATCACAGGTAGGCGGGCGGTATGGGGGCAGGAAATACATGAGGATGCACTTGCCCCATTGGGTGAACGTGTAACCTTATGGGTTTGGCCTTTGTAAAACCCCTAGCGAAGGTAGCGCTAAGGTTCTCTGGGAATCCCATGGCATAGATCTGGCCAGTGTTAAATAAGGGTTGCTTTAATTGGATAATGGTGGAACTGGTCTTTCTCCTCACAATTTTCAGGTTGAACAAACGGTGGGAAGTCTATGGGTTTTGCAGAAAAAGGGTGCCCTGGCAATTGGAAGGCCAAGGAATAAAAAAAAAAAAAAAATCGCACCATACAACAGACCTCACAGAAGGAAATCTGAATGGAAGGAAGCTATACTGGCTTGGAAGTTTAGGACAGAGTAATTATTGCTCAGTTATTAATTAGATCTAGGCTAATTAAATAGATTCTAGCCTCTGTATGTGGTTATTTGGACACATACCTGGTTAAGGAATATTGCTGACTATACTAAAATTGTAAATCAATAGTAAATATTAATAATCCTTCAACAATTGAGTGAAGGAATCAGTGGTGGGCACCTGATTTGGTCACTGAGGGCTACTGAAGAGAAAAGGCATGGGCAAGAGAGATATTCATGAGGGGAGAGCCTCATGGTTTGCAGAGTGGTTGGATGAAAAGAGGGGCATAAAGGTGGACTCTTAAAGGCCTCCTAATTTTGGTACTTAAATAGGTAATTGATGATGCCATTTGTAAAAGCTGTAGAATATACATATGCATATACATATATATATACATACATATATGTGGGTTTTATGGGAAAATATAATTTTGACTCAATCCTGTATATCATGGGGAATAAAACCAACCTTCAACCAGCTGGATATTTTAAAGAACTTCCGGTGGGTGGTATGGGTATGGGCACTGGGTGAAACTCAGAATCAAAGTTCCAGACTGTGAAATCAGAAGCCTATGTGTGGTGGCCAGCATTTGCTGTTGTGAGTGGAGTTGGCAGTAAAAAGAGGCCCAGGTTACAATGGGTTGAAGTGAGTAGGGAACAAGGCGATGCTGTTAGGGTTTTGCGGTGGAGTACCTTAATAGGTCAGGGCCAAGGTATGCCACAAAGATCACACCAAGCAACAGATCTCATACAAAAGATTTACTGGGGAGAGGGAAGAGAAAGGCTGTCTTAGAGCAGGGATAAAACAGAAAGAGAGAGAGAGACAAAAACACACAGAGAGTGATACAGAGAGGGACAGACAGACAGACAGACAGAGGGACAGACAGACTGGAAGATGGAGAAAGGTCATGATGGCAGGGACCTTTTATAGAGTACTCTCGTAGTGTTTGGTGGCTGCTGATATTGTAGCTGCTGGCAGTGAGGCAGGCTGGCTTTTAATAGATGCAGCCAGAAAGTCTAGAATATGCAATGAGAGGCAAAGAAACCAGATAGATTTGAGTGGAAGCTTCCCGGATTTCAAAGCCCTCCACAAATTAACCACCAAAGTGCAAGATGCGTCCTGACTGCAGTGGGGAAGGGCAAAAGCCAGGGAGTCTGGTGGGAAGGGAGCAGCATGTGCTGGGTCTCATTCTAGGAGCTGACTCACACCCAGCATCCCACACACCCATCTTCTGCAGACTCACACCCAGCATCCCACACACCCATCTTCTGTAGACTCACACCCAGCATCCCTCACACCCATCTTCTGCAGACTCACACCCAGCATCCCACACACCCATCTTCTGTAGACTCACACCCAGCATCCCACACACCCATCTTCTGTAGACTCACACCCAGTATCCCCCATACCCATCTTCTGCAGACTCACACCCAGCATCCCACACACCCTTCTGTAGACTCACACCCAGTATCCCCCATACCCATCTTCTGCAGACTCACACCCAGCATCCCACACACCCATCTTCTGCAGACTCACACCCAGCATCCCACACACCCATCTTCTGCAGACTCACACCCAGCATCCCCCACACCCATCTTCTGCAGACTCACACCCAGCATCCCCCACACCCATCTTCTGCAGACTCACACCCAGCACCCCCCACACCCATCATCTGCTGCTGGGCCCTGACTTTCTGCTGCGGCGCCCTATGTATGGTTTTCTCTGAATCACAGCAGGCTGGGAAATAGCAGCACTAGAATTATGACAAACTTGTTCCTGTGGGAAAGAAAAGATGTTGCAGTGATTTTAGGAAGCATCTGGAGAGCAGTTCTAGAATTTTAAAAAACTGGGCGAACTTTGTTATGGCTAAAATAACTTTTTATTTCCCTTCCTTCCTTCCTTCCTTCCTTCCTTCCTTCCTTCCTTCCCTCTTCCTTCCTTTTTTCCTTTCTTCTTTCCTTCCTTTCTTTTTTCTTTCTTCCTTCTACTTCTTCTTTCTTCATTCCTTCCTTCCTCCTCCCTCCCTCCCTCCTTCTTTCTCCCCTTTTCTCTTTCTTTCTTTTCCAAGGCAATAAATAACTTTTTTTTTGTTCTACAGTGAAAACTTAGAGATTAAAAAATGTCATATTCCTTGGTCTTTAAGGAATTTTGCTTATCTTGAGTAGAGATGTAAAAAGTTTCACATTCCAAGGACAAAGTAACCCCACCCCCCCACCCCTTTACCCCACTCCCACCCCATGCAGTAAATTAGAATTCGTAGTTATATTGTTTGTCCTCAAGGCCTAGGAAGTGAGGAAGCCAAAGATGAAATAAGGAAAAGAAAGAAAGAGCAAGCAGGAGTAGAGGAAAACACCACTCACCCTGTTGACTCCATGAGCCCTCTTTCTGTAGGCCAGACCCTGGGAGGGCAGATCTTGGAAAAGGTAGGAATTCAAATGATTATGCAATATCTGATCCTCTAGACTCAAATGCAGAACACTAGGACCTTTAGATGTTCAAGATCATAGTAATAATGGCACATGGCTTACCTTACGGGAATAAAACCTGAACTAGAGGGATTTTTCATTTTGCCATATTTGCAAGTGCCCATACCCTCTTTGATTGTGCTAGTTTACTTTCTGTTCTCCGAGGAGCCACACTCTGGCTGTAGGCCACACATGGTTCTCGACCTTTGCTCCTCCCTCTACGCACAAATATCATAAGTCTCTCAAGACTTGGCTCAGGTGCTGTGCCATTGGGCCAAGGCTAGCTTATGGTTTTCTTCTAGATTGTTGTATCTCTTAGTGCTGGCCTTGTCAAAGCTTTGCTCGTTCATGCAGAACCCAGTGCTCCATTCCCCCTGTGTCTTCCACAGACTGGAAAATCCAGTGCCTCACTCCTCTCACAGCCTGTCATCCAGAAGTCACTCTGCGACCCTTTAGCTTACTGAGGCTGTAGCCAGAGAAAGAGCAAGAGTGCCTGTTAGCACTGAAGGCTCGCTCCTGCCTTTCTGTTGATTCTAGTCTGTTTGTTTTCATTGTTCTGGCAGAACTGTTCACTTCTTTCTGTGGACACTTGGCCTTTCTTCTACAGAAATGATCTCCCTTGAGCTCGCCATGGTATGTGTCTTTTCAGAGCCGGAGGCACATAGCCCACATTGTGAACCCCCTTTTCTCTTCCAAGATACCATGAGTTGGGCTTCAAACCTGGAGCAAGCATCCAAGGTGCCTTTTCAACCAAAGTGGACCTGACCTCCAGCATCTCTCAGTCCCCACCTGTTAAAGAGTGAAACTACATAGGCAGGTGAGCTGGATATCAGTTCACGGAATGCTTTCTGGGGCTGTATGTGAAGAAAATGATGGTACCTGGGTGTGTAACCCATTGCAAGGATGGGAGGCAGGTATGAAGTGTGTGACATATGGTTGCTATTAAACATTGGGTTCTGCCTCTCTGTCTCAAGAGATTTTCAGCATCATATGTTAGCACTCTAGACTCAGAGTCTCCGAACACTTTCTGTGACTCTCACTGCAGACTTATTCAAATGTTTCATCTATCTTCCTTTTCTTGATTAACTCATTTAAAATTTTATTCTCTTAAAAGTTCATTTTATCAATCCATTCATTGTTTTGAATTGAAGAGTTCATCTGGAAAAATCTTACCTCTGCTCTCAGTAGAGAGCCTAGACTGGGTTGGGGGTATCCTCAAATATCTTTGGCTTGAAGAAGCCACTAAATTCTTGCATTCCATAGAGGAGGCAGACTACTTTTGTTTGTATTAGTTATATCCATTGTTATTGGAAATGAAAACTGAGAATTTATAAAAGTATTTATTAACTCTAAAGAAACAATAAATATGGTGCATTGCTTATCGTACCGGCATTTCAAGATTTTTCTAAAACAATTAATGAGAAATGGGACATTGTTTTACAGTTTTGCAAGTGTCTAGTGGCAGATTTCACGGACAATGCATAGATGCCTGGCTAGTTCCGCAGTCTGACCCCGAACAATGTGTTGTTTCTAGACTGTGAAGAAAACCTACCGTCACACGGGCAAGGGGTTGGACAAGGATTACAATTGCTTTAGAGTCCTCTTTAGATAATTTACAATCCTTGTAGGATAATTATGGGTATGGTTTGAAACCACCTCAAAACTTGACTGGTGGTAATTTCTATCAGGTTAGTTGTAACTAGAAATCTAAAGCCATACGGATGAGCTTTTTGTATTCAGCTGCAATATAATCTATTGGTATCTTTTTTTCCTTTGAAGGGTTTTTTTTTTGCTCATATATAATTTTGTAACACCATGTCCTGGCCATATGGAAAACATCAGTGAACTGAATTATGTAGATCTTCCAAATGTTGACTTATTTCATTATACAATGTCAAAAAAAAAAATCACATTCCTTATTATCACCATCAATCTCATCCGAGAAGTCTGCATTTGTGCAATGTTGAGCTCATGATGCCAGATGCAAGTTTTTCAAGACTGTAGCTTTTCCTTGAGACCTTGGATGGAATCATCAGCAAATATACCAAGAGCTGTTTTCCTTGAAATGACAGTATCTTTTGGTTTATTTCTGAGAAAAAGTATATGGCATGCTCTCAATTCTAAGTAGACAAAGTTTACAGTTGTTCAAGCAACAAAATTAGTGTTTCCATCATTCCGTCAACAGTATTTTAATGAGAAGCTGATTTTTTTCTTTTGTTCTTAAGCCATAGGTACACTGTGTTGAATAGCACCATGTCTAATGCATTTAGTGTCCCCACCTTGATTCCCACAAAAGCACCAGCAATCGGACTCACTATGGTTTTAACCTATTAGTCTGGTTCGTTTGGTATCCACAAAACTGTTGACGAAATGAGTAAAGCAGCAACTTCATTCCTTCTTTGTAAAAGTAGCCTTTACCTTATGTAGCCCCTGGTGGCTATCCCCAAGGCAATGCACCATATTTTGGAGGAAATATTGCCAATATTTTGTTTTGTTTTAAGAAGTAATGTAGCTTCAACTGTTGGTCACACATCAAGCCCTATTGGAGAGAATTTCACTTTTTTTTTTTTTTTTTTTTGACAATGACCATGACTTCTTTTCCAGATGACATCTACCCGGTACGTAATTGGTGACTACATCCAAGTAAACATGTGGAAAATGAGCGCAAGTGGGTGTGTTGGCTCTGAGGGAGCTGGTTGTTTGGGGGATGATGAGAATGTGCCGTTCTGGAAGAGATTCAGTTCTAGGAGTGTGTATTTCTGGTCTTCAAAAGATTACCACATACATGCTGTCATACAATTTATAATGTGCCTGAGGTAGGTGGCTTAATGCAGAAAAGAAATTACAGTCACAGTAATCAAACATGAAGTCCCATGCCAGCTTACTCTACGTGACCTTTATTGTGTTTCTTTACTTTGCTAAGTAAGTCCTAATTATCCTACCTATGAACAAAGGTGCTGGACATACAAAGGCTGGGATACTGCAGAGATACTGTGATGTGCTAAATAACTCTACCTCAGGTATAGGGGGTGGTGCCAAAGATGACGCTAATGGTGCCCTTTGTGTCCCTGTCGCACCACCTCTTCAGAGACATTTTCAGTTTTTCTCACCCAGACTCACCGTATGTAAGAAAGGCAGAGCCAATCGCATACTCCCTTCAGAGTCAGCTGAGGCCCTCCGGGGACTGTGGTATAACTCATCTTCTTGTACTGCTGAACTCTACGTCTCTACCCCCCCCCCCCACACACACACCCTTCTGCATATGCCACCAAAGAAGCATGCCAATGCTCTTAAACAAAGCCCTATATGGATGCCAATTTTCAGCTCAGAGCCTGAACGCAACCTGAAGCAGATGTTTTTATTAACCTTATAGCTGGTATTTGTGAGGCTCCATGTGGGTGCTGGACAGCAAACTAGGTCATCTGGAAGAGCAGCCAGTGCTCTTACCAGTGAGCCATCTCTCCAGCCCCAGGAAGAGACTCAGAGGGCAAGAACCACCTTCTCTGCAAGACAGTAATGAACAGGAGACTTTGGGAGCCCACACTACACTGGTGGATAATTATATGGTAAGGATTCTCCAACTAGTCACTTGGGCACCAGCCCCAACTCTGCCATTTACTCTCTAGCACCAAGCAGGTTACTTTATACCTCCATGGCTCAGTCTCCCTGCCACAACTCCCATCTTTAAAATGAGGGGAGCAAACATATCTGCTTTGAAAGGCTGCCCTGGAGAGTAAATGAGGTAGAAACTACAAGATGGTTGCTATAAAGTGGGAGGTTGGAGAAGCATCCAAAAATTATAGTGAGGACGCAGGTTTATGATGTGAATAGAGACAATGTTACAGATGCAGAGAAAACAGAGCCCCTGACAGCTGCATGGGAGCAAGCAGCAAAGGGCGCAGCACTTACATCATAGAAACTGCAATATCTCCTAGCTTTTCAGGGAGGACTGTCCTGGAGAGGGTGACACTTGGGAAGCTCAGTGACAGCCATGACACGCACTTCTGATATTACTGATCCCTCTGACTAGAAGGTAGGAAAACACCAGCTGCTTCTCCTTTTCTGGAGAGTGGCACTGGGCCTCCACCCAGACGAGGGAAGGAGCTCCTCTCCACCCCGTCCAGAGTAGATGAACTTGGATTTGCTTCTTCCAGTGACATAGGGAGACTTATTATTTTTTTTTATTGACACGTTTTTGCAAGCTATCCCAATTCTTTGTGGAAAACTGAGAGACACTGACCACATAAACAACACAATGGAATGACATGCAGTAAAGAAAGCAGCCAAAGGAAGAAAGGGTTTATCCAGGGCCACGTTCCAGCTCATTTTGTACTTTGCATCTTAATTATGCTGATAGCCTTGGGAGGGAGATATATACCGTATAAATGGCGAAACACAACTTGACTCTTCTGATATTTGTTCTACTCACAAAGAGAAAACAGCCAAGGAACAAAACTTTCTGTTATGGACAAATTTTCTTTCTTTCTTTCTTTCTTTCTTTCTTTCTTTCTTTCTTTCTTTCTTTCTTTCTTTCTTTCTTTCTTTCTTTGTTCTTTTTCTTCTTTTTCTTCTTCTTCTCCTCCTCTTCCTCCTTTTCTTCCTGGCACATACTTTTTATGGACTTGTCAAGGACAAAGGAGGCAAGGCTCACTGAGGGCCATGAGAGCAAGTGGTGCTGGCAGTGCACCTGGCACTTCTGGCTCTGTCTCCTGCTGGGGCCCCGCATCCTGCACAGGGCTGGACATTTTCAATCACACGCTCTTGCCTTTCTCTGTAGCCTTAAGCTGATGAGCCTTCTCCACTCTTTCCATGACATTTGACGTTTATCTCTGACTCCAACTGTGGATAGAACAAACTGGTAGAATCAGTTGAAATAATCTCTATCAGAAGCCACCGCACTTGTCTTATGCAGAGCCAACAACGCGAGCAAACAGGATGGCTCCAGTCCGAGTTCTCTGCACGTTAACAGATGAGGAGGGATCATCAGTGGAGAAATACAACCAAGCGCCATGGGGGTGGGTGACAGACATCCTCTGGCCAGAGGGAGAGATTACATACCAGCACTGCCTTGGCTCACTGCCCTGAAGAAATACATAGCAATCCACATGCTCGGGAAAATTCCATGCAATAGCAAAGCGGGAACATCCTGAAGCTGATGGCCATAGATTCCAAGAAAAACATCCAATGAACCAAACCCCAAACAACACAGACCTCAGAAACGTAAATAAAAATTAACTGAAAAAGGAAACCTTCAGAGCCCTGGGAAGGAACACAACAGATTAAGTGACCACAAAACACTAAAACACCAACTAGTTATTTACCCACTGCTCTGCGGTAAATACAAGGCCCGTACGTCTCCAAAAAGTTATTTCTGGGCGCCAACGACTTAGCACGTGGGCCAGCAAAGGAGCTGCGCTCTCTTTTTCCTCAGAGGGCAAGTGGCATTTATAATGGGCCTGAGAACCAAAGGAAGTTCCTTTGATGCCTCTAGCCCTCCAGCTATTTATAAGGTTGAGGGAGGCACAGAGGGTGGGAAAAATCACTGGGCTTGAAGTCAGAGGGCACTTGGCTGGACATTTCTCACCCTTGCCACTTGACAGCTCTCTGTCTGATTGGCTTTGAGCTTTACGTTTCCCTTGGAGACGTGAGCCATTTTGATAACTATCGTTCCTTCCTCACACATTCCTAATCTATCTACAAATTAAATGAGAAATGGACATTAAGATTACACATAAGATGCAAAGTACAGAATAGCATCCACTCATTATTAGGGGGGCTGTTCCTACTGGTGTTTCTACTTACCTAGGAACATAGGAGAACCGCATCCACCTATGTTAAGTGAACTTCTTGGTGGCTGACTTGATGCCTCTCTGAGAAGCCGTCAGCCAGTTTGGATACAGTCCATAAGGACTCGTTCTCTTGAGTTGATCCCGTAAGACTAATTTAGATCTTCCATGGGGATGTAGAATAATAGCTGGGCATATCTTCTATTGTCCTAAATGCCTTTCTGTCAGTTTTGCCCATTTCCCCTCCTTCTGTGGGCTGGAGGACAGCCTCTGTGCTACCTATCCTAACAGCACTTCCTCCCTCTCTTTCAATGGCTCTCAACCTGGGGGCCGTGATCCCTTTGGCAGTCCAATGACCCCTTCATAATGGTCACATATTAGATACCCTACATATCAGATAGTCCACTCAACAATCCATAAGAGTAGTGAAATTATAGTTTGGAAGCAGCAACGAAAATAATTTTACGGTTGGGAGTCACCACAACATGAGGTCACAGAATGAGGAAAGTTGAGTCTATTTGATTTGGCTCCTTGCTTTCTAATTCAGTCAACACCAAAATTGATAGGCCATGAATGCTAACTGTAATCTGAATCACACAATCTCTATTTAGAATCTATACAGTAACGTAAGTGGAGTTCTCACAGGGACTTTCAGAGGAGGAAGGTGGAGTCAGAGATGTCTGTGATTTGGGCTAGGAGAGAAGTTGGTGTTAGAAAGTTGACCTGAGAGGCCAGCACAGTGGCTCAGGCCTGTAATCCCAGCACTTGGAAGGGCAGAGGCAGGTGGATCTCTGTGAGTTTGAGGCCAGCCTGGTCTACAAAGTGAATCCAGGACAGCCAAGGCTATACAGGGCTCAAAATACAAACAAGCAAACAATCCCCCCCGCCAAAGAAAGTTGACCTGAGGGTGAGTCTGTGGTGGGAAAGTCAGGGATGCTTTGGGTTTAAGCAGTTCCCTTAACTATGCCCTCATTCGATGTAGGTGGCACACAGCACACTTCATAACTGATAGCCATCTGAGAACAGAGCTTCTTCCAGGAGGACTCACATTAGGGACAGGAAGATATTTTGAAGATCTATGTGAGAATCTGCATGTCAGTCCTTACACGGTAACTTAAGCTGTTTTGAATAGGCCCATTTCCCTGTTTAGCCCTAGAGTCATTCTGATCAGCAAAATGAGATGGCTTTTGATGCTGTGTCCTCTCTGAATCAGCCCACGGCTTTGCTAATTTTTCCCAAGCAAACTTGATCAGGCATCACAGGTTCTCACAGTTATGGGAATGTGATATATTGAAAGGTGGCCTGGAACAGGGATCCTTCCCCGATGTCACCATGAAGAGGCTTGTTGGCCGAATTTTTTACAAGTCTTCAAAACAAGGAAAAACATGAGGAGACATTAACAATGTTTCACAAAATTATTTGGGTACAATTTTAAAAATACCTCATGGTCTTATAAAAAAAAAAGTTGGGTTTTATGAACATTTGCCCTTGGTTATTTTCTCTCCTTTTCTTCTTTTGCCTTTAATTTATGAGTGACAGCTATTTAAGCTAATATGCTTATGAGATCAACGTCTCACCACATCGTGTTAGTGTCCTGTTTTGTGGCTATTTTTTTTTTTTGGCTTTAATTGATGAACTTTAACAGTTCTTCTTCAGATGAAGGAGCTAAGACCCCAAGAAAACTGCCCAAGTCCAAAGGATTGGGAAGTTGGGAAGCCGAGGCCCACTTGAGAACACTGCTCTTTCAGCTCTGAAGATGTCTGCTCTGCTAGACAGAAGGTTAGGGTTAGTACTTACTCTGCTGAATGAAAACACACACACACACACACACACACACACACACACACACACACACACACACACAATCTCTTTGTCGGGTGCCAGCGTACCAGACCCCAGTACTTCACATGTGTCATGTTGCTCATTCACAGACTTAAAAGGAACATGGAACACTGAAGGATGTGTCAGCTAAGTGACTCAGATCCATCAAACCATAGTGCTGCCTACATGCATGTCATTCACCAGGATCAGCTGCCTTCCCAGTGCAAGATAAGTTGAGTGCTAATGCAGTTGAAAGGTTTTTTTTTTTTTTTTTACCAAATCATAAGGTGATGTACACTTAAAAGCCATTCATCTGAAACCAGTCTGGGAGACTAGTCATTGTCTCTATTCCATAGATGTGAAATTGAAGCAGGAAAGGTTTTCATGTCTTGACCTCAAATCATGTTCTTGGCATGTTGTTGCACTGCGATTGGATTTTTGACTCCCAGCCTCTTCCTGCTTGTCTGTACTCTGCTAGGAAGAACTCCCTCCAGCCCCTGGAGAAAAGACAACATGCCCCAGAAAGACCTTAACCTGCCAGGCATCGTGGCCAACATGCAGCAGTTGGTACCTTGCAGGAGAGTGAGAGAAGAGACAATGACGACACCAGGCACGAAAGGGTTGTAAGTTGTAAGCTTTGCAACAATACGCTGTTCTCCTCCAGATGATTTTAATAATCCCCAGCACATGTGTTCTAACCCCTTGATGCTGTACAGTATGTGTAACCAAATAAAAGATCTCTCCAGATTTGGAGATTTACTGTTTGTGATGGGAAAAGGCCAACCAGATGACATCATTTATATTCCAAAGAAGAGCTGCTGCCAAGGCTGGTGATGTTAAGCTGGAGAAATTGATCCTCAAGATTATTCTATGAAGCAAAAAGGGAAAAAAAAAGGTCTTGGCCTGGATGGTGTCTTTTAAAAAATATGTGAATATGAAATCTGGTTTAATATACTTCTACCCAAGATTTCTTATTCTAAACATGTAGGCTGTGTAGGAGAGAGAGTTACCCATTGTTGCTGTAGAGAGTTCCATGGAGAGCATTGGTCTGAACTGGTTACTTTTGGTTATATATACGCCTCAAGGCCTGAGGCACAGGTACCATTTCTGATATTTAAAGGTAGATCACAACAATCTAAGACAGTAAGATCAAGAGCATGGTGTTTTCTCTAGTGAAAGGATCCAGGAGCAACCTGTGAATACAGTGAGATGAAGGATGGGTCTCATTTCTGTGCTTGAGGATATAATTTTATGTCCCCCCAAATGAGTGAAAACAGAGAAGCAGATAGTTCTGACTGTCAGTGACTTCTGGTTTTCAACATTAGCAGGACCAGACATAGCATGAGAGCCATACTGAGCATGGCTAACGGGAGAGATGGACACGTTCTGAGTATGTGGTTGTTGAAACACTGAATGTGTTGTGCTTTCCAGGTTTAGGGACTTCCTCTTAGGTAGATATCATATTTCTGTATTTTCAAATCATGTTGAATTTCTGATTGCTTTCAGAGAAAACATCCAAAGAGGCGTTTTCTACTGTACTGGTAACACTTGCTTCCTAGAGGGTCTATCAGTTCTTAAGCCAGATCCTCATGATCTTTGCTGAGATGTAGGATATAACTTTGTGGTGAATGGCTAAATGCACGCACCAGCATCCACTTACAATGTAATTTTCTAAAACAAAGTCACAGCACTTTCTGCTTATTGATCTCCTTCACAAAACTCTGTAAGCTGTATTTCCAGCCTGGCATCTCCAACCTGGCACCTCCAGCCTTGCTCTCCAGCCTTGAATCTCCAGCCTTGAATCTCCAGCCTTGCTCTCCAGCCTTGCATCTCCAGCCTTGAATCTCCAGCCTTGCTCTCTAGCCTTGCTCTCCAGCCTTGCATCTCCAGCTTTGAATCTCCAGTTTGCATCTCCAGCCTTGCTCTCCAGCCTGGTATCTCCAGCCTTGCTCTCTAGCCTCTCTTCCATCTTGCTGTTGATCTGGTGTGCCATTCTTCTGTTCACCCTGATCTTGCCTGTGCTTTCTCTGCACTGCTAGTGAATACCTTCTTCCTCATATCTTCTATCAATCCTTGTCTTCACTGGCCTTCCTAATAATTCTTTAGCAGCTGTGTATTCCTTATTAGAGTATTTGTAACACTGTCTCTATTGACTGTGGACTCCATAAGTGCAGAAAACATCTGTTTTGTTTACAACTTAATCCCCAGGTCTTAACACATAGTTGGTATTATGTAAAATATCCATTGAAGGGATGACAAATTAATTACTGATAACTGTTCAAGTATCTTTCCTTGCCCAGCGCCCAAAGGGTTTAGGATAGTTTTGAAGGATCTGGCCCTCACTTCCTGTTGAGTCCCACTACTGTCACTCACTCTGAATTTCTGCTTTAAAGTGCACTGACTCAGGCATTCCTTGCTGCCTTAGTTCTCAGTGCCTGCCAGGAGGTCTTCTCCTTGAAGCCATCACTGTTGTGTGGTTGTGCTTTCTCACACTAGATGCTGCCAAAAATTAGTGAAACAAGGAAAAGTTGGTTTGAGTTTTACTCAAATGTCTTCTCAGCCATGCAAAATTGGAATTAACTTTTTGTCTAAAACATGAGTGTGAAACTGTACCAGTGGCGCTGTGGTGGGATGTAGAAGGAAGAAATGAGATGTTCATTGGCGTAATACACCACAGGCCAAGTTGTTGGAATCAACATCTTTGTTGATCAGTGTAAAGTTCTCAGAATGAACCACCACTGTAATTCTAAACTGCTGATTTGAAAAAGCAAAATGTATTAATCTAGACTCCAGGAACAGAAAATGTCTCCCTGGGAATGAAAATGAAGTGGTCATTCTTCTCTCTCTCTCTCTCTCTCTCTCTCTCTCTCTCTCTCTCTCTCTCTCTACTCTATACTTCTCTCCTTTCTCTCTTCCTTCTAGTCCTCCTGTCTGTCTCTATCTGTCTCTGTCTCTCCCTGTCTCTCTGTGTTTTTCTCTGTCTCTTTCTCTGTCTCTCTCTGTCTCTGTCTCTCTGTGTCTGTCTGTCTGTCTGTCTGTCTGTCTGTCTGTCTCTCTCTCTCTCTCTCTCTCTCTCTCTCTCTCTCTCTCTCTCTCTGTCTCTCTCTCTCTGTTTATAGTGTCTAGGGCAGGTGAGAGTGTCATCTGGGCTTGGTTGGAGAACATCTGAGGAAGTTCACTGGTTCATCTCAGACAAGGTCTTTATTATGGCTGAACTGCAATTTCCAGTACATATCTGAACTGTCGCAGCTTCAATACCAACGGCAGAGCCCACCGGGCAGCCCTTCACAGCCTGGTGAGAGCACCAGGGCAGGGCTCTCCTGTAAGATGCTGCTGGGCAGGAGGGGTGGACACTCACGGGAGGCTTCTGAGCTTTAGGAAATGATTCTAAGTCAGTGGTTCTCAACTTTCCTAATGCTGTGACCCTTCAATACGACTCTTCATGTTGTGCTGACCCTGAGCCATAAAATTATTTTGTTGCTAACTTCAGAACTGCTATTATGCCACTGTTACAATTTGTCATGTAATATCTGATATGCAAGATATCTGCCATGTGACCCCTGTGAAAGGGTCACTCAGCCCCAAAGGGGTCACAACCCACAGGTTGAGAACCAGTGCTCTAAGATGATAGCATGAGCCTTCTGGGTCCTTGTCCTTAATGAAGGTCACCTTCTTGATGCCCAATCTTGTGTGCTCTGGGCCTTCTGCTGGTTAGCAGTCCATTGATACAGAAATTGGTCTTTTGTAGAGAATTCTTAGAAGGTCAGAAGGGGGGAAGAAGATGCAACTAAGCAGGGTCTCTTCCAGTTGAACGTCTTCAGTGCTCAGGAGTATGGGGGCGATATGCTTTAGAACTAGAAAACTGTATCTGAGTCTTGCCTCATTCGCCGCTTGCTTTTGATGAGTTAGGATCCTCTAAATAGCCGTCTGAACTGCAGGTTTCTCATATATAAAATGAGTGACGCCGTCTTACAGTCCCCCCTATAATGCAATGACATCCTGAATGCAAAAATCTAGCTGAGTGCAGCAGTGTTTACAAGGTGTAAAACAAAGATGACCTGTTGCCAATGTTTTGTCGTCACTAGAAAGTAGGTGTTATAAATTACCTCCAATCGTCTCAGCATGAGGTATGGGAGCAATTATCTTTATCTGCGTAATAAGCCACAAGAGAGACTAGGAGAGCTGCAATCTATACAGTTTCAGAAACACAACCCTTTACAGTTTAGCCTTCCTACTAGCTCTAGTCATAATGAGTGTGTCTTCACTGTCAGAAGCCAGATTGCGTTCTTCATTGTGGATGAAATGGAGCCAGAGGCCAGGGACAGGTGGAAGGAATGAGGGGAGGGGTCAGAGTAGGTTCTCATGAAAGTAAGTGAAAGGGGTGAAGAGAATGAGAAAGTGAGGTACAGTGGCATTCATGACGTTCCACATTTCAGTTTCCACCTTTTAAAGATGGTATTAGGGGGCCCTAACTAGCCTGAAAAGTTATTTATATTTTCACCATGGTACTCATGGTGAGGGGAGATAAAAAAAAAAGATAGAGAAGGAGGAATAATCATTATTGCTGAGGCATAGGAAAGGTGAGACAAAAGGGACTCATTTTTAATGTCATTGCTTAAGATTCCTTCTAGCTGTTTTTCTTCTTTTCTGCTTCGTATTTTTAATCAATTAAAGCTAACAAGTAATGAAGCCTTTGGAAAGGAACTGACTCATTACAACAAATATTGATACAACAGTAATTGTCCCAAGTGTTAAGGCTATGAAGAGTTCTAGAATACAGACCATGGTGCCGCTGAGTCCGACAGTCTGGTGGAATGGGTGGACAGACACCATACATGGTTGTGTCAATACGCTGTGGTGGGCAGGGCCTATGGAAGTTCTGAGAAAGCAACCTGGTGGTAGATGTCTGGCGACACTTCTCTAAGGTGGTGGCACCTGTGCTGAGATGTGATGTGTGTCTAGAATTATCTCTACGGAGGGACCCGAAGAACTGTCTCGGCCCAGCCCTGAGTCGTTCTTGCACAGACACACGGGAAGCATTCCAGATGACTGGCGTAGGGTGGTTTACTTTGGACATGCTCACCACTAAGTACATATTTTTCTAGGATTTGTGAGGAGATGAATTTCCATGTGTGCTCTGCTTCAGCATGCCTCCTCGGGGGGCTGCTTATTTACTCCATAACCTAGCAGGGTGTCACAGCTGGAGGCAGCTGGTGGTAAATAAATAGCTTCCATTACTCAATCTCATCACCATCCTCCATCTCGTTGCGGGAAAACACGGTCTCAGCCCATAGGTTCTCCTGGCCCCTCGTTCATCACAGTGGGAAAGCCCTGGGGACCTGCCCTAGTCACCTTTGAAAAGTGAAACTGAGAGGTAAAGCAAAGGACAATCTAGGGTACCATGGAATTCAAACTCCAAGAAGACAGTCCTTCCTACAAAAGCCCCATCCATCCTACAGTCTCCTTGGTAGGACAACAGAGACACTACGGAGCATATATAAACCAAGATTTCCACATGACAGTTGACTCTGATGGTGATTCGGAGGTGATTTGGTTAAGCCCAGGCCAGCTGAGATTGTCACGCTGTCACACTGTATGTCTTCTCTTCACATGCTTTATCTCATTTGATGATTTGTGTCAGGTGTGTGAAAATCATAATGAATGTATGCAGGGTGTCTGCCAGAGTGCCATTGCAGCATGGGGGGTGCGGGGGTAATTCTGATACAGGCTTGCAATTTAACCTGACTTCATCCTACACAAAAAGGACCAGGTTAGTTACTCGCCATCATTGTAGCCCAGCTCCTTAGCACAACAGATCCAAGTCTATAAGACCTCATTCACCCCTCTGCTCCATCTGAAAGCAGGGGACCGGTATGGGAAGGGGACAGAGCCTACAGAAGCTAACTTAGAAGGGAGGAACAAGTCTTATATTCCCAACTTAAACTCCACTCAAAAGAGAAGGCAGGAGGCATCCATCTAAGGTAAACACAGTGCTATCTTTTGAGATATTTAATGGTTGCAAAGAGTCTAAGTATTTGTCCAAAGGAAGAGAAATTGAGTGCCTATAGTTTCCATGAGATTCTCTCTAAGACTCCTAGACTATAATCTTGCTGTGCAGTGCAGGCATTTAAACAAAGGTGGTATAAAATAGTTCTCATCTATGCCCCAGCTCTTTCTTCCTTGATTAGAAATAGGAACAGAGTGGAGGGAGGCTCTGTAAAGAGAGACTGAGGGTCAGATTGGTGCATAGCTTTTGGGATGCTTCCTTCCATTCAGGCTGAGGGATTAGACTGCCTGCTGCACTGTACTGTAGGCCTCCTGATCATAGAATCTCACAGGACTCAGACTCATAAAGACCAGTTAGCCTTTTCTTGCAAGCTGCAGCACCATGACAGAACCCTCATAACTATCTCAAACAAGGGCTCTGTGTGTCATCTGCAGCCCGCCTTGCCATCTCGTTCCTCTTCTGGATACAACTATACCACTGCCTCTTGTGTCTAGTAGTCTTGTCTCTAACACTGGAGGAAAAGGCCAGCCCCTCCAATCCTACTTCTTTATTCCCATAAAGTGGGAATACTAGCCCCATTTGGGGACAGAAGAGGCCTTATTAGGATTAGGTCGGACAATAGTATATATTCTTCTTGATATTGACCAAATATTCAATACAGTATAATAACTTTTGCTTTATCACAGGGTTTAAATATTCATTTGAACTGTGCCTGTTGTGTGTATGAATGGCCAACATTCTTTTGTCTAGCTTATCTGCTTGGGTGATTCTGCAGCAACACACACAGTTTTCAAGCATTTGACTTATTTAAAAAATGTTTTTTTTTTCCTTAAAAATAAACCTTTGATGTATATGGTACGAGAGCTCTTCAGTCCTTTCCAGTCTTCTGCTTGCTTATTGCCATCCTTGCTTTTGTTTGAGGAGGAGCGCTAAGGGTTCTGTGGGCTGCCCAGCTCCAGCCTCTTTCTGTTGGTAGAGGACCTAGTGTGCCCTTGCTGCCCAGTAGCCTTTACTGACGTTGTTGCCAACTAAGCTTGCCTTGAGCCTAAGGAAATCTGGCCTCGGCCCTTACTGCCCTGCTGCTCCCAGCATGCCTGTAGTTTTTTTAGAATTTATGGTCACTGCTAACAGTTCTTTCCCTGAAAGGCACCATGGTTGTTTCTGCCTGCTTTCTATTCTCCATTCTGTGCCAATGTCTTTTTTATTTCCATGTGACAGCGGCTCATATAGTTTGTATTTCTGGTACTTTTACTGAAGACTGAAAGGCCCAGAGAAGAAATGCACATTGCAGGGTAGCAAGCAACATTAACTCTGGCCTGATGCTTTAGTTGATCAGTCCTTTGTTAGGAAATGCCCACTCTCCAACTACCCCTTGTTTTAGCCATTGGGGTGTTATCAGACAGAACATGAACAAAAACTAAAAGTGTGGTTTTAGGACATGATCCTGCTATTGCCAAAATAAAAATGTCAATCACATAGGTCATTTATCCCAAAGGATGAGAGCCTGGTGTCAGAGACCTGGAGTCACCATTTGGCTAGCCATGTTCAGCAGACCCACAGATGCATGGACATAGAATCATTGCTTGTTCTTTTAACTTTTGGGGTCATTTGTTTTTCAGCACTGTCCGACAAACACAAACCCTAGCTGCTCTTAAACATCTCTGACAACTTGAGCCCTGGAAGTTTTGACTTCACTAGTTCTGCTGAGGGGAGATCTCATGCCCTTTCACTAAGTGCTCATAGCTTTCCTTTCTTAACACCAGACTTCTCTCCATCTGGTACCTCTAAGTACATATTAATTTGGATGTAAGATACATCCCATCTCTCATTTGATGACATGGCTTCTGCTTGGATGTTCTCCAGAGTAATAGTTTCATTTCAAGCTGCTTTAAAGACGAGATCTGGGTAAGTCTCCTGTTACCTGTGGAACTAATAACATTCTTCCCACATCCCTCCCCTGCTCCTGCCTCTGCTCAGCATCCTAGAGGTCAGATGTGGATGCTCGTGCGAGAACTGTAGCAGTGTTGTTAAGATGCAGCCAAGTTTTTCTGGTCCGCACTCGCTTAAGTCATTGTTTTGCTCAGTGTTCATACTGATGTGGTGTTCCAGCTGCTAGGATGGGCAGCCATTAAAAAGAACTGTAAGGCCTCTGACCTCTGACCCTCTTACCGCTGGCCTTTAAACGGAATTATGCAACCTAGTTCTTTGTAGTTCTAGATGTCTTTGAATTCGTCTTCTGCTCTCCTTTTCTCCACATTTAGAACCTGGCATGCGCTTCCCTCCCTATCCTTCCGTCCCAGGTCTCTCTGCGTAGCTGCCATTGTCTTTCTCATAAGTTCAATGACACAAAGGTTTCCATACTCCATGACAGTGGCCCAGTTTTACCAACCACGGATCTAAGGCAGGGGTGACTTGGATTTTTCTAACCACCCGGGGCATCAGGGATGGCTGGGGAAATTGTCACTTCCAGTCCCATGTAAGCCTGACAGTATTTTATTCTGCTGGGATGCTGGGATCCTGGGATCAGCCTCTGTCCTGCTTCTCTTGATTCTCAGTGTTTCCAATGACCTTTACCTGAATTTACGACTTGACTTCTGCTCTTCTCTAGAGAAGTTTCCTTCCCTGTTGTTTCTCCACAAAGTCACCAAGTCTTACCATTCTCCATGGCGCTCCTCTCTATCATCCATATACCAGGTACTAGGTGCCGCTTTTGTCTTCTTATGGAGTTCTGATTGTCATTCAGTACTGAATGAACTCCCAACAGCAATAGCACTGAAGTCTTTGCATGTCTATAAAGCTAAGGGTGTAATGGTGCTCCTTGCATGTGGGAATTCAAAATGATACTCGATTATTTCATAATACATAAAACTGACAGGCCGAGAGAAATTGACACTAGTTCTTGCCTCAGTTACTCATGACGCCATCCGGGGTAAGTTTATTAGAGCCAGGCTGTTCTATTTAGAGCCTGATTCAGTCATTAATGTGTTCAAGAACTCACTAGATATTCCTCATTTGAAAACATCCTAAGCCAAGTTTAGTTGGCTGCCCAGCGTTGGTCATGCTGTCTTGTGCATGCCTTTCCCCCTCCCATCTCCTGTATTCCTCCTCTATAATCACTTACTGAGACTTCCTCTTCCCACGTCCTTCAAGGTGCCAAAGAGAATGGACTCTTTTCCTGCGTTTTCTTTTCCAGCAAGAGGCATTAACCCAGCCAAGTCTTTAAGCAGCTTCTTGTGTTTTTTGAATGTTGATTATCTCAAGTTTCTTAGGTCTCTCTTTTATAACTAAACCCATCAATCATATGTGTGTGTGTGTGTGTGTGTGTGTGTGTGTGTGTGTGTGTGTGTGTATAAATATATCCACAGCTATGGTGCTTGGGGTAAGGTGATGCCTGTGGGGAG
Organism: Acomys russatus; assembly: GCF_903995435.1. Lineage (NCBI taxonomy): Eukaryota > Metazoa > Chordata > Mammalia > Rodentia > Muridae > Acomys > Acomys russatus. The sequence continues at coordinate 4,113,764 of NC_067165.1, forward strand.
AGCTTCCTGAAGTCCCTGGAATGCCAAGGAGCTGCAAGAGATTGGTTGGGATGAGTCATGGAAGAAAAGGTGCCACCGTGGGACATGAGACCTGCCAAAGGAAAATAGCAATAAACAAACCTCTGGCCTTTGTATAGCACTCTAAGGTTAATAAAGCGTCTACGTAGTTTTGTAAATCCATCCTCATAATGGTCATAATTATGAATGATCCATCCTTCCTGAAGGCAAGTTTACATGATCCTAATATTAATGTTATTTTGCCAATGAGAAGTGGATTGCCTAATCATTTTCTAAGTTACTCAGATGGTATTAAGACTTGACCAGCTCAGTGATATTTTAAAATGTTACTACATATAGGATATCCACTTTGGAGTTTGACTCATTTTTTTTTTACATCATACATTTTTTAAAGGCAATTTTCAGGACAGCCAGGGCTACACAGAGAAACTTAGTCTTGAAAAACCAAAGGCAATTTTCTATCCCCAAAATATATACATAAAGGGCAATTTCTTCTCCACATTTAGTTATTAAAATTATTTTTTGATATTTAGATTTGGATCCTGTTTTACTCCAGACGTTTAAGTGAGTGTGTGCTCATGCGTGCACACATGTGCATGCACACACATACACACACACACACACACACAAATGCACAAGCACATGGATGCACACACACTCACACATACCCAAACTGAATATGTGGGAACTGCATCTTTGAAAGACTGTTTTTGAACCCCAAACCTCAAATGATTTGTTTAGGTTTTGGTCATGAAACAAGAGCACTTGTGTTTCCATCGCTCCATTTGGGGCCGCTTTGCTGTTGCACAGGGTGAGTAATGTCCGGCAGAGCCTCCTCTGTTGCAATCCAAACACACTCACGTTGTGCACTTAGACCCAGCCAGAGGAGGAAGCGGAGACCCAGGAAGCCAGCCAGACGTTTACACTGCCTTTTCATGGAAAGCTAAGCTCGGTAGTTTTGTGTGTGTGTGTATTTACTGAGCTGTGAAAGGGATGTTAGAAGAAAACCCATCTCAGGATAATGAAGGGCAAAATGTTAAGAGATAGTGATGAAATAAATACTAAGTTGATCTCTACTGAGTGATGGCCTGGCTCTCTGATAGCCGGGCAACTCCTGGTTCCTTGATAGACTTAGGGCACAAGGTACTGTCTGCGAATGGATAACTGTATGGTTTTCAGGAAAGTCATAATCTTGAACCTTTGTTTTCCTTACCTATAACTTGTGCTCACCTGATTAGACTCTTATTAGACATTAATCATACAACTTTGGTGAAGCAATTCCTCCTGGACTTTTGGGTTATAGGATCGCTCTGGCTCAGACGTCCTTGGGATCCACAGTGGGACTAGGCTTTCTCGGGACCACTGCTTTCACAGCCAGCTCCCCTTTTCTTGGCTGGTGGTTGCTTCTCAAAGCTTTCCTCATCTTTTCTTGTTGCTGTGACAACCCAGGCGCCAACTGGAGAGGAGCCTCTCTCCATGTGAATAAACATGTTGATGGGATATATGTAACTTGGACCAGGAGCTGCGGCCTGTGTAACCAAAGAAGAATTTCCAATGAGTTACGAAATTAGCCACTGGTGTTTGGACACTTGGAGGCAGGAAAACCCAAGAGTGCATGTTTCAGGGACTTTTTTCTGCTTCCTTTGGTGTTAGGTTGGGACAGACCCCTCAATCTAGAGGTCCTCTCTCTCTCTTTGCTCTGTCCCTCTGTCTAACCAAAAGACACTACTGAGCACAAGAGAAAGCAGGTGTTACTCTTCAGGTCAGCCTAAGCTCCATCCGGCTCCAGTGACTGCCTTCCAGTGTGACCTTGAACATGAGTGTAGCTACTCTGAACCTCAGGAATGTAGAATGACAGGATGGAGTTGAATGGCATCAAGTACTTGAAAATTGGCTTTGCGTCTGAACTCAGGTGCTTGCCAGCTGTGACCCTGAACCACAACTCGTCATACTTGACTCAGTTTCCCCAGCCTTTTTATGACTTTTCTCACTGCAAGCTATACCGCTGTATAAATGACAAGATGGATGATGACAGGTGTGTGTGTACACACACACACACACACACACACACACACACACACACACACACACAGGTAGCTAGAATGGGCCAATATTCTCAGCATATAGTTAATGTAAAATAGTAACTAGTTGGTCCTATAATCATCATAATTAAATCTTTTACCTATAAAATGGATGGTTATTCATGATCTCAGCTAAACTCACCTTCTGTTTTCTTCTTTAGCTGTAAGTTTCCCCCCATGAAGATGTTACTGTCTGTGTTGGTTTGAATAAAAATGCTGACCGAAAGGCTTATATGTTCACATACTTAGTCTTCACTCAATGAGCTTTTTGGAAGGGTTAGGAGGTGTGGTCTTATTGGTGAAGGTGTGTTATTGGAGGAGGGCTTTGATGTTTCAAAAGCCCAGTCTCTGTCTCTGTCTCTGTTTGTCTCTCTGTCTCTGTCTCTGTGTATCTGTCCCTCTGTCTCTGTCTCTTGTTTCTCTGTGTCTGTCTGTGTGTGTGTCTGTCTCTCTGTTTCTTTCTCTCTGTCTCTCTCTCTCTCTGTCTGACTCTCTCACTTTGTCTCTCTCTCTGTCTCTCTCTCTCTGTCTCTCTCACTTTGTCTCTCTCTGTCTCTGTCTCTCTCTGTCTCTCTGCTGTTGATAGATCAGGATGTAAGCCTCTCAGCTCCTTCTCTAGCCCCATGCCTGACTGCATGTGGTCATACTCCCTGCCATAATGATAATGGACAAAGCCTTTGAAACTCTAAGCACTCTCCCAACTAAACATCTTCTTTTATAGAAGAGTTGCCTTGGTCACCGTGCCTCTTTATAACAACAGAACACTGAATAAGACTCTATTTCAAAGCATATGAGTATGAGCCAGAAATCAGTAGCATTTCCTGAGTAACAGTCCTTCTAAAAGTAGTGAACAATTGAAATTTGAGCTCACATCACAGTACTCTCGGCCATATTCGTAACAGGTGTGATGGTAGCACAAACAACAGTTTTGCACCTAACAGTACTTGTTGACTGAACAGCTGTCAGGTACATCTGGTTTTACAGGTAGTTTCAAATGAAAATGAGATACTTGGGCTTCATTATAAGCCCTTAGCTGATCCCAGCTTGCTTCCTCAGACTTGCAGCTAATACTGCTGATCTCGTTCTAGCTTTGCATCTCTACCAGGAGACACCTACTGAATAGTCAGCAGTAAGTGTTGGCCACAAGATAGAGTCACACTGAGAGACTTTCAAATCCAAGGCCTCGGCTAAGTCTCCATTTGCTGGAGCAGACAGATGCTTTACTGGGACAGATGGTCACCTTGCTGGATTTTCCCAGAGATCTCTAACACAATTTGTCTATGTGCTTGCTGTGCAGGTTTTACTGTTGTTGTTGTGTTGCTGTTTGTTCTTTGATTTCATGGGACACTTAGCTCTTCATAATCATGTCCAAGGCTCTAATTGTCCATTGAGAATCCCTCTTCCTTGGCACATACTGAGGCTGTTTTTGCTAGGAAACCATGGCCACCTGTGGAGTCCAGCCACTGAAGTAAGGGGCAAAGGACACTCAAACTCATTTGTTTAGTTTTTTTTTTAACCTTCCAATTACCTAGAATAATAATTTGCAAGTGCGGGTATTTTCCAGGGTTTCTCCCAGGTGCCCACAGCAGGATTGTGAACACTGTTTAGCTGATAAGGGATCTGAACCAGAGAAAGAAAGATGCATGGCTGGCATTGCAGTGGGAGAGCTGGGGTTCAAAAGCAAAGCAGATGAAGCCCAAGGCTTTTCTTGTCTGTCCTTGTTGGTCATCCGTAGGCAATCCTCTCGTCCCAGATGTTTCTGTGGACAAAGAAAGCGTTCTGTAGGCTACTATGTCAGTCAGCTTGGGCCTTGTTTGAGTGAGTGGCTCTGGCTTTTGTTTTGCTTTTACCGTGTGTTGTTGAACTGACCCGTGAGAAGTCCCCACTATTCTATCTAAAGAGCTTCAGGAGGAGCCTGACGCCAGGACAAAGCAGATGACCACAGTCTTCCCAGCCCTTTGCAGAGTTCATGGCCTTCCCGGCCTCTGTCATGCCCTATCCAAGTGGCTGCTTCATCTAGTCTGCATTCCTCTGTCCTTCTCTGTAAACAGGGCACCTCAGGCCATCTATGCAACTTGCAAGACAGTTTATAAACAAAGAGCTGCCACGAAGCCTCCCTTCCCCACTTGTCCTGATGTAGGCTGGCTAAGAGACCAGGCTTCCTCCCTCTGGCTCACTGCTCTGCAGTTGTTTATCCCTCTGCAGCAGAACAGAGTTCTCTGGATCAGGGGCTTTCATAAAAAGTTACTATCCAAACCACTGTTGTTGCTTTTTACAGGGGTTTTCTTGTTTTCTTTTATTTCTTTGACCATGTGTGTGCATGGGAGAATGGTACCTACAAAGGCCAGCAGAAGGTGTTAAAGTTCTTGCAGCTAGAGTCACAGACACCTGTGAGCTGCCTGACATGGGTACCAGAACGGGATTTTGGTCCTCTGCAAGAATAGCAAGCTTGGGGCCTGGAGAGATGGCTCAGAGGTTAAGAGCACTGTCTGCTCTTCCAGAGGTTCTGAGTTCAATTCCCAGCAACCACATTGTGGTTTACAACCATCAGTACGGGTATCTGATGCCCTCTTCTGGCATGCAGGTATAAATGCAGGTAGACACTCATACATTAACAAAAATAATAAATCTTAAAAAAACAAAAAACACCCAAAAGAATAGCAAGGTCTCTTCACTGCTGAGCCATCTATCTAGACCCAAATATAATACTTGGTATGATTTTGATCTTAACGACCCCTGAATTTTGTGACATTAAAGGATGACATTATTTTCAGAGCCTAGTATTTGACTGACACAAAACTGAATTTTACTACATAGTTGATGACAAGACCATATTAACTTGCTGAATTATAAAACTTAGTCTATAAAACTTCCTAAATCATGTGGGGTCTTCACCAAATATCTGCAATTCTCTCCTCTTCTGAGCACATGGAGAAAGCACACTGCTCAGTCCTATTTGACTATGCTGGGCTTCTAACTATTTTGGCCAGTATGCTATTAGAAAAGCAAGTGGCCACCAGCACAAGACCACCCAGGGGTGTCGGATTGCCTTCTTCTCTCATAATGCTCTGCCAGGGATTCCTTGTGGAGGGGTAGGACCTTTAAGATTGTCCCTTCCGACAGCAAGTAGCCAAGAAGAGACTTGATACCCTATGAGAATATACAGGGGGACGTAATCCCCCTCAGGAACAGTCATAGGGGAGGGGAATAATGGGAAAATGGGGGGGGGGAGGAATGGGAGGATACAAGGGATGGGATAAACATTGAGATGTAACAAGAATAAATTAATAAAAAAAGAAAAAAGAAAAAAAAAAAGATTGTCCCTTCCATACTGGCATGTCTGTTGGTGTTTTTGTGCAACCATATTGCTGAAGTATCATGGATGTAGCTCTCCAAAGAGACACAATTTCATTGAGGATTTCTTGTTCCTCTGGCTCTTAGAAATTTTCTGACTCATCCTCTGAACTGTTCTCTGAAACTTTGGTATGGGGACTGTGTTACAGATATGTCACTGGGGGCTGGCAACCTAGAGCCATTTGCTCTTTACATTTTGAACAGTTGTGGCTTTCTGTAATGGGAAAAAGAAACTTCTTTGCTGAGAATGAGAGCTATACTTATCTGTGGGTATAAAAATAAATCTTTAGAATGCAATTAGGATTATACTGGTTTAGTAAGGTGTAAGTCGCAAGTTCTCTAAGAGTCAGGACCTCACTAGGCCTCTGTAGTTGGCTAAGTTTCCAAAACGTGTATGATTTCCCTCCTATTGAGTGGGTCTTAAGTTCAATTAGACAGTTGTTGTCTGCCATGATACGATTGCCACTATTGCACCCTTAGAGATACCTTGCCATGATGGTCATTGTTGTGGTTCAACAGGCACCACAAGTAGATAGGATTATTGGTTGCTTCCCTCCCTCAGCAGCTTGCATAACACCATCTCATACAGTGAAGACTAGTCTTCAGGAAGGAGGCTTTCAGGACAGATCCAGTTCAGATTCTCTAAGTATCCTTAAGTCCATGGTATCTTTACCAATAAGGACTTACCTTCAACTTCTGGAATGTAACCAATGGCAATACTCTCTAGATTTTTGGGAGTCTTTTGGGTACTCAAAAGGAGGATTCTCGTACCTGCTATTGTAGTTTTTGTTAGACACCATGACCAAGGCAACTCTTGATTGGTGGGTGGCTTATAGTTTCAGATGTTTAGTTCATTGTCGGCACGGTGGCATGCAGGGAGATATGGTGCTGGAGGAGTCAAGAGGTCTACGTCTTGTTCTGCAGGCAGCAGAAGTAACTGTGAGCCACACTGGATATAGCTTGAGCATAGGAGACCTCAAAGCCCGCCCCCACAGTGACACACTTCCTCCAACAAGGCCACACCTACTCCAACAAGGTCACTCCTCCTAATAGTGCCACTTCCTATGGGCCTCTGGCGGTCATTTTTTTTCAAGTCACCACACCTTCTAATTGTGCCAATTGCCAGATGGCAATTTTCTCTAAGCATAACATTTTTTTTCTACTTTTATTGATTGGCTTTCTGCTATAAAGAAGACCTTTCCTTCCTTTGTCACTTGCTTTCTCAAATCCATATAGATTCATAGATACAGGCTTTAGTTTTGTTTTTCTTCATGGAGATTTAATTTTTATGTATCTATTTTGATGATCAAGTTGCATCAGTGACTACCTCTAGTTATCTTTCAAGTCTGTCTCAAAAACTCCATCTTTATAAAACTTGGTCCATCCTACCATGGCTAACTCAGGAGCCCCACTTTCAAGTTCCTTGGTTCAATTCTGTACTTTCCAGTCTTAGTAAAGCAGCTGATGCTGAGGGTTCTCAGTTTATCTCTGTTAAAATCATGCATGCAAGGATGAATGAATGAAAGAATGAATGCATGGATGAATATTGTGTTTCCTTTTTCATCTAGAAATCCTAAATCCCATTATTTGTCATTAGCCTCAACGAGCAGAAAGGAAAGAATGTATCATACATGGTAGGTCGCCATGAATTTCTCAATAGTAAGGCCAAGTTAACATGAAATAAGCTATTAATGTGTTTGAATTTCACATAAAAAATTCCCTCAGCTAATCTCATATCCTTTGGTCTTTCCACCATCCTCTATAAGTCTGAAGTCCTGTTTTTTCCCCATACATTAAGGACATCTCTGCCCAAAGATGATAAAGGGATAGACTCAACCCTTCCATCTAGGGAGCAAATCTCATGGAAAAGGCCTGGACCCATGCTCTGGGAACCTGGATTTTTTTTTTTTTCTTATCTGTGCAAGGAGATTCATGACATTGAGTAAGTGGCTTACCCTCACGGAAACCCACTTTCCTCACTTTGAAATGCCTCTATTAGCATCATGATATAGTGAACAAGGGTCCAGTAAGTGACTTAAGAAAATTCCTTTTGTGGCTTATTACAATGTGGCTGCATCCTGGGGCGCTTCTATGCCTGGGTACATTGTGCTTGGCATTCTACTTGTCTCAGATGCTCTTTCTTGCCTTTACTACCTGTTAACTGATGGATCGCTCCTGAGTGTTTGATCAAGACTCTGCTTTTACCCCTGGCTTCTATGAAGCCTTCTTCAGGGGTGTGTTGTATGCCCCAACATTTCCACTTTGTTTTAATCCAACAAGAAAAGATACAATGTGACATGAAGGCCCTTTTCACCAGTTGGGCACTGAACCCTGCTCTGCCATGCCAGTTGTTCATGGACATTTTCTTTTATAGCCCTGGTGGTGATGAGTATTTGTTTCTTGCATAATAATGATCCTTGGCTAAACTCACATTTCTGACTGTGACTGCATCTTTTGGCACCCCCAACTCCTCCTTTCTGGACATGAAGGAAGCCAAGTGCCCTATATACTTGGACATAATCTCTACAGGAGGCACACATGTCTGGTTCACCCAATACACTTTCTCTATATATGGAAGGAGAAAACTTTGATAGATAGTGATATGGGCTGTAAAGGCTAGAATATATATATATATATATATATATATATATATATATATATATATATATATATATCACAGAAGACAATATGTGAAACAATATATTTAAAAAGAAGCCATATGAAGAATATTCAAACTTTACCTTAGTTGTTTACTACCAGTTAAAAAAATCATGCTGAGCTATACAATTTATAAGGTCTTTACAGCCAATTCTATTTCCTTGGCCCCTATCTCCTAACCCCTGCCCAACGCAACCTGGGTAGCATCTAGTTAATCTCTGCTCCTTCCCCACTGCCCTGTCTGTCTCAAGAGGCTGCTGCCCAATTGTCCACCTTATTGCATGTATCTCAGCGCTCTATGGAAAGCTTCACCCACTACGCAAGTCACATTTTCTGTGAAATCATCCCAATCATCAGCCATCCTTCAAGGACACAGATCATTCACTTTGAATAAAGCCTTGTTCAAGAGGCTTACTACACCCTGCTCTCTGCACATTGTCCAATACAGCATGGGTTTTGAAGCTTAGACATTTCTGAAGGAATGGAGGTGGGGTTGTGTGGGAGAGCCCTCTTATGTCTCGTGTTTCAGCAATAGGCTTAGAAGCTTTGAATGCTGCATTTTCTTGTCATTTCCACAATAACCTTTTGTAGTAAATTTTACCCTTACATTTAAACTAAGGACACTGGAGATGGGAGACTGAACAGCTTGCCTGTGGTAGCAATTCTCTCAAGAGCTCATACATGAGCCATGCTCTCTCCAGTGCACATGCAATCCTTCCCATATTGAGCAAACATTTCACAAATAGGAAAGAAATGCTATGCTTTTCTAATTTTTTCCATTGGGCTAGATACCAGGTTACAAAGGTTATAGTCTTGTTTTTGCTGCTTATTATCTGTATGTCCTCAACTAGCTAACTTTAAAAGGTATGTCCTGAACCCCAGTCTGTATACAATGCCTCTCCTGTTACAGTCTACAAATATCATTAGTATTAATTCAAACAATCAAATCAATATTTATTAACTCTTTCTACTATGCTGTAGCTTAGTGACTGGGATGCAGTAGATACCCCATTAAATGTTCATTGAATTAATTATACAGGGAAGAATAAGATTTGTTATCCTGTGTAGAACTTACTTTTCTGACTGAAAAAAATACTGCATCAGAGATGGCACAAGCATGATACATGTGCTGCCATTTCTACTCTTCTGTGTCCTTGAGAGACATTGAAAGTCAATTACCTATTTAATCTTTGATACAACGAACAAAAATCCTTCTCATTGAAGGGTGTACCTACTGCCAATGGGATTATTGTCATCCAGATTCCAGACATCCTTTCCTTGGCATCCTCAAAGCTTGGGCTCTCTCATTTACAAGGAATTATGGAAGTATAAGATACTCTCTAAGGTGAAATATGTGGCGATGATGGATGACATTTTTGCCACTATGTCACTCCTGAATTTTCATCACAGCATTCCTGATTTGACAAGTGATTTAACATCTTGGACCAGGGAAGGACTGATGGATGAATTGGTCTTCTGTGCATGGCTGTTGGGCAGGAAATTAATAAGAATACTGGCTGACATGATCTATGGGACTGTAAGCTCATTATGTCTGATTAACTTCCAGCCTTTCACTCCCCTCTGACAGCTACTGGGCCTCAGGGTTTCCAATAGCAACCGTTTCCCTTTTTCTAATTGATTGCTCAGTCTCCAGCCATGAAACCAAACCCTCCCACAGACTTGTCAGAGAAGGGGAGCATTCTGCATCATGTTACCTTCTCCTTTCTGGCAGTAGGACGGTCAGCTCCTGCTTTGTCTAAGTGGTGTTGACATTTGAAGCCCTTTGAACTTAGGAAACAAAATGTTAAGGGGTCAATTCAGTCAAGATGATCAAGTCCTTTTAAAAAATATTTTAAAAGATTTATTCATTTTATTATTTTGTGTGTACAAGTATTTTGACTGCATGCATGTGTGTACATTGTGCATATTCCTGGTGCTATTGAGGCTCAGAAAAGAGTGCCAGGTACCTTGAAACTAGAATTGTAGATAATTCTGAGCTGCCATGTGAGTGCTGGGAATCCAACCTAGGTCCTGAACAAGAGCAGCGAGTTCTCTTACCTGCTGAGCCAGCTTTCCGGCCATGATCAAACTATTTTTATTATTTTCAGTAAATACAAAATCATAAGTTTATGGACTTTTCATATATGTGGGTCACTGGACTTTGTGCCTCCTAAGCTCTGATCAAATGCTTGCTGTAGACATTCAATATGAAGATGGCAAGAGAAATAGGAGGATAGCCTGCTGAAAGAAGGGAGAAGTAACTTACTTTACAGACATTTACAATACACAAACAGAAGTACAAAGGATGTCAAGTCCTACAGCATGTGTCCAGTTTATACACACAGACACGTAGGATCCATCATCTCAAGGTATCTACTGTATCGTAAAACTGGGCTGAGCTTCCTCTTGAGTCTCCTTCATTATGTTGTACATCTTGCTCTGTTCCACTAAAGCACAATACCTCAATACCCTCCCCCACTGTCTCCATCTCTCTCAGAGGGGTTGCCTGTGACAGTAAGACAGACGATATGTTATGTTAGGTTGTCCTCCTCAGTCACTTCTCTGCCTTGTTGTTGTTGTTGTTGTTGTTGTTTGAGAGAGAGTTTCGTACCAACGAGCCATTTTGCAAACCCATAGGATCTGCATGCCTCTGATTCCTAGCCAGTGATGGGTTCATAGGCTTTTACACCAGTATCAGGAACCCAGATTTTTAAAAATTTATTTATTTATTTATTTATTTACTCACTTTACATACCAGTCATAGCTCCCTCCCTCCTTTCTTCCCAGTTCTTCCCTCACCCCATACCTATTCCTCATACCCACCCACCCCAGCAGATCAAGTTGCATCAGGACTGAGTTCATCCTCTTCCCCTGTGTCCTGGCAAGGCAGTCTCATCATGGGGGAAGTGACTGAAAAGCAGGCAACAGAGTCTGTGCCAGAGACAGCCCCTGCTTCCCTTACTAGTGGACCCATATGAAGCCTGAGCTGCCCATTGTCTACATCTATGTAGAGGACCTAGGTCTAGTCCGTGCATGGTCCTTGGTTGGTGCTTCAGACTCCACAGTCCCCTCTGGGCCCTGGTTAGTTGGCTCTGTTGGCCTTGTGGAGCTCTTGTCACCTCTAGGTCCTTTTAGCCTTCCCCTTACTTTTCCACTAGACTCCTTATGCTTTGCCCAGTCTTTGGCTGTTAGTCTCAGCATCTGATTCAAACCACTGCTGGGTAGAGCCTCTGCTAAGCTCTGCTAGCCTCTCTAGCACAACCCTGTTAGGCTCCTGTTTGTAAACATAGCAGAGTATTATTAATAGTGTCAGGGGTTGCCTCTCTCCCATTGAGTGGGTGTTGGGTTGGGCCGGACATTGGTTGGACATTCTCTCAATCTTTGCTCTATCTGTTCTATCTTTATTCCTGTCCACATCTTGTAGACAGGGTAAGTTTTGTATCGAAGTTTTTTTGCATGCGTTGGTGTTCTTTTTCTTCAGTTTGGACTCTTATTTAATTAAAGGGTGTCCTCTTCAATCTCCATGGTCCCTGCTACTAAATGTCTCAAATAGAGTCCCTCTCATACCCTATCAGAAGCCTATTCTGATTTAGGTTTCCAGCTTGTCACAGAGATGCCCCTACCCACAGTTTCTCTTTTCTCTGTAGGCCTTCTGTCCTCCCACCCCCTGACTCTTTCCAGTGCTGATCTTCAGCCTTATTTCTCTCTGTATTCCCCTACCTACCCTGTTCCCTCTGTTCAACGACTGCCTCTGTCTATTTTATTTCTCCTTCTAAATGATATTTAAGCATTCTTCCTTGCTGGTGGGAGTGCAAACTTGGACAACCACTTTGGAAATCAACCTAGTACTTTCTCAGAAAACTAGGAATAGCTCTACCTCAAGACCTAGCTATACCACTCCTGAGCATACACCCAAAAGATGGTCTATCATACAACAAGGACATTTGCTCAACTATGTTCATAGCAGTTTTATTTCTAATAGCCATAATCTAGAAACAATCTAGCTGCCCCTCAACTGAAGAATGGATAAAGAAACTGTGATACATTTATACAATGGAATACTGCTCAGCCGTTAAAAACAAGGAAATCATGCCATTTTCAGGTAAATGGATAGAACAAGAAAGGATCACTCTGAGTGAGGTAACCCAGACCTAGAAAGACACACATGGTATATACTCACTTATAAGCGGATTTTACCCAGATAATACAGTATAAATATACTACAATGCACATAACCCAGATTCTTACATGCATCCAGCTAGCACTTTATCTAAGTCATCTCCTCCGCCCCCTGCACAAAGATCTATTTCTCCTCATTTATTTAACTTGCTTTTCCTAGGAATCCTTTTCACTGCGAAGAAGAGACATAGGACAAGATTCCAATTTAACTCGGGATGGAGGAGGAAATGGATAGTGAAAAAATACAACCTAAATAAGATCTAGTGGAAACTTCTGTGATGACCATTCTTATGAATGTGGGTTACGAGCAAATCTACTTGAGATACCTACTGACAGCTCTACCTCCATAGTTAACCAAGCAAAGGCTTTTGTTAATATCATGATATAGTGGAGGGAGGCCAAGTTCCAATGTGATCTAACAGTCTTCCTTGACTTCACACACAAGGCACAATTTCCTATGATATTGATTAAAGGCATGGCACTAGAGCCACACAGTCATTTGTAACACATCATGAAAGTGACAAAAACTGTCATCTATGTCCAGGGCACAAGCAGAGGGGAAGAAAATGGTGTCATAGGTTTTTGCTTTCCATTCTTGTAGTTAGGTCTAGTTTCACTTCATCCTTATGAAAAAGGACACTTTTAAAATGCACCTTCCCACCATCTCACGAACTGCAGGGACACCATTAGTGACTCAGTTGGTATTTGCCACATCCTCCCCCTGGCCCAAGATGTGAGGAAGCCTGGAAATAGTCATGGGCTAGGGACAATTTAGTCATGAAGTTGATGGTGCTTAAAGGGCACCAGCCAGGCAGACAAGTTTAGTCCCTGCCTTATTCCAGTGGCTCTGTGAGAAATTGATACTTGGAATAGCTCATTATTCTGGGCAGATTTCGAATATTTTTGTCCTGTAGTTAAAAAGAAAGCAAAGGCCTGTGCTAGTCACATTCCTATGTCTTGTCAGAAGCAATAGATTCTGACCTGAGTTTTACTCTGTTTCCATGAAAATTTTCTGAAGACTCAACTCCTCTGCTTTCTCCCAGGACTCCTGTGTGGTGGTGTGGTTTGCTTTCCATGTAGCCCATGTGAGCCCCTTTGTGCTGTTAGAGCTGCTTTCTCTTCACATAGGACATAGGAATCAAGCATTTTTCAACTATGTCTACCTCCCAAAGCTGTTCCTCACAGTAAGAGTGAACAAAGTAAGGTAGAACCCTAAAACTTCATACACGTACAGGAACCTTTACCATGGGGGGATCTTGGAAGGAACAGGAAGGTCCAGGCTAGCTCACACATCAGCAACAATGTACTCAACATCAAGTTGATATGTCCAGATAAAATAACCCCATGCTGATAGGCTCACACGTAAGATCAGAGCTCTGACTAACCAACGCACTTGGCCCTGTCCCTGCTGACTCCCTCAGGCATGTCTCTGTGGGCTGGGACAGCCTGCATTGAGAACACGTCAATGTACAAAAGTGACCTTCTTCTTCCCTTTCCATGCAACTCTGGGTTATCTGGAGATATAAAAGCAGCAGTTTTAGTTTCAATAGCAGTAGCGACAACAAATTAGTCGTGAATATAGAAACTCAACAAATTTACCTAGCGGCTTTCCCATGGGTGGGCAAGCAAAGACTTTTTCTCAAATCTTGACAAAGAAGAAGGGAAGTGGGCAATAGTTTTAGACAGTTCTGGATCCCAATCTTCACCAAAGCATTTATAATCTACAAGTGTCTTCTAGATAGCACACTTCTGTCAAACACTTTTAGTTTCTTGTCTTGCAATCTTATGCCTTCTCACTCTCTGAAGCAAGGACTTCCAGGGCTTTCGGAAGAAACATAACATCTTCCCAAATCAACTTCCAATCTGTCCTTGATGTCTCCTTTCTTACATCACAGAAGCCAATCTCTTCCAATCTCTTGCTCTTTCTCATTTTTTTATTTATCATATACCTACCATTAGCTCTCCTTTATTTACTATCTATCTCTATAACAACTTTTGTTTTCCATCTGTCTGTCTGTACCTGTCTATCTGTCTATCTACGAGATGATAGAAAGCAGGCTGAGGTAATTATCCTGGTCCTGTAAAGCTGAGGAACTGGCTGCCCTCACTTCTGCTTTTCATAGAGCCTTACAGTGCTGTGGTTCTTTTACGCTCACTGTTTTTCTCTCAGAAAAGAGCATGTCTAATTTGCTTACAGCTCAGTTATGTTACAAATCAGGCCATGACCTCCCCAGCACTTTAGAAACTCAGCTTTTAAATCCCCAAATGTAGGAGCATTTTTAATCAAAGGGGAAGAAAAATAGTTATAGAACACATTCCTTTTTTAAAATCACTACCCACTGATATAATGGAAACTGAGGAGGCAGGCAGAGTGGACCAAACCTCTGTGGGCTAATACTAACTACATTTTACTTTTAAAATCCCATGGATTATTAACATTCTGTTAAGTACCAATTTAGGAATATTTATAAATCAGGATTCAAATTTATCTTCTGTTGAATTTTTAGTGTATTAACTATACTAATACTGCATTTTAAGAACTCAGGTCTCATGAGTGAGACTGGAGAACCTCCCCATAAAGCTCTTTTGCTTGCTGCCTTTTTCCACTATAAAGATCCAGCGAGAAGGTACAATTTTTGAAGCAGAGAGCAAGAATCCCTAGATCCCGAATCCACCAGTGTCTTCATCTTCTATTCCACAGATTTCAGAACTACAAGCAATCCATTCCCTCCATTTGTAAATTACCTTGAATAAAGTGCTTCATTACAGAATGAGAAAAGGCAGTGCATATGTGTGTATAGATATGCATTTGAAGGTGTGTCTTGGTGTATTGGAACTGACATCTATACTCACTGCACACATGTACCACAGGAAAAGTCATGGTCATGAAGTCAATGGCAGAAGGCTCCTATAGACTTAAAGTCTACCTGCCTTGTTTTAGAGTTGAGGGAGCTAAAGCCAGGGGAGGCAGTGTGATGCTTTGGAGAGCAGACAGCCTCTGAGTGCCTAAGCTTCACTTTTTCTGAAAGTCCTCGACTTTGAGTTGAGAGTTCTTCACAGGACCCAGGCTGTCTTCTGGCTGGCTGGGACCTAGGTCTGCATCTCCAACCTAGACACTCTTAAAAGATGCAGAGAGAAGCTGTTTCTCGTAGCCTATCAGCAGGAGGGCTCTTTTCACACTTCTTGTGCTCGCAGGAGACTTCTCCCCATGTCTCACTGTTAGTACAGCAGGAAATTAGAAGTCCTCAGGCCAAGATTGCTCTGCTCAAATTATAAAGCCAGATAGCTGCTAAGACAGGGTGTCTGCACTGAGGGGAGGTGAAACAGGGGGAGAGGGAGAGGGAGAGAAAAGGGAAAAAGGAAGAGGAGGAGGAGAGAAAGGACAAGAGAGAGAAGTGAAGATAGAGAGTGGTAGATGAAGTCTAAAAGCTAGGAAGTAAGCTTATAAAAATTAATTAATTATAAAATAAGCTCACTTTTAAGCAGTATGTGTTACATTATCTGGCATGTTCAGCATAAGTTTTCTTAATTTCCAGATTTCCTTTTAGAGGAAGTACCCCATACTTACAGACACATACACAGAGACACAATTTTGCTCTTGTTGTTAGGTATTTTTAGTATATTGACACCTCGAGAAGAAAGATAGAAGGAAACAAGGAGGGAAGAAAGGTAGAAAGGTAAGGTGAGAAGACAAGAAAATTCAGAGCTAGAAACAGGATGCAGAGGAGCAAAGCAGGAGGTTGGACCCCAAGAGGACTTCAAAAGCAGATGCTTGTGTGCTTGGTCTGAGGCAACATGACAGAAGGGGAATCTTGTGGCTTGCCATCAGCAGTGGGAAGAGCAGGAGGCAGGGCAGGGTACAGATTGAGGAAAGCAAAGGCCACAGTTTTCCCTGGGTAAGGGTGTTTGAGTGGAGATGGTGTTAGGGTGGGAAGGTGGGGCTCCTTTTAAAACAAGTGGTTCTCAACCTGTGGGCTGTGACGCCTTTGGGGGTTGAATGACTCTTTCACAGAGGTCACCTAAGGCCACTGGAAAACACAGATTTTATATTATGATTCATAACAGTAGCAAAAGTACAGTTATGAAGCAACAACACAAATAATTTCAAGGCTGGGAATCACCACAACACGGGGAGCTGTTTTAAAGGGCCGCAGCGTTAGGAAGGGTGAGAGCCATTGGATTGGAGAGCATCTTTTGGATAGTTGCAATTGAAGAAAAGACAAGGGACCAGTTTTGCTCAAAGCTGATCATGTGGACTATAAGCTTAGAAGTCAGTTCAGAATGAAGTCCATCCTCCCAAAAAAACACAGAGAGTGGAGAGTTCATCCTGAGTATGACTGTACGTAGAGACAGTGCCCTTATAAACAGACAGCCTGCCCCTCCCTCTTCCTCTCCTTCTCCCCTTCTCCTTCTCCCCCTCATCCCTGCCCTGTGACTCCCACCTTCACCGAAGGTCTTACATCAAGAAATGGCACGAGTTGAACCTATACCTCCCAATTCCCTTGTGTGCCGTCTTCAACCAATAAAGGCTTCTCGCAGAAGAAGTTAGTATCCAGAGTTACTGCTTGTCTGAATTTATCTGAAAAAACCCCAAAACAACGTGTGTGTGTGTGTGTGTGTGTGTGTGTGTGTGTGTGTGTGTGTGTGTGTGTATTTTCAGTGCTCAGTGTGATCATAGCCAGGAATTTTTGGCAAAGGTTTTTATCATCACAGTGTGTTCTGTCTCCTAACGGGCCAAGGGGCTGGTGGAGCACAGCGCTCATCCGCAGAGCCTGGAGTGGGAGGGAAGGATGAGAGGAGGGGTGAGCAAGGGCCTTTGGAAACTGGGACGCCATGTGCGCCATTGGAAGTTACATTAAACAGAGAGGACTGTCAAAGTCCTGGCACTGAGGAGAAATCTAATACTGGAGCTTCAAGGCAGAGCAACTTAGAAGTTCAGGGCAAGGAAAATAAAAAATGACATCTGATACAGGGAAATGTCTTTGACCTGGACAATAAAATAAAATTAGCCTGCACTGCATGTTGAGGATGGAGGAGTTTAAAGAAAGCGTTTTGGCAATGGTGAGTGACTTTGCTTTATGTAATGGAAAAACTTAGCCACATTCTGGTGCGAACGCTGCAGGCTTTGGGTCCAGGGTGACAGTTTCAAAAATGCCTTTATGAAATACCCGGTTCATCACAGTAAGGCCAGTTCAACAATGTGACCTCATGTTGACGTTTTTCCCTCGCCCCACCTCATCATCTATCCTTCCTTCCTAGAGTCATTTCCTAAATTAACTTTGTCTGTGATCCTTTTCTGAAGAACTCCAATTAAAGCAGCTGGCTACGGAGGGGTTGTGCCATTTCGATGTTAGTCTGGGTGTTAATTTTTAGACCAATGGTTTTCAACCGTCCTAATTCTGTGGCCCTTTAATATAGCTCTTTGTGTGCGGTGACCCCCAACCATAAAATTATTTTCACTGGTATTTCATAACTGTAATTCTGCTACTGTTATGAATAATGATGTAAAATCTTGTGTTTTCCAATGGTCTTAAGTGACTCCCATGAAAGGATCATTTGATACCCAAAGGGGTCACGACCCACAGGTTGAGAACCAGCGTTCTAGACTTTGTCTTCAAGATCCTAATTCCCAACTTGGGGCACATGCCTGTCAAGAGACACTGGAAGATTTCCACTACACTTCACACTGAGTTTCCATTTGTCCCAAGTTCCTTCTATCATACACCGATATGCAAAGAACTCAGTTTTATACTAATAGGGACAACAGGCCATGGATATGAAGAAGCACCAGGCTTATTGCTATAGAATGGAAGCAGGGCACAATATGCCAGAAACCTAGGGAACTCACCAAAGCGACCCTTGATACTTCTATGCATGGTCATAATAGTCACAAGGCAAGAGCCTCCTGGGTCTGTGCACTAAATGCTACCAAAATCTCCGATCCCTTAGAGATGAAGTCCACCAAGAATGAAGTGTGAATTTTCGGCCATGTTTTGAGGCAGCTGTGCTGGGCTCGTGTAGCTCATTGCACTTGCAGCTTAGTAGCTATCCATCCCCCTGAAGGAGCCAAATTCACCGGAAGTCAGGAGCAAAGTGAGTGACAAGAAGAACAGCCTCTATCAGATGTGTCATATGAGGCCCGGCCATCACTCTCAGCACCATTGCTGCCTTCAGCTGTTGTGACAGACAGTTCAATCAACAGGAAGCAGTGCCATTGAAATCAACGAAGCCCAGAAAGGTCCATATTTAAATGAACGAACTTCTGGGGAGTTGTGCTTGATTAGCGGATTGAGAACCAAAAAGCGTCTCCCTCCATTTGCCTTCTGGGACAGTAGTTCCAAGATGCGGTCTGGAAAGCTGTGTGGGAGTCCTGGCAGGGTGAAGAGTTACTCCTCTTCAATGGAACCAACGCAGGGCATCCTTCTCTTGAGTTCCTCTGTGCTCGTCACTTGATGCATCTCGCTCTTGCTTCTAGAAATTACTGTGAAGTGATACACATGAGCCTCTGCTATAGGAATGTTCGAGGGAATCTGTGTTGAGGAAAGGACAGTTTGGGCACTATCTCATTGCACTGAATAATAATCTTTGCAATGACTTTTAAAATAATAATATTTTGATCTATTTATTCTGACATTACCTTTTGATGAGGCTCCTTGAAATAGCCCCACTACTACATGCTGACGTGGGTGAGTAATCCTCAGGATCTTCCATGGTAGTTGTGAATTTTTTGTTCTTTTGCTTACTTTCTAAATTAGTGAGTCTTTTTTCTAAAATTATAATTTTATATCTAAAATACATTTACATATTTTAATATATAAAAATATAATACACTATATATATTAATTTGTTATATAAGTTTTATACATGTATATAACACATACACAAATACACAGTATGTAAATTTTATATTATATACATGTAATATAAATATATTTATGTATTTTAATATATTTATAGCTATAAAATTTTGTATAGTATACTAATTTATTAAATGTGTATGTATGTACATAATATAATATACACACAAATACATAATATAAATTAATTTTATTTATATACATAATATATAAATATATATATATTTTAATAACATATTATATATATATCATATAGTTAGACATTTTATGATAGGGAACAGTTAAGAATATATGACCAAATGTGCTATAATAAATGGTACTAGTTCCTAAAACTGTAGTCATTATTGAAAGTAATCTATAATAGAATATTGACTAAAAATGTATTGATACTCTAACACTGAATGAAAAATAGAACTTATACTATATTAGAGTTAATACAACTATAAAAATTACCGATGAGATGGGAGAAGCTGCTACTATTCCAGCTGGAAGCTAGGGGACAGAAATATATTTAAGTTTTTACTAATAATTAAAATAATAGGAAAACAGTAAGTTAAACGCACAATTTCTGGCACTTAGAACCTGATGTAATTGAGATTTTATTGTGCCTGTCTTTTCCACCCAGTTGGGAACACACAGGGCTTTGTTCTTTCCTTTGAGGAAAGTCACACTATATTAATAACAGCCACTCTCTCTCAGGAGACCTGGGAGCAAAGGCACCGGTGGTGGAATGCTGGGCCCTGGCCCTGCCTTCAAGATGTTCTGAGAGCTTTCCCCTGGAAGCGATGGGACCGGTGAGTTGGTCTCCTTTTCATGGTTTCCTCAAACACATGTAACGTACTAAAGCTTAAAGACTTACATTTGTAAAAGCCATTAGTGTCGATTAATGCAGACAAATGATAGAGATTGGGACACTGGGAGGTGCAGCCCCACACCTTGTACCAGTTATGGGCAGGAAATGAGGAACAATTAGGTTGGTAAGGCTGGAAAGCACCCCTCACCCCCAAGCCCTGCCTGCATGGGGTCAGCTTCAGGAAGGTTCCATGGGAGTGTAATGGGAGAAGGGGCTGGGCTAGAGTAGGCAGATGGGAGCAATAGGCTGCAATGATGGCCAAAGCAGATTTCTCAGACAGCCACCCATCGTCCACGACACTGACAACAACGGTGACAAGTTAGATTTGTGTGGCTCTCTAGCTATGCTTTGGTTTCTTGCAACTGTCTTATTTATTTACTTGTTATTATCATTATTATTGTGTTATGAGGGGTGTGTGTGTGTGTGTGTGTGTGTGTGTGTGTGTGTGTGTGTGCCACAACTTACATGTAGAGGTTAGAAGACAGTCTTGGGAAGATGGCTTAGTTTTCTCCCTCCACCTTTATGTAGGTTTCAGGGATCAAACTCAAATCATTAGAATTGCACAGCAAGCACTGCACCTGCTGAACCCCCCTTACTGGCCCCAATTTCTTGACAAGAAATAGTTTCTGAGCATGGAGTCGGTTCAACAGACCGAGCATTGGGGGGCTTACTCTTTGTTCTCATGGAAGTCAATCCAGGAAATTGCAAAATTATGTTGCACTGGACGGAGCCTAGGAAACCCATGGAAACCTCCCTAAACCCAGTCTTAGGTGTGGTAGAATTAGAGGCGACGTCAGGATAAGATGGAATAGAGAAGTGAAAATGTCCATTCAAGAAACGAGAGGACTCATTTAGAATCAAAGCACTCAGACATATCACCTAGAACCAAAGTAGACATCAATACTAATTCTTAGGAAAAAATAACAGAGTAGATTTTTTTTAGTAAGAACAATGAATGACCCACTTAAGTACCCATGAACTTTTCTTAATTATTTTCAGTTAGATGTTTGTGGGGAAATTATTTTTTATCCTTTGTTTAAGAAAGCCCAGGAAATAGATGTTGGTTTTTTTTTAATTCTTTCAATAAAATCCATCCAACTACAAAAAATTTAAACAAGTTTAAGGTCATTTGTTTATCTCTAAAGGGCAAGATTAGTTACTTCTTCTGTTGCTGTGAGGAAATAGTCTGACCAAGTCAACACCTGAAAGGAAGGGTGTATTTGAGCTTCTGATTCTAGGGGAGTAAGAGTTAATTATAGAAAGAATCACAAGGAGCAGTAAGGAGCAGGCTGGAGCAGGATGCTGAGGGCTCGCATCTTGAACTATGAGAACGAAGCAAAGAGTAAACTGAAAATGACTTGAGGCTTTGAAACTAAAAACCTACCTCTGGGGGCGTACTTCTTCCAAGAAGGCCATACCTCCTAATAAAGCCTCCCCAAACAATGCCACTAATCAAAGTCCAAGTATTCAAATGCCAGAGTCTAGGACATTTATTTATTTATCCCTCCAAACAACACAGGGCAAATATTTTAATTCTACAAAGCCATAGCTTTAAGGACTCACAGTCTCATGGCGAAAGTTAAAGACCATATGCAGAGACCAAAGTTCTCAAATTGTGCTCTCCAGTTTAGAAATGAGGCATCTCTCCAGATGTAATATAGTATTTGAGTGTAACTAGGTTTTTTGACTAGACCTAAGAAGTATGCATAGTATGCCTTACTTTGTGAGGCAAAGGCAGGGCCAACCTTAGAAACAAGTCTTCCTGTAACACAGCGTCACATCTTGCAGCTCCAGTGTGAGCTTTGTTTTGACTGCAATGCTTCACCGCCCTGGTCTACTATTCCTGTTGTAAGTTTCCTTCCCTCTTTTAATGAGCTCTGTCACATCCAACACTATATTCTATCAGCCAGCTAATAGGATAATCACTTAGTTCAGTAATTAAAATTGTATCTGGACTGGAAATTTTGACAACTCATTGATGCATATGCCAGAATAGATAACTGTTCAAAGCAGTCTTATCAAAGGAGGAACACAATGCTCATTAATTCAGAAGTGTGGAACAATGATAAAAGATTTGGCTGAGCATAAGGCCGCTGGTAACCGAAGCACTGATGATGCATGGGGTAGCATTTGCCCCTTTAAGCAGAGCAACCTGTTATTTAGCGCTCATGAACTGTAACAGTAGGTACTGGGTTGCATTAGGTACTAGATATTTTGATTTTCCACAAGAAGCCGGAGGTTTTGTGTGTGTGTGTGTGTGTGTGTGTGTATGTGTGTGTATGTGTGTGTGTGTGGTCTGTGTCTGTGTGTGTCTCTGTGTATGTATGTGTTCACAATAAGTAGCTTTCAAAATACATTATATGAAGCAATCATAGTCTTCAGATCGGATCTTCTACAAGCCAACAGTTTATAACTATGGTCTTCAAAACACTAACTAAACTAAAGCTGGTGAGTACATTCCTCAGCAAATTTATGCACAAAGCTCATCTAATCCCCACAAGAAATCTTTGGAAGCCGAGATGACAATAGCACATTTCACAAATGACAATGAGATACAGAGAAGATAAGGAGCTTTGCAAGTATATCCAGGTAGTAAGTGCCAAGGCCAGCATAGCTCAACAAGTATACAAATATCCGTAGTCTTATAGATGCGCTTCCACTTACTAAAGTTTATGTCTCAATAAATCCACGTAAGTAGAAAATATAAATAAAATTTCATTTCATGCATCCAAGTAACTGAACATCAAGGATTAGCTGCATAATATACTAGAACATGCTAGTTGCTTGTCTTAATCATGGCATAGCCTACCGAAGCCAAGGTTCATTGCAACGGCTAGCCTCACAAAACATCTCATACCAAGCATCTCTAGCTAAGGAGAAGATACATATTTAAATGTCAAGTGCAATTTCTATGAAACACATATCGTTCTCGTACCATTGTAAAACGAAGTCAAAGGCATTGAGGGACATGAGTGAGACACAAGATAGGAGACAATGAAAATTATTTGAAGGGAGTGGCATTTGATCTGGCTTTTGGAAAAACAAGAATGCCTTGGACACGAGGACTTGAAACTGGAGGGTCACAGATAAAGTAGGGGAGCATGAACTGAGATGAAATATAACAGGGCCCCAGTATATAAATATCACTCACTTTGCCGAAACCAAGGAGTAACATCTGTGGAAGATTTAAGCTTAGAACTTTCTTTAGACCTCTATTCAGACACAACCAACAGGTAGCAGTGTGGTTTATCTCTGATGAGGCCAGAGAAAGCCTGTGTTTGCATTCTCTCTGGGCTGTAAAGAGAAATACAGGCACAGCTGGCAAGCATGCAAACTAGAGAAAAGGAACTTAATTTCCTGTCCTATCAACATCCACTGACTTGCAGAGAAGCAATTCCAGTGGAAAAGCCAGATGTTCTCGTATAAAAGCAGGGGTGAGGAGTTGTATGCAATCAGAAGGTGTCTATAAAACAAGTTGGAAATTGGAAACTACGAAGGTTTCTAATCAAAAGGAGCATTTGAAATCAATTGGCCCAAACTAAACCTGCAAGACTTTCCCGT
Source organism: Acomys russatus (assembly GCF_903995435.1). Taxonomy (NCBI): domain Eukaryota; kingdom Metazoa; phylum Chordata; class Mammalia; order Rodentia; family Muridae; genus Acomys; species Acomys russatus. The sequence goes on from NC_067165.1 coordinate 4,137,325, forward strand.
GAGCAGAATGAAACACTCATCTGGAGGGTTCTCTCCTCCAAAATAAAATAAAATAAAATAAAATAAAATAAAAAATAATAAAATAAAACAAAACAAAAAACAAACCCCAAACAAAACAAAGAAACCTGCTACGCCCAGACCACAAAGGCAGTATTCTATCATAGGAAAAGGCCGCTTGTGGTATTGTTCCTTATGGAGACCTTTCATCATAAAACTAAACAAGTTGATGTCCCACTTTAGTCTCCATTACCATATAATATATATTGTATGCTATGGTGGGTGTGTAATTTGCTAAGATATTGATGTAGCAATGTGCGTACAGTATTGCTTTAGAAGCGTAAACCCCTCTCGTCCAATCTCACTGGTGTATAACTTCACCTTGGTTCTTTGCTTGAATTAGTGTTCTGGGATCTGACCATGACCTTTGCCCATTTTCCTTCAGGCCGTATCCTATCTCTGCTTCCTTCCAATATGTCCTATGAAAACCCACCCAAATAGGATAAGGACAGACACGCACAAAGCCAGCATGGGATGGATGAGAAGGACAGTGGGTTGGCGTGGAAAAGAATTCTCAGTGCCAGTTCTAGTGACCATTTATGGAATGAGTGGCCACAGGCAGATCACTCTGCCTCTTTGACCCTCAACATTTGAAAATGAAAAGGAGAAAGAAGAGATCATATGGCTACTTTGTCCTACCACCTGCTATGTGGACCTTAAATAATGGGAAGAAAAAGGAGGAAGCCAGGAGATTCTTGTCTGCTATGGGGTGACAAAAGTAGCGGATCCAACAAAGATGGACTCTAAAGCTTTGTGATCTTGCTAACAAAACATTAAATACTTGTTTCTCCTCAACCAGTAGGGATGTCTGAGCCAGCCAGAGGCTCCCTGGTGCACAGCGGAACGCCTGCTTCTTTTCCAACCACGTCTTCCACTTCTCATGTCTATCATGTTTGGCATCTTTGCCCACTTGACACTCTGCTGGTCTACATCTGACCATCTTCACTCCTTTAATATGCTGTTCAGCTGAAAGGCAAGCCTTGCTTTTACAGTGCCATCTCTTGTATGTTCCTATATCATCTGACTCAGTGCTGTGGCTTGGTATGTTCTCCTGAGGGGTTTTCCCTACTTAGAGAATAGGTAAGAAAGAAAATACTTTGAGTTTGAAAACAAAACACAATGCTTTTTCTAATCCAAAGTTACCATTTTAGAAACAAACAAACTGTGCTTGAGCTCCGTGAGCCACTTGGAAAAGATTGATAAATCATGGTGCATGAAATTTGGGTCATTGGGTTTTTAAAATTAATTAATTAATTTATTCACTATACATCCCAGTTGTATCCCCCTCCATCCACCCCTCCTTGTCCAACCCCCACTCCTCCCATTCCCCTTAGAAAAGGGAAGCCCACCACCATCAACTCACCTTAGCACATCAAGTTGTATCAGGACTGAGCACATACTCTTCCACGGTGGACTGGCAAGGCAGCCTTGGCAGGGAGTGATGGAGAAGCAGGCAATGGAGTCCTTATCAGAGATAACCCCTGCTTCCCTTACTAGGGGACCAACACAAAGGCCAAGCTACCCATCCAATACACTTGTGTAGGGGGCCTAGGTCCCCTATATATGTGGTCCTTGATTGGCACTTCAGTCTCAGCAAGACCCTCTAGGGCCTGGTTAGTTGGCTCTATTGGTCTTGTAGAGTTTCTGTCACCTCCAGGTTCTTTTATCCTTCCCTCCACTTTTCTATGTGAGTCTCAGCATCTGTTTCAATCCACTGCTAGGTGGAGCCTCTCAGAGGACAACTATGCTAGGCTTCTGTTTGTAAGCATAGCAGAGTGTTATTAATAGGAACAGAGGTTGGCTCTTTCCCATGGGGTAGATTTCAGGTTGGGCCAGGCATTGGTTGGACATTCCCTCAATCTCTGTTCTATTTTTATTCCTGTATATCTTGTAGGCAGGGATGAATTTTGGGTTGAAGTTTTTGGGGTTGTGTTGTTATTCCTCTTCCTCCACTGGGAGTTCTGACTGGTTAGAGGGTACCCTCTTCAGTCTCTGTGGCCTCCACCACTAGGGTCTCAACTAGAGTCACCTCCATAGCCTCTCAGGAGCCTATCCTGTCATTGGTCCTGAGATTGTCACAGAGATGCCCCACCCATGGTTTCTCCTCTCTCTGCAAGCCCTCTGTCCTCCTGCCTCTGTTCCCCACATCTGATTCCCACTCTCGTTTCCCTCAGAACTCTCTCCCGTATCCTGTTCCCTCTTTTCAACCACTTCTGATGTCTATTCTATTTCCTCTTCTGAGTGTGACTCAAGCATCCTCCCTTGGGACTTCCTTGTTACATAGCTTATAGGTCTGTGAATTTTAGCATGACTATTCTGTATTATATAGCTAATATCTTCTTATAAGTGAGTATACACCGTGTGTGTCTTTCTGGGTCTGAGTTACCTTACTGAGGATGATAATTTCTAGTTCCATCCATTTGCCTGCAAATTTCAAGATTTCCTTGTTTTTAGTAGCTGAGTAGTGTTCCATTTTGTAAATGTACTACAGTTTCTTTATTCATTCATTGGTTGCGAGCATCTGGGTTGTTTCCAGTTTCTGGCTATTACAAACAAAGCTGCTATGAACATAGTTGAGCAAATGTCCTTGTTGTATGATGGAACATCTTTTTGGTAATGCCCAGAAGTGGTAAAGCTGGGTCTTGAAGTAAAGCTATTCCCAATTTTCTGAAAACGTGCCAGATTGACTTCCAAAGTGGTTGTAAAAGTTTGCACTGCCACCAACAATGGAGTAGTGTTCCACTTTCTCCACATCCTCACCAGCATGTGCAGCTACTTGAGTTTTTTTATCTTAGCCATTATGATGGGTATAAGATGGAGTCTCAGAGACATTTTGATTTGCATTTCCCTGATGACTAATGACACTGAGTAATTCTTTAAGTGCTTCTCAGCCATTTGAGATTCCTTTGTTGAGAATTCTCTGTATAGCTCTGTACCCTATTTTAAAATTAGATTATTTGGTTTGTTCATGTTTAATTTCTTGAGTTCTTTATATATTTTTGATATTAGCCCTTTGATAGATGGAGGGTTGGTGAAGACCTTTTCCTAGTTGATTGACTATCATTTTGCTCTGTTAACAGTGTCCTTTGTCTTACAGAAGCATTTCAGTTTCATGACGTCCCACTTATTAATTGTTGTTCTTAGAGCCTGAGCTGTTGGTGTTCTGTTTAGGAGTTTATCTCCTGTGCAAATGAGTTCAAGGCTTATTCCCACTTCCTATTCTAATAGATTTAGTGTTTCTGGTTTTATATTGAGGTCTTTGGTCTACTTGGACTTGAATTATGTGCAGGGTGATAAATACTCATCTTTTTGCATTTTTCTACATGTAGACATGCAGTTAAACCAGCATTATTTGTTGAAGATTCTATCTTTTTTTCCATTATATGCATGGATTTGGCTTCTTTGTAAAAAAAAAACTAAGTGTCTGTAGGTGTGTGGCTTTATTTCTGGGTCTTTAATTTGATTCCTTGATCAACCAGTCTGTTTCAATGCCAGTTAAATGCAGTTCTTGTTATTATTACTCTGTAGTACAGATTGGAATTGGGGATTGAGATACCACCACAAGTTTTTTTTTTTATTGTATAGGATTGTTTTGGTTATTCTGGCTTTTTTGTTTTTCCATATGAAGTTGATAATTGCTCTTTCAAGGTCTGTAAATAATTATGTTCATATTTTTATGGTAATTACGTTGAATTTATAGATTGCTTTTTGCAGACAGAAGATTATTGTGTAGTTTAAATTCTGATTTCTGTCTCAATGTTGTATAAACACTGCTCCCCAATTGTTCTTCGGCATACTAATAAGGCATCTTACAGCCACTCACTGAGCAGCAGAGAGAATAGGGACAGACTTCCTGCCAGCCAGGGGAGGAGGAGTTAGAGGAGGATGTAGGAGACTCAGCCAGGAGATTCACTCACAGATAGACGTCCAAGAAATTTCAGGAGTAGGAAGTGGAGCTGAGGAAAGCTGCAAAATGAAAGTATTCCTGGGATGTTTGCTGGGAGGGAGACAAAATAACAGAGGGCTAAGAATAGACTTAAACTGCTCAAGATTGTGTTGTGAAGTTTATTATCAAATATAAAGTGTCTCAATTATTTGTGTAATAGCACGTTAAGAAATACACTAAGAGAAACTACCACAGTTTTATAAAAAACAACTTCAATAGCTTTTAGCAAGGATGGTCATTTTTACTCTGTTAATCCTACTGATCCATGAGCATGGTAGATTTTTTTTTTTCATCTTCTGATATCTTCTTCAACTTCTTTCTTCAGAGACTTGAAGTTCTTGTCACACAGGTATTTCACTTCTTGGTTAAAGATGTACCAAAATATTTTACATTAATTATGGCTATTGTGAAGGGCATAGTTCCCCTAATTTATTTCTCAGCCCATTTGTCTTTTGTATACAGGAGGGTTACTGATTTTTTTTTAGTTAATTTTGTATCCAGCCACTTTTATGAAGATGTTTATCAGGTATGTGAGTTCTCTTGTAGAGTTTTGAGGGTCACTAATGTGTACAATCATATCATCTGTGAATAAGGGTACTTTGATTTTTTTCCTTTCCAATTTGTATCAGCTTGGTCTCTTTTAATTGTCTTATTGCTGTAACTAGAACTTCAAGTACTATATTGAAGAGATATGGAGATAGTGGGTAGCCTTGTCTTGTCCCTGATCTTAGTGAAATTGCTTTGAGTTTCTCTCCATTTAACTTGATGTCCGCTATTGACTTGCTGTATATTGCCTTTATTATGCTTAGGTGTGAGCCTTACATCCTCCAAGACTTTCATCACGAAAGTTGGAGTTTGTTGAAGGCTTTTTCTGCATTGAAAGAGATGATTATGTGATTTTTTTTCTTTCAGTTTGTTTATATGGTGGATTATACTGATAGATTTTCATACATTGAACCATTCCTGCATCTCTGGAATGAAGCCTACTTGTTCATAGTGAACAAGGTATGTGATGTTTCTTAGATTTGGTTTGCAAGTATTTTATTGAGTATTTTTGCATCAATGATCATGAAAGAAATTGGTCTGAATTCTCTTTCTTTTTTGAGTCTTTGTGTGGTTTAGGTATCAGAGTGACTGTGGCCTCATAGAATGAATTTGGCAATATTCCTTCTGTTTCTATTTTGTGGAATAGTTTTAGGAGTATTGGTATTAGCTTTTCTTTGAAAGTCTGGTTGAATTCTGTGCTAAAGCCATCTGGCCCTGGACTTTTGGGGGCTGTTGTTTCTATTTCCTAAAGGGTTATAGGGCTGTTTAAACTGTTTACCTGATCTTTATTTTCCTTTGGTAAGTGAAACCTATAAAGAAAATTGCCCATTTCCTTTAGATTTTCCAATTTTGTGGAATACAGGGTTTAGAAGTAAGGCCTAATGATTCTTTGTATTTCTCCGTGTCTCTGCCTTTTAGTTAGTTTGGCTAGGGGGTTGTTTATCTTGTTGATTTCCTCAAAGAACCAGCCCTTGGTTTAGTTGATTCTTTGTATTGTTCTCTTTGTTTCTAATTTAATGATTTCAGCCTTGAACTTGATTATTTCCTGCCATCTACTTCTCTTGGGTGTGTTTAGTTCTTTTAATTCTAGAGCTTTTATGTGTGCTTTTAAGTTGCTAATGTAAAAGCTCTCTAATGTCTTTATGAAGGCACTTAGAGCTAAGAACTTTCCCCTTAGCATTGCTTTCATCATGTCCCATAAATTTTGGTAAGCTGTGCCTTCATTTTCACTGAATTCCATAAAATCTTTAATCTCTTTCCTATTTGTTCCCTGACACAGTGGTCATTGAGTAGAGAGTGTTCAGTTTCCATGAGTGTGAATGTTTTCTCTTGTTTCTGTTGTTGAAATCTTGTGTCTGATAAGACACAAGAGTTTATTTCAATTTTCTTGTATTTATCGAGGCTTGCTTTGTGACCAAGTATATGGTCAATTTTGGAGAAGGTTCTGTGAGGTGCTGAGAAGATCTGTTCTGTTCGTTTGATTCATAACATCAGTTAGTTTTATTATTTCTCTGCTTAGATTCTATTTTGGTGATATGTCCATTGGTGAGGATGAAGTATTGAAGTCTCCCACTATTAGTGGGTTGGGATTGATGTGTGATTTAAGTTTAGTAATGCTTCTTTTATGAATGTGGGTGCTCTTACATTTGGGGCATAGATGCTCAGAATTGAGTCATCTTGGTGGGTTTTTCCTTTAATGAGTATAAAATATCCTTCCTCATCTTTTTTGATTAATTTTGGTTGAAATTCTATTTTATTAGATACTAGAAAGACTACTCCAGCTTTCTTCTTGGGTCTTTTTGCTTGGAAAACCCTTCATTCTGAGATAATGTCTATCTTTGTTGCTGAGGCATTTTTCTTGTATGCAGAACAATGATGGATCCTGGTTTTGTATCCACTCTGTTAGCCTGTGTCTTTTTATTGGGGAATTGAGTCTATTGATGTTGAGAGATATTAATGACCAATGATTATTAATTTCTTTTATTTTGGTGTTGGTGGTGGTAGACTGTGTGTGTGTGTGTGTGTGTGTGTGTGTGTGTGTGTGTGTGTGTGTGTGATGTGTTTGTGCTTCCCTTCTCTTGCTTTTGCTGATGTGAGGTTATTTATTTCCTGTGTTTTCCTGGGTATAGTTAGCTTCCTTCTGTTGAAGTTTTCCTTTTACTATTTTCTGTAAGGCTGGATTTGTGGATAGATGTTGTTTAAATTTGTTTTTGTTGTACAGTATCTTGTTTTTTCCATTTATGGTGATTAAAAGTTTTGCTTGGTATAGTAGTTGAGACTGACATCTACAGTCTCTTAGCGTCTGTAAGATATCTGCCCAGGCCCTTCTGGCTGTTAGAGTCTCTATTGAACTCTCAGGTGTGATTCTGATAGGTCTGCCTTTATATGTGACTTGGCATTTTTCCCTTGTAGCTTTTAATAGTCTTTCTTTGTTTTGTACATTTAGTGTTTTGATTATTATGTGACAGGAGGATTTTCTTTTATGGCCCAATCTATTTGGTGTTTTGTAAGTGTCTTATATCTTGATAGGCATCTCTTTGTTTAAGCCGGGGATGTTTTCCTCTATTTTCTTGAAAATTTTTCTGGGCCTTAGAGCTTAGAGCTTTCTCCTTCTTCTAATTCATAGGTTTGGTCTGTGTCCTAGATTTCTTGGATGTTTTTTTGTCAGGAATTTTTTAGATTTAACATTTTCTTTAACTGGTGTTTTGATTTCTTCAATCATGTCTTCTACACCCAAAATTCTCTCTTCCATCTCTTATATTGTATTGGTGATGCTTGTGTCTGCCATTCCTGTTCTCTTCCCTAGGTCTTTCATCTTCAGGATTGCCTCAATTTGTGTTTTCTTTATTGCTTTTATTTCCATTTTCAGGTCTTAGACAGTTTAATTCATTTCCTTCACTTCTTTAATTGTAATTTTTTTTGCATTTCATTAAGGGGTTCATTCATTTCCTTCACCTGTTTGATTGAATTTTCTTGTACTTCTTTAAGGGATTCATCCATATCCTCTTTTCAGACCTCTATTATCTTTATAAGGTTGGATTTAGGTTGTCTTCTTTTGCTTAATCTGTGTCGGGGTGGCCAGGGCTTTCTGTAGTAAAATAACTGGGTTCTTGTGATACCATATTGCCCTGGTTATTGGTGATTGTGTTCTTACACTAGTCTTTGGCCATCTGGTTGTCCCTGGTGTTGCCTGGATGGTCCTGATGCTGCCAGAACTCCTTAGAGAAATAGGTAGAGCCTTGGGCTTGATAACAGACTGCAGGGAATAGCAGACTACTCGTTTCTGCTGGTTGGGTGTCCTGGGGATCTGAAGGCCTGGATGTTCCTCCTGGGGCTGGGAGGCCTCCTTCTGAGTCATCATTTTTCCAGGTAGAGTTTTTCTCCTAAGATGTATCATTACCTATAAAATGCTAATAACTGCCTCTTCTATTTTACAACCAAGATCAAGGAAAATATGTATTTTGGTCAAAGTAATACAGTTACCGTTTACTAATAAAGCTAGAGACAAGGGAAAGAGTGCTATTTACCCCCCAGAAGTCTTGTCCATTTCATTCAGCTTTCATTGCCTGCTCTAAACCATCTACTATGGTAAGTGATGAGCTCAGAGCACCAAAGTAAGTAGATAGGTATCTCCAAGTCATTGAACTCACATTCTGGAGGAGAGAGGCAAACAATAAACAAGTAAAAATTAAATGGATACCTGCTAGACATCATTAGCAACTGGAGGGAGAAGTGGTGCACATCTTAGGAATGGTCATGCTACTTTGAAATTGGAAGCCAGGAAATTTCTTTGGAATGAAGACTTTTGGGCAGTCAATGAAGTACAGTCAGTTCTTGCTGTTTGTGGAGCTACAGTTTACAAAGTTGTTGTCAGCACCGTATTAGCACACACTAAAAAAAACTCTCTCAGGGGAAGCAGAAGGTTATCTTGTGAGCCTCTGGTCAGATTAGCTCACCACATTGTTTTACATGTGTTTTTGTCGAAAGGCACCTTTATTTCCGAGTGTGATTCATTGACATCAAGCTCACAGCCAGTAGCACTGTGACTTGTATGCGAAAGCTCCTCAAGCTTGCCAGCATTCATGATCACCCACACCACAGGTTTCTTGCATGTAAGAACACTTAAAATACTTCAACTCTCTTTGAGACAGCTTAAACTACACATTTCCAGCGGAAAGCACAAAGATATGAAAACTATGACACTTGTAGTTTCCCAAAGTCCACTTGTTTATAGTGAACAAGGTGAAATAAAAATTTTGAGTGTCACATTGTTCATCTTCAACCAGAGATACGTGCACTGGTCACTCGACTTTTCCCTGCCCTGCACACTACCGTGCATGATTATAAAGAGACATCCAAAAGGACTGACTGAGGCTACAACCCCATCTTAGTGAGCAGGCAAATTCTCAAATATGGAACCAATTTATAATAAGTTTGAACTGCGCTTGGCTTGCTGAGTGAAGGCAGATGACCTAGAAGACACACTTCCGGTCCCCCCTCCACGCCCCTTCAGTAGGCTAAAGTCTACGTTTTTTTCTAAATCTCTGTCCCAGGCACTCTGGCCCAGGACTTTCCTCTAAAACCACTCACGTGCTACTGAGTGAGGTAAAGGAAAGAGTGACACAAGCCAGGCCCAGAAGCAGAGGACCTTTCCCCTCCAGGAGTTTGGTTCCTGCAGACAGTCAGCTGGGATTTCCAGAACACCTTTGCATTTGGCATTCAGATCCCAGCCGCTGTGTGCAGGGGTAGATTGTGACTCACTTCCACCTCACCCGCGACTTGCTGACTTCCCTGCTCTTGAACGTGGTCCAAAACAAATTAGCAAACGTCCTTTTCTGGTTTGCAGCTAGTTCCAAAGAGCACAGTGTTTCTCACTAGCTCCAACTAGACAGTTATGAGCAACTTTGTATTGTCTTTGAACCAGAATTCCATGCCCCCTCTCCAACCCTCCATGGGCAATGCAATTCCATTTTTTTTAAATGAAAATTACAGGGACTTTTGTAAAGGGTAGTTGGAAAGTGATGATTACAGAAAACAGGACTGAGCAATACAGTCTGGCTACACACTAAGGGAAATCGTTGGGTAGGGCAACTGACCCATGGCATCTCGGTCTGTTTGAAAATGCTCCATTGACCTTCATTAAATCTAAGCATTTCTTAGATACGTCCCCGTTATTAAATGACAGGTGAGTGAATTCTGGGACAAAATAAAAGATATTACTCTTCGTTTACATCCATTATTGTTTATTGAAAATAGACTCTTTTCATACAATAATATAGTGATTATAGTTTCCTTCCCCTCCCCCAAATCCTCCCAGATCTCGTGCCCCAAACCTATGGCCTTTCTTTCCCTTCCTCAGAAAATAGGCATCTAAAAAATAATGAGACAAGCTAAAAACAAACAAACAAACAAACAAAAAACCCCAAACAAATCAGAATAAGACAAAAGCAAACAAACCAAAAAAGGCTAAAGGAAAAGCACATAGAAATGCACACTTTTGCATACACAGAAACCCCATAAAAACTCAAAACCAGAAACCATAATATATAAGCAAAAGACCTGTACAGAGGAGGAGGAAAAACAAAGTCAAACAAACTTAGGAAGTGAAATGTATTATGTGAAAAACAAAACAAAACAAAACCTCCAAAAATACCATTGAGTCTGTTTTGTGTTGACTGTCTCCTGCTGGGCATAGACTCCCCCCTTAAGTGTGGTTTGTGTACCCAGTGAGAGTCCGTTAGGAAAAACTAGTTTTTCTTTGTGAGTGGTTATCAATTGGAGATAGCTTCCAGGTCAAGTATAAGTGCTTTTGTCCATTTCCCTCACAGCACTGGGACTCCATGTGGCTTGGACCCTATGCATGACGCCAGTATCCTTAAGTTCATGTGTGTGTCAGTCCTGTTGTGCCAGGCCTTCTTTCATTGGTGTCCCCCATCCTTCGCAGCTCTTACATTCTTTCTACTTCTATTTCTGCAGACTTCTTGAGCTCTGAGGGGAGGTAATGGATGGAGACATCCCATTTAGAACGGAGTGTTCCAAGGTCTCTGCACACTGCCCAGCTGTGGGTCACTATGTCTGTTCCCATCTGCTGCAGGAGGGAACGTCTCTGATGATGACCGAGAAACACACTGATCTATGGGAATACCAGAACGTTCTTAGGAGTCGTTTGGTTGCCATGTTCCTTTGGAAGAGCAATACTATGTGGTTTTCCCCTAAGCATAGCTAGTTTCAGGTTCTTGGGTACCCAAGCAGTGTCAGGCATGGGTCTCATCTCATGGAGTGGGTTTTACATCCAAACAGACAGTTGTTGGTTACTCCCACAACTTTTGTGACACTGTAGCACCAACATATCTTGTAGGCAGGACATCATGATAGGCAGAAGGTTTTGTGGCTAAGCTGATGCTTACCTTTCTCCTCTGGTGCCTTCCTGTACACTAGTCAGTAGGTGCATCATTTAACATACCAGAAAAATCTGGCTTGAAGTGTGTTCTGAAATACAGTTTACGTGTAAGAAAAATCTTTCTGGGTTAAAATGCTTTCTAGGTTTTAGAATGTTCAGGGTTTGGGAGTTACTACTTGGTGGTGGTCTCTCAAGTACATTACTTACAAAGCCACAATACTGATAAGGAATTCTACACTTAACATAAGAGTTAGCCTTATTTATGGTCTACCTCTTGCCTACCAACTTGGTCTCAACTCTCCTTATTCTTCCCACACCCTAATTATTATTCAGTGTACGCCACCCTATGTGGGATTCTATTTCTATGAAAGCCTTGTTCATCTTTGCCTTTTTATTTTGAAATCCCCTTCTTCCATTTGTCCTTAAAGAACTTGTCTGTTGAATTTTTATAAATGTTCTCATCTCTCACTTGTTGACCTTCCAAAGACTTCGCAATACTCAGCTTACTTCTCACACACCAAGCCAACTCATCTAAGATCTAGTAGCCTGTAAAGCTATTTTTACACTCACTTTTCTTGTTAAGCTGGGAAAATTTGACACACTAAGTAACTATGTCCTCTAGATCTACAAAAGTGTTTAATATGTGGTGGATACTCAGAAATGTCAGAGAACTAACAGTGAATGACTGAAAAAACCCAAAAGAAAGAACATATGAAAATTTGAGGCATATTCATTCAGATGAAGGGGTCATCATCTCTGTAGCACCAAGCATGGTGCTATAAAGAGGACAGGGTTAATGCTGGCAGATCTACCCAGTTTTCAAGATACATGGAAAACCCCCCTGATGTTTAAAGCTTGAAGCACCATGTTTTGTTGTTGTTGAAAATAAGTTTTCCTTCATAATATGTACCCCTCCCCCAACTCCTTCAAGATCCTCCCCACTTCCCCATCTGCTACGCCCTTGTGTTCTCTGTCTCTCTCTCTGTCTCTCTGTCTCTCTGTCTCTTTCTGTCTCTCTGTCTCTCTCTCTCTTGTTCTCTTTCTCTCTCTCTTTCTCTGTCTCTCTCTCTTGTTCTCTCTCTCTCTCTCTGTGTCTCTCTCTGTGTCTCTCTGTCTCTGTCTCTGTCTCTCTCTCTCTGTCTCTCTCTCTCTCTCTCTCTCTCTCTCTCATTAGAAAACAAACATAGCTTGCTATCCTTCCTCTGAGTGCCACCAGGCCTCCCCATCCAGGGGATGTGGTCAAATATGGAGCATCAGAGTTCGTGTTAAAGTCAAACTACCAAGAAAAGACTTGATACCCTATGAGCATATACAAGGGGAGGAGGTCGCCCTCAGTCACAGTCATAGGGGAAAGGAGTAAGGGAAAATAGGAGGGAGGGAGGAATGGGAGGATACAAGGGATGGGATAATAATTGAGATGTAATATGAATAAATTAATAAAATATATAAAAGAAAAAAGAAAACAAACATAAAAAATAAAAACCAAATAAAATAAGATAAAATAAAAACAATCAAGAAAATAGGAAAAAAGAAAGAAAAGAGCAAAAGAAAAAGCACACACACACACACACACACACACACACACACACACACACACACACAAAACATACACACATGCGCGCGCGCACACACACACATTTGCACATACAGAAAATTCAAGAAGACTCAAAATTGGAAACCATAATATATAAGCAAAGGCTCTGTAAAACAACAACAACAACAACAAAAAAACCAAAACCAACCAAACAAACAAAAACCTCCAAAAACATCAGTAACTTCAATGTGCTGGCCATCTACTGGTGGGCATGTTTTTAATATTTGCAGTTTATTTGAATTTATTCAAAATATCTTCTGACACATGCAAATAAATGACATAGGCTTCCAGGTTCCAGGTGTGCAACCTTTGGTTCAGGATGAAAAAAAAACCCCACATTCTTTATACAATCTGTGCTCATCTAAATTGGTACCCAGTTTTACTTTCATCTGGTCTTGGCAAACACTTTCCCATCATGCTTCAGCAACAGCTCACTTATCCTGCAGGACCATTGCAACTGTTTTTCCCTTTACGGAGTTTTTCTTTCATCGTTATTCAACAGGAGAAATTTCTTATATTGCAGCATCGGATGCACATGGCTTAGCTATTTCTCTGTGAGCATCTCTGCCCCATAAAGACATTTTCTTCTCTTGGATCTAATGAAGAACCCTAGACTTCTGTTATTGTTCCTGCTACCACTTGCTCATTGGTGAGCTGTTCTAAATTGTGCTCATTTAATCTATACATTTAAACATATATACAGTACAGATACTGTGTTACCAGTAATGATGCAGAGGTGAAAGAAGACAAGTCTAGTGATTCATAACTAGAATTTGGGGCATGGACACAAGAGGATCAGGAGTTCAAAATAATTCTTAGCCTGGACTACATGAGACTCTGTCTCAAACCAACCAACCAACCAATCAACAACAACAACTCAAAAACTAACTAACTAAATAAATAAGATTCAGATATAAAGTATACACCTGTCTCTGTTTTCCAAGAAGAAAGGGAACTATTATTGTTAGTAAAAGCATTTAAAAAATTTTATTATTAAGATTAAAATATAACTAAAACATTTTTACCTTCCTTTTCCTCCCTCTAAACCCTATCACATACTCCCCCTGGCTTTTCTTCAAATCTATAGCCTCCCTTTTCTTTGTTATTACATATGTATATGCATTTAGATATACATTCCTAACACACACACACACAGACACACACACACAGACACACACACACACCATCTCAGCCATCTGTTAATGTTCATGTACATGTTTTCAGGGCTGGCCACAAGATAACTAATTGTTATACTCTTCCCTATTTCACTTGTGCCTTAATCTTTAGCACCTTGAACCTGGTAATGAGGGCTCAATGTTTTCTTTAAATAAGTAGAATCTATGTTGTTGATATTCTGTGAACTCTGAAAGAACCGAAACCTGTGCTGCAGCATCCTGCACACTGAAAGAATTAGCAGGACATTTAGGAATATGAATGAGGCACAGATCCCCATAGACTTTAGAAATCTAGTTGGGAACACTAAATAATGGTGCATTTTACATCCTGTAGAGAGGGTATACCATCAGTGTAACAGCAGTTTAACATAATGAAAGGTATCTGTTTCCTGGCAGAATAAAGAAAAACTACAGTAAAGAAAAGCTATCTCAGATGTGACTAACAATGGATGTGCTTGGGTTCTCGGGAGAGAAGAGGAGGTGATGTGAAGAGATAAGAGAAAGGGCACAGACACTCTTACCTTGACATGAGTACTGTTTATGTGGAGGAGGAACCAAAAAAAGTAATGCTTAAGAAACATGTCCTAGCTGGGTGTGTTGGTGCACGCCTTTAAACCCAGCACCTAGGGAGGCAAGAAGCAGGTGGATCTCTGTGAGTTGGAGGCTAGCCTGGTCTACAAAATGAGTCCAGAACGGCCAAAGCTACACTAAGAGACTGTTTCAAAAACAAAAACAAAAAAAAACATGTCCTGTTGGCCATGTGTGACTCTCCATATTTTACACACCGTTATCTCAGGTCTTTGCCACATCTAAGCTGTACATTCTGCGAGGGGAGGGCGATGCTTACCACTGTACCCTTGTATCCATGCACCAAACGTGGTATTTTTTACAGAGTAGGCATGCGTGAAAGTTTGCTGGTGATGGAGTGAATAACTGTAGAAAAAGACATTGTTGTTTTTCCTTTGCAAGTAAGAATATTAAATCTCAGAGACTGACAAAACTTACTCAAGGCCAAGGTCAGTCATTCTCAAAAGACGGTGCTTAGGTCAGCACCATCAGCATCTTTTAAGATCTTATTAGGAAAGATTAAAAAAAAAAAAAAAACTCAGGCCTATTGGGTCAGAAATCCAGGAGGTTCTGACTCTCACCAAGCTTTGAGACTCACTTATCCAAGGTATTGGGTGGCAGCGTGAGTTCCATCTGGCTTTAAAATTTAAACTGAGGTCTAACTCCAGCCAAGGAAATATTTAAGACTACATTTTTCCAAAGTTTGTTTTGTGGAACAATTTCTGCTCAGTGTTAATAGATGTTACTTGACAAAAAAATGAAATGTCTAAATATCACCGGAAAATACTGTGTTGAACAAAATTGAACAAGTTTCTCAACTGCAGGGGTTTTGTGAGACTTTGAAGTGTCCTGTATCCCTACGTGTTAGCTGAAGGCCTCCTGAGAGTGGATGTGAGTGTTTGATCACCTATATGCAGATACTGTCTTCACCAGTGATTTTGCTTGCATTGTTGAACAAGTTAGTTAACAGCCTTGTCTTTTCATTTCCTAATCATTAGATAGATAGATAGATAGATAGATAGATAGATAGATAGATAGATAGACAGACAGACAGACAAATGCAGTAGTAGCAGTGGTAATACTTCTGGTTTTATAGAATTGTATGGAGACTTAAATAGACATTCAAATTAAAAAGTTAATCTCATAGAAGCCGAGGATAGAATTGTGGTTGCTATAGACTGGAGAGAGGAAGGAGGAATGATAAGTTGATTTAGAACCACGATTCTTAACCTGGAGGTAGTGACCCCCTTGGGGATCACATATGAGATATCCTGCAGATCATATATTTATATTATGAATCATAACAGTTGCAAAATTAAAGCTATGAAGTATCAAGAAAAAAAACTTTATGGTTGGAGGTCACCACAACATGGGGAGCTGTATAAAAGGGTTGCAGCCTTAGGAAAGTTGAGAACCACTGATCTATAGCCTCAAACTTGAATTGGACAGAAAGCCTGGGTCTTACTAAAAAGTAGAGTGACTGTTAAAAAAAAAAAACAACAACAACAACAACAACGATGATCCACCTTTCTTGATGATTATCTTGCTTGTCAACTTGATTGGCTTGAAAGATGCCAATTACCAAGAAGCATTCCTGGGAGTGTGTCTCCAGAGAGGACTAGATTATGAGGGCTCTGGCCCGATGAATGGTTTAGTCCATTGAGAGTTTCAATGTTTGAACAAGCTTTTTAATTGAGAATTTCGTATATGCATACAATGTATTTTCATCAAGTCCACCCCTGTACCCTCCAGTCCAATTCCTCTACATCCCCTTACTCCCATATTTATGTGTCCTCCACCCCCAACTGGGTCCACTCAGTGCTGCCAGTATGTACATGGGCTATTGGTAGAAAGTAGAACTGTGAAGAGTGGAGCCTAATTGAAGAAAGTGAGTTGCCTAGGCCATGGCTCTGAAGGATAGATTTGGGATGCCCTGGCCCCTTCTTTACTTTGCAGCTCCCATGAAGTGACCAGCTTTCTTACACCATCACGTCACTATGCATGCCATCTATGATGCTTCTGTTTCCATATGCTAAAACCTCGGTACCCATGAGCCCAAGCGAATCTTTCCTCTTTGGACACTTCCTTTCAGGTATTTATCATAGCAACAGCAAAAAGGAAGAAAGAAAGAGGAAGACTGACACCCCATACAGTCAAAAAGCAGGAAAAGGAATTCTGAATGATTTCACCATAAAGAAACAATAAATATTTCAGGAGCTAGAAAGGTTTAATCTATTTTGAGCATTATATAATGTGCATATTCATTGAAAAATCACATTGTTCCCTGCTAGTATAATTTATACTTTTGTTTATAAGTAAAAGCCAATTAACTAATCAAATAATAATCTATCATAATATTGGGTGTAAAGTTAGCTTTCAATAGGTGTCTATGTTTTTGCACCAACTTCAATCATTAATATAATCAGTATTTTTAGAAATGATAAAGATCAGAGAACTCAAAGCCCACATCATCTCTTTCCTAGAATACCCTCTGACACTTGCAGAGAATCCGAGGCTAGTGCTCCCCATACAGCCTGACCCATCGTGCGCTGTGACCTAGGTTAAGCTTAGCAAACATACCTAAACAGGTCTTAGGAGGAAGAGGTGATAATGAGAAAACACAGTCCCTCTACTCCGGTGACAGCATCTTCTACCAAGGAAAGGTGGAGAGGCATTTAGCTCTTCTGGGGAAGTTGAGCCAGAAATGTGAAGCTAACTTAATATTGTGGATGCTCTCTGGAAGATAGCAACAATGGCACCATGGATTCTTCTAGAGTCTAACTACTAAGCATGGAGTTTGAAGACTAGCACCGCTGGCATAAAGGGATGCTTGTTAGAAATGCATGTGCTCAGGTCACACTCCAGACCTACAGGGCTGAACCAATGTTATCTAGATCCCAGGACATCCATGAGCATATTAACTTTGAGAAACACTGCACTGCACAGTCCTGTGGGTAGTATCGACTGACTACCTTTGAGCATTGAATGTTCAGTTACATAATACCATCTCAGTAAAACCCTTTTTGCTCAAATTAGCTAGGCCAGATTCTATTATTCTTAACTAAAAGCTTTTGTTATAGAAGTTTTAGGGGGAGTGGAAGGGAGGATTTATCATGTGATAGTCTTGAAAGCACTTTTGGAAAACAATAAAAGAGGAAAGGCTGCTTATGTAACAAGGGGCAGATTTTGGAAGGCAGTGTATTTTCATTCTCTTAAATCTGCTTTTCATAAAGGCAAAGGGAACTTTGCATTAGCACGTGCGAAAATCCCCAGTAGTCAGACCTGCATCTTGTTTAAAACTTAAGATTAGTTTTCAAGGGAAGGCACACAATTTTTATTAACATTTCTTCTAGTTGTTTTTGAGAATTTCATATATCAATACTACATATACATAGTCTCCCCTCCCCCTACAACTCCTCCCAGTCCAACCTTTATTCCATAACCACCCAATTTTGTGCCTCCAATTCATTCAATTCACTGAATCCAATTTGTGCTGCTCCTATAAGCTTGGGTGTGTGGGCATCATTCACTGGCATGTGATTGATCTACCAGAGGCCACATTCTTAAAGAAAAACCTCCCTACTTCTTTCAGAAGTTATCAATTACCAACACCTCCTCAGCTAGAGGTGGGACTGTATGGTCTCTTTCCCCCCTTCATGCTGGGATGTTTTGTCTGGCTGGAACTTGCTCAGGTGCTGTGTACCAATGCCACTGGTATAAACTCATCAGTGCAACTGCCCTGCTCTGTCCAAAACACCACTGTTTTCCTGTAGTCATTCATGGCCTCAAGTTTGTACACTCTTTCTGGCCCTTCTTCTGACATGATCCAGAGATCATTTGCTCAGAAGGCGTAGGATATAGATATGTAATATAGATGTCTCATTTAGTGTTCAGAACTCTCCACAGTCTCTTACTCTGTGCAGCTCACCCAGCTGTGGGTCCTTGTGACTATTTATTGCAAAAAGAAGCATCTCTGATGAAAGCTGAGAATTGAACTAATTTATTGGAATAACAGAAATTATTAGAAATTGGTCTAATATTATGTTTATTTAGCATAGTACTAGTAGCCGGTTCTCTTGGAGGTGTGTGAGCAGACCAGCTACTGGCTCTTGGCCCCTGTAATGGTGCCAGATACTAACTCCTTTTTAAGGCTTGAGATGGTGATTATCTCCAATGTTTAGTTTTTTGTGTTTTGTGTTTTGTTTGTTTGTTTGGTTTTTGTTTTGTTTTTTTGTTTTGTTTTTTTTTTTTTTCGAGACAAAGCTCTCTGTGTAGCTTTGGCTGTCCTGGACTAGCTTTGTAGACCAGGCTGGCCTTGAACTCACAGCAATTCACCTGCGTCTACCTCCCAAGTGCTGGGATTAAAGGCGTGTGCCACCATGCCCAGCTCAGTTTTTTTTTTTTTTAATTTTTTTTTTATTTTATTTTTTATTTTATTTTTTTTTATTAATTTATTCTTGTTACATCTCAATGTTTATCCCATCCCTTGTATCCTCCCATTCCTCCCCCCCCCATTTTCCCATTATTCCCCTCCCCTATGACTGTTCTTGAGGGGGATTACGTCCCCCTATATATTCTCATAGGGTATCAAGTCTCTTCTTGGCTACTTGCTGTCCTTCCTCTGAGTGCCACCAGGTCCAAGACCCAGCTCAGTTTTTGTTGTTGTTGTTTTGTTTTGTTTTTTTTTTTTTTTCTATCCTGGGCCTTTTGTGTTTCCATATGAGATTGTGTTATAAATTTCTGGGGAATATTGTTTTAAATTTTTGATGAGAATTGTATTTGAGTCTGTAAATGAAATATCTTAGAACAAATCTAGCCAAAGAAGCAAAAGACTTTTACAATTACTACTTTATGACACCATAGAAAAGGCAGCCCCACCTTGTAATGCAGGTGGCAGGCAACAATGAACAATGAACAAATATGTGATGGAGGGAAGGGAAAGATAGGAAAATGGACCCATATATGTATTGAGGAGATAGGACTGGAGATGTGACAGTGGTGAGGACCAGGCTGATTTGAGTGTCCACATCCATCACCAAGGCCATGTCTGGATCTGGGGTCCTGCTGCACTGGGGTCTGTGTTGATGTAAGTGGTCCATGTTACCACTGAAAGCCATGTGGATGCCCATGGTCTGGGCTGCAACCTGAAGTCATGGTGATGCGCATGGTCCAGGCTACCTTTGAGGGCTTTGTCTGGGTTTGTGGTCCTACTGCAGCCAGAGGCTGTGTTCCTGGTCTGTGCTGCTGCCAGAAGCCATGTAGAAGCTCATGATTCATGCTTCTGTTGTTTGTAAAGAGTAATAAAACTACTTTTTCAGACATATTGATGATTGCCTATGCACAGTTGAAAAAGGACAGGAAAGGCTTCTGTGGCAACCCCTACCCCCACCCTACACCTTCAAAAGTAGTGGCCTAAATAAGAAGCCATTGAAGAGAACTCTTAAAAAGCATAATAAGGATGTCAAATTTAGCTGTCCACAATTGATGGCTTCTTGTGGGGGTGCATGGGTGTGTGATTCAGTTCTATATAAGGGGCAAGACATTAAAAGTTTGACCACGCTCCAGTAAGTATATAGATAACACAAAGCGAACTCTTTTCTTTTATTTTTCTTTCATTTTCTAAAAAAAAAAAATTTATTTTATTTTGTGGGAGGGGGTCACAGTGTTGGGAGACAGATATGGAAGAACTGGGAAATGAGTGTGATCAGGGTTCATGATGTGATATTCCCACAGAATCAATAAGAATATTATGTTGACAAAAAGAAAGAGGAAAAAGACATCAAAGAAAGAAATTGAAGGGGACACCAACATATAGAAATATCTCCCATCTACCATGGATTGGTAGAATTAATAGTATGCTGACATAACTACTTTTTTCTACGTGATTTGTACAATTTTTTTTTCGTTACAGAAACTGAAATTTAATATGTGAAAAAATGTCTTGGCTGGTTATAGTAAAAGGCCGAAATGATGTGTTGGAAGCTGACATATTCTGCTTATATCAGATAAAACATATTTTAGAATAGATTTAGTGGAAAATAATAGGATTAAAGGGTTTGGATTTGGAGGCTATTAGTTGCCGCTTATATCCTGAAAGCTGAACTCAGGCAAAATTTCTCCATACATATAAACACTTCTTTAAAGGTAATTGCAGTGTACTATTAGTATGCTGATACCAAAGAGTTAACGCGTACATTGTCTACAACTATCTCTTTGTTCTCTCAGGTGCTGAGAACATAATTTTAAATATGGAATGGCACAGCCAGGGCTTGTACTTCCTTAGCGTCGTGTGGTAGAAGTTCTTTCACTCTGTCTCACAGCCTCAGAACCTATGTGGTCAGAGTTTGACAGAGCCCTTGCCAAGCCCTGTAGCTCAAAACCATAGTGTGTGTTCATTACCTGTGTAATCTAAATAAGATCTCCCCTTACTACCACAGTGGACACCGCATAAGATAACAGCTTAGCATCTTATGTAAGCATCGTGAGGAAGAGGGCTCCTGACCCACAGGGTTCCTGTAGGAAGGAAGAAACTGGGCACCACAATTCTTCTCGGCACCCACACACATCTGGCAGGATTTAGATAAATAGTCTACAATCTTGGAGCTACATACACTGGCACACAGAGGCCTTGGAATCACTAAAAAGGTGTCACTAGAACATGGTCAACAACAGGAATATACTTCATAAAACTGGAAGAGATGAATGTTAAACCAGATGCAAGACCGATATGTAGACACAGAAATATAAAAGGAAACATTTTTATACGAAATATTGAAAAGAGTCTGATATTAGAAATGAAAAAAGGATTAAATCACACAAATAAACAAAACACACTAGAAGAACATATGCATGAAAGAGAAATGTAAAAAATTAAGATATCATGCACAAAAGCTACAAAAACACAACAATAAACAAATATAAAAATATACAAATCAGGCAGAATACTATCAACACAAAAACAGGAATACGTTCATAACTTACTAAGCAGCACCTGAAAATATAATAAATTAAACTATCTAGTGAGCATGATCAAACAAGACTCAACTATATGTTGCCTACAAGAAGGCACTCAACCAGTAAAGGTACATATAGATACTTAGGTTAAGGCTGAAAGGTTGAGAAGAGACATAGCTACACAGGCAGAAATAAAAAATAACCAGGATCACATATACTCATATCAGATAAAGTTGTAAATAAAAATTGAAAAAAGATAAAGGCCATACATATGGGTAAAAATGTCAATTCCAGAAGAGGATACAAGAGCTGTTAATATGTAACAAGCCTGACTGTCTAAAATACATATAATGACTATTGTTAAATCTAGCCAGAGAGATACCCTCAAATATAATAAGAGTGGGAGAACTGAATACTCTACTTTCCTTAATGGACAGGTTGTAGTAAAAGATCAGAAAAATAATCCAAGTTGAATCAAAATACAGAGTCAGTGAACCTAACGAACATTTTTACTTTTAAACCAACAGAAGCAGAATATACCCTCTTCTCACCAGCACATGGCTATTCTCCAGAATAAATTATGTGTTAGACCCCAAAGGAATTCTAAATAAATTTAAAAAGTTAAAATTATATTATGTATCTTTAAAGACATAATTTTTTAAATTTTATGTGTCTGAGTGATTGGCCTGCACATATGTCTGTGCACTATATGTGTGCTTGGTGCCCATGGAGGCCAGAGGCCAGCATTTGATGCCCTGGATATAAAGTAACAGGTAGTTTTGAGCCACCATGTGGATGCTAAGAACTGAAACCAGGTTCTTTCTGGAAGAGCAACAAGTGTTCCTAACTACTAAGCTATCTTCCCAGGCTCACATTATGCATCCTATCAGAATATAAATGATTAAAGTTACAAATCATCAACAACAAAATTCAATAAATCAGAGAAAATAACAGAATAGCAAGTCCATGAGATAGGTTAAAACTATCATTGACAAGGGGGAACCACACATCATATATATATATATATATATATATATATATATATATATATATATATATATATATATGTATATATATATATATAAATGATCTCAAGTAACTATCCAAAAGGTATGTTCTGAAGACTTAGGAAAGCTAGAGAAAACCAAACTCAGAGAGAGATGGAGGAGGAAAAGACATAGGAGAGACCGGAGCCTAGGCCAATACAGCTGACACTAAAAATACACAAAAGAGCAACAAAACAACAGGTCCATTTTTGATATGTTAAACAAAATTGACACACCTTCAGCTAGATAGTCAAGTAATAAAGAAGGGTTAAATAAATAATAGGAATAAAAAAGGAGACATTGAGACTGATATCATAAAATGTGATTTTACAAAACTACTTCCAAATCAATGGAGAGTCTAGAAGAAATGGACAAATCTCCAAACACACAAAGCTACCAAAAGAATCAGAAGAAGCAGGAAACCTAAACACACTAAGAATATGTAATGGCCCAGCACTCGGGAGGCAGAGGCAGGTGGATTGCTGTGAGTTGGAGGCCAGCCTGGTCTGCAAAGCAAGTCTAGAACAGCCAGGGCTACACAGAGAAACCCTGGCTCAAAAAAATAAAATAAAATAAAATAAAATAAAAATAAAGCAGTAATTTAAATTTTCCAACCTAGAGGAAAGGGGCTATAGGCAGGATGTGAAGTGAATAAAACAATTATTTCTTCATTTAAAAAATTTCTTTCCTAAATAGGCACTTTAACAGTGCTCCATATCCTCAGCCAACATAGAAATGCAATTAATGTTACTCTAAGATTCCATTGCACACCACTCAGTGTAGCCATGAGCAGGAACACAAAGCATGCTGGAGAAAGAAGTCCTTAGACACTGTTGGTCTGCGGGTAAATTAGCAGAGCCTCTTTGAAATCAATCTGGAGGTTTCAACCAAACTAGAAGTAGACCCAGCTATACCACTCCTGGCCTCGTGCTCGAAGGACTCACGTCCTACTGTACAGGCACTCGCTCGTCCTTGGATAGTGCTGCTCTCTGTCCATGGTACCTAGGGCATAGAATCAGTCTCAATGCCCACTGATGAGTGAGTGAGGAGTGAGTGTGTCATACATACATGTCATGGCTAATTTTGCTTGTCAAGTTGACTACATCTATAATCAACTAAAACACAAGCAGCTGGGCAGGCTTGTGAGGGATTTTCTTGATTGGACCATTTGAGGTGCAAAGACTCGTCCTAAATCCGGGCCATGCCTTCTGGTGGTAGCCTATACGAAAGACATGGGGGGAAATCTCATGTCTTTTTTTCCTGCTTGCCCTCACTCTTACTGGAAAGTTCATCTATCTTGTGGCGGCATTCATTCTCACATATGAGAGCCTGTTTCTTAGGGATTCACGTAAAGATTAGAAACCAGCAGGGACACTCATGTTTTGACGTTTCCTTTGAAAGACAGTCATTGTTGGACTAGCCTGATCACAGTATGTAAACTCCTTTAAACGCACACACACACACACACACACACACACACACACACACACACACATTTCATTAATTCACTCACTCATTCATTCACATTCATTCTATCAGCTCTGTTCCTCCAGTGTTGCCTCTGATACAAAGGCTTGTTATACAAAGCTATCTGATTACCTTTGTAATATATAATCTTGATTAGAATGAATGTGGGGACTACTAGATTGTAGGTTTTATTCTAAGAAATGTACCCAGGTGTGGTGTGTAAATTATAGGCAATGTAAAAGCATAGGCATGGGATTGTTTGGTATTTGGCACAATTCCGGATTAAAAGGGAAACTAAGCTGTTCCCTAAGATGGAATGTACAGACTCATTTCTTTACTCATTGATAAGAGAGCCAATGGCTATTGGTTTGGAACTTGGGCATAGGCATGAATAGGAGGACATAGTGTCTGCTTTTAGGGGGGAATTGTGTGAAGAGAACACAGCATAGTGGACACTGTGGCAGGTGAGGCACTGGTACTGCAGTCACATTGATAATGGGAGGGGAAGGAGGAACACAACAAAATGATGCTGGTCCCTTGGGTATTTACATCCTTAAAAGTAATATCCAAGATATATTTTAAAGATGAACAAAAAACGGCCAGCTCCTACATGGCGAGAAGGTAACATTTAAACAAGTCTGTGCCTTAAAACCCGCCTGAGTAATGGTGGAGATCAATAAAACCTCCCGAGCCAAACCATGTCTCCCTCCATAGGAGCAAGGGAATGGAAGGATTCCAGGTGGCTTCATAGCATGAACTGGGCTGACTGCGTGAGGGCTGGGAAATCAGAGAAGCTCAGGATGAGATGGTGAGTGCTGGGCTGAAGGTGCTGATGGCTACGCCCTTTAGAGTGTCCTCTCTGATGGGCTTGACCCTTTGAGGAAGAAGAAAGTCAGCCTTCCACAGCTTCTCCTTGTTATTTACTGAGTTACCAAGGGGGCCCAGTTCCTTCTACCCACATTTTCACACACATACTCCTCAGAACTTCTACTCAAATCTCCACTTTGTTTGATATGCAGTTCTTAGTTTGGACACACACTGTGACCTTGGACAAGTTGCATCAGCTAAGGGTCTAGTTCTCCAAGTGTAGCTTGAGGATGAAGTACACAGCTTAAGAGTTGCTGAGAATATTGAAGGAGCTGAAGCAGGTAAAGGAATTGATGCCGCGTTAGTGCTAATTAGGTACTCAGGAAAGAGGGGGTGGTTATTATGGTCTTAATATGTTTAGGATGTTTTAGCTATCTGGCATTGAATTGAGCAGGGCGAGAAATACAAAGGGAGATTTGGACAAGCCACAGGGGAGCATATTATTTTATGTTTACCTAAGATCATATGTAATATATAAGTATATGTATGTATATATATATATATATGTATATATATATAATAAAGTAACAGGAAGAGGATGTTCTCCTCAAGAGCAACAGTCCACCCAACAAAAACCCCATCCAAGACACGAGAAACCTCTTTCCAAGTTGTTGATTTCAGGGGAGTCCAAGAATCCCACCAGACAACAAAGGCTGCTGCTATTGCTCTTGATGACCTTCCAGAATTTGAAGTTAAGTCTATATTGCTGAAGACACTGTATAATTCAGACATAAGATGTGGAGAAATCCAGATGGAACTGACGTGGAATCTTTCTCCCCGAGGATTATCTTTCTCATAGGACTGAAAGATTTTATATAAGTGGCTACGGGAGGAAACCAACCAATAGTTCTACTAATCTGTGGTGCCTACAAATTACAATGACTAGCATAGAAAGAGTTCTCCAAAGGGGCAATAGTGGTGCTTACATCTCGAGGGTAACCAACAGCTGTGTAATTAGACTACAGTGACTTTGAACTTCAGTTCACTTAGCTTGTTTGAACCAGAAGCAACAGCCACACACCAATCTTGCTCTCTCCTTCCTCTCACTCTC
Organism: Acomys russatus; assembly: GCF_903995435.1. NCBI lineage: Eukaryota > Metazoa > Chordata > Mammalia > Rodentia > Muridae > Acomys > Acomys russatus. The sequence goes on from NC_067165.1 coordinate 4,162,995, forward strand.
AGGGGGAGGGAGAAAGGGCTTAAGTGTCCCAATAAAGGACAGGTCAAGGCCCAAGGAAGAGAAAAGGGGAAAAGACTGGCCCCTAATCAATTTCCTTCTTCCAGCCAACACCAAAGGTCTTAAGAAAAGTACAATAACAGAAGGTAATCCTGGAAACAGCTAGAAAGAGAAGGGACCTGGCCATGGGAACTGACTGGAGATAGAGGCAAATCTCAGAGTGGCCCAGAAGAGGCTCAGAAGCAATCAGCGCAGATCCAGCCCTGGCCCCTTAGGCTTGCCTGAGCTCGAGAACAGAGGCTTCACTCACTCGCTGTTTTCCTTGTCACCAGCTGTGACATATTTATTCATAAGCTATTCTGCAACGATAGTAATTCTAGAGCACAAATTATCATTATTTTTACAGGTTGTTGACTTTTCACAGAACTTAGAAATGAAAGATGGAGGAGGACGGACCTGAGGAAGCGTATTAACAGATGCTCGCATCAGATGGTTTCGCCAGCCGCCACTTCTCCAATGCCGATTAAGACAGCTGCCAAATGGGGTAGACACACGAGTGTATGGGTAGATTCCACTGCGTTCCCGCTGTGCTCCAGGGACCATGCTGTACTTTGTTGGGAGACTCAGAACTGGCATCTGTTTTAGGCATCTTCACTCAAGTGGCGCCCCAAGGGTAATGCACTCTCACAGGGGAACACTGGCAGCAAATGGTCTAAACTGTGGCCTGCTAGCAAGGACACGATTCCCGCCCTTTCCCCTTTGTGCACCGAAGCCCCAATTCTGGGGACCCAAGCGTCTTTGTTACTCTCTTGATAACGAATTAGAATGTCAGATTCTTAAGTTCCATGGACTTCCTCCCTGTCATCATGCAGCCGTTCTCTGTCTTGACCTGCTCACCCTTTCTCTCTCCTCACTTTCAGCCCATGTGAATTTCAGTGAAAATGAAATTCATATGTTTTTTATTCATTTGCACTTAACTCACTAAAATGTAATTTTGAGGGAGTAGATTTGCAGAGAAGTGAAAAAAAAAAAAAAAAAAAAAAAAAAAAAAAAAAAAAAAAAAAAAAAAAAAGAAGCCCTTTGTCCCTGGAAAACAGTATGCCTGCTCTCATCAAAGCCATAACAACTTCAAACTTCAAGTGTCAAGGTTCAACCTAAAGTTTAGGTTTGGGGGAGCTGTAGTTGTAGACTGACACTCTGCCGCAAGCCAGGTACTAGGGGATGTAAGCACTCTAGTGCTCACAGGGGATGGTTTTCCAGTGTCCTGTGAAGGCCACTGAGGGCAAAATACTGTACATATTTTAAGTTTGAAATCAACATCAGGAGTCACATTGTTCAACATTCTCAGTTCATTTATCAAGAAACTGAGGCTCTGTGAAGAGCTCCGTGGTGTGTGTGTGTGTGTGTGTGTGTGTTCCAGATCCAAAGTTGGGCCTAAATTCCTGTTCCTGGACTGTAAGTCAACTGATCTTCCTAAACTGTCTTCCTAACTTACAATGCAACTACACATTTGACTTTTACTGAAAGTCTCTCCCAAATATGCCCTGCCTTTGAATCTGCTGCTGAGATAAAACCAAATAGTAAAGGCACATTTTTTTCTCTAGGGCAAAAAAGGAATCCCAGTTTGTGTGCTGACTTAGTTCACTTGAGGCACTAAAATCTTGATATCACAGACGATCATAAATAGTTCTATATATGTAAAATGTGGGAACCTGGCAGGCTAAAAATAATCTTACAAAGCATCTTATATATAGCTCAATAATACTAGCAATCATGGCCTTAATCATTAATAATTCAAAAATAATATACATATTATTTTTAAGTAAGGGTTTTGTAGTCAGTATGATTAATCATGGAACCCTAGACAAGAGTGATCAATATAACCTGAGGCAAGTTATAACTCACTTATAAACATCTTTGAGGTAATGCTATCAATACCTGCTGAGTGGTGTGAGGATTAGGGGACACAGGCATGTGCATTGCATGTGCAAGTGAGGACACACTCATTCTGAAAGTGTTGAGTACTCACAAGGTACCAGGGGCTATGCTGAGCAATACTCATCTTTTTTTATTTAATTAATTTATTCAGATTACATCTCAATTTTTATCCCATCACTTGTATCTTCCCATTCCTCCCTCCCGCATTCACCCCATTCCTTGCACCTATGTCTGTGACCGAGGAGAAACTCCTCCCCCACTATATGGTCATAAGCTATCAAGTCTCATTTTGGTAGCATGCTTATTCTTTCTTTGAGTGCCACCAGGCCTCCCAACCACGGGGAAGTGGTCAAACATTGGGCACTAGAACTCACATCCAAGTTAGTCTCCACTCTCCACTCAACTGTGGAGAGTGTTTTGTCCATTGGCTAGATCTGAGAAGGGGTTCAATGTTTACTGCAAGTATTGTCCTTGGCTGGTGCAGTAGTTTGAGCAGAACCCCAGAGCCCAGATCCACCCATCTTGATGTTCTTCTTGTAGGTTTCTAGGACCCTCTGGATCCTTCTAATTCCCCATTCTACCCTACTTCTCTCACCCAGAGTCACAACAGGATGCTCTCACAACTATCCCAATTTCCTGGTAAGTGTACAATTATAAGTGAGTATATATAATGTGAGCCTTTCTGCTTCTGGGTTAACTCACTCATTATGATCATTTCTAGTTCTATTCATCTGTCCACAAATTTCAGGATTTTTTTTTTTGTTTTTTGTTTTGTTTGTTTTTTGTTTTGTTTTGTTTTGCTTTAGCTGAGTAGTATTCCACAGTATAATGTTCGACAGTTTCTTTATCCATTCTTTGACTGAGGGACATTTAGGCTGTTTCCATGTTCTGGCTATTATGAATAAGGCTGCTATGAACATGGTTGAGCATATGTTCTTGTTGTGTGGTGGAGCTTCTTCTGGGTATATTCCAAGTAGTGGAATAGCTGGGTCTTGAGGAAGCCCTATTCCCAGTTTTCTGAGATAGCACCAGATAGATTTCCAAAGTGGCTGTTCTAGTTTGCACTCCCACCAGCAATGAAGGAGTGTTCCCCTTTCTCCACATCCTCATCAGCATGTGGTCTCACTTGAATTTTTGATCTTAGCCATTCTAATGGGTATAAGATGGAATCTCAGAGTCATTTTGATTTACATTTCTATGATGACTAAAGACATTGAGCGTTTCTTTAAGTGTTTTTCAGCCATTCCATAGTCCTCTGTTGAGAATTCTCTGTTTAGTCCTGAGCCCCATTTCTTAATTGAATTATTGGGTTTGGTGGTGTTTAATTTCTTGAGTTCTTTGTATATTTTGGATATTAGACATTTGTCAGATGTAGGGTTGGTAAAGATTTTTCCCCAGTCTGTGGGCTGTCACTTTGTTCTGCTGACAGTGTCTTCTGCCTTACAGAAGATTCTTTGCCTAATGAGGTCCCATTTATTAGTTGTTGACTCCTAGGCTGCTGGAGTTCTGTTCAGAAAGTTGTCTCCTGTGCCAGTGTGTTCCAGGCTCTTCCCCACATTTTCCTCTAACCGATTTAGTGTCTCTGGTTTTATGTTGAGGTCTTTAATCCATCTGGACTTGATTTTTGTGCATTGTGATAAATATGGATCTAATTGCATTTTTCTACATGTAGACATCCAGTTAGACCATTTGTTGAAGATGCTATCCTTTTTCCATTGAACAGATTTGGCTTCTTTGTAAAAAAATCAAGTGCCCATATGTGTATGTGTGTTTATTCATTCCTGGGTCTTTAATTCGATTCCATTGATCAACCAACCTATTGCTATGCCAGTACCATGCAGTTTTAATTACTCTATAGTACAACTTGAGATCAGGTATGGAGCTTCCTCTGAAGGACCTTTTATTGTACAGGATTGTTTTAGCTATTCTGAGTTTTTTGTTTTTCCATGTGAAGTTGAGAATTGATATTTCAATGTCTTTAACAATTGTATAGGTATTGTGATAGTGATTGCATTGAATCTGTAAATTACTTTGGTAAGATGGCCATTTTTTCTGTTAATTCTCCCGATCCGTGAACAAGAGAGATCCTTCCATCTTGTGATGTCATCTTCAATCCCTTTCTTCAGAGATTTGAAGTTTTTTTTCAAACAAGTCCTTTACTTGCTTGGTTAGAGTTACTCCTAGATATTTTATATTGCTTGTGGCTATTGTGAAGGGTGTAGTTTTCCTAATTTCTTCCTCTGCACAATTGTCATGTATATATGGGAAGGCTACTGACTTTTCTGAGTTAATTTTGTATCCAGCCAATTTGCTGAAGGTGTTTATCAGCTGTAGGAGTTCTCTGGTAGAATTTTGGGGTCACTTATGTACACTATCATATCATCTGCAAATAGGGATAATTTGACTCCCTCCTTTCCCATTTGTATCTTCTTGATCTCCTTTTGTTATCTTATTTCTCTAGCTAGAACTTCAAGTAGTATATTGAAGAGATATGGAGAGAGTGGATAGCCTTGCTTGATCCCAGATTTTATAGGAATTACCTTGAGTATCTCTTCATTTAATTTGATTTTAGCTATTGGCTTGCTCTGTATAGCCTTCATTATGTTGAGGTATGCCCCTTGTATCCCTGATCTCTCCAAGACTTTAAACATGAATGGGTGTTGGATTTTATCAAATGATTTTTCTGCATCTAAGTAGATGATCATGTGGTTTTCTTCTTTCAGTTTGTTTATATGGTGGATTACATTAATGGATTTCTATATATTAAATGATCTCTGCATAGCTGGAATGAAGCCTACCTGGTCATGGTGAGTGGTATCTTTGATGTGTTCTTATATTCATTTTGTGAGTATTTTATTGAGTAATTTTGCATCAATGTTCATAAGAGAAAATGGTCTGAAATTCTCTTTCTTTGTTGAGTCTTTTTGAGGTTTAGGTATCAAAGTGACCATGCCTTCATAAAATGAATTTGGTAATGTTCCATCCATTTCTTATCTTTTGGAGTAGCTTGAAGATAACAATATTAGCTCTTCTTTGAAGGCCTGGCAGAAATCTGCGCTGAAACCATCTGGCCCTGGGCTTTTGTTGTTTTGTGTTGTTGTTGTTGGGAGACTATTGATGATTGCTTCTATTTCTGTAGGGGAAATGGGACTATTTAGTTTGTTTATCTGTTCTTGTCTTAAATTTGGCAAGTGGAATTGATCAAGAAAATTATCCATTTCCCATAGACTTTTAAATTTTGGGGCATATGTGCCTTTGTAGTAGAGTCTTATGATTCTTTGTATTTCTTCAGTGTCTGTTGTTATGTCTCCTTTTCATTTCTGATTTTGTTGATTTGGATAGTGTCTCTTTGCCTTTTAGTTAGTTTGGCTAATGGTTTGTCTATCTTGTTGATTTTCTCAAAGAACCCATTCCTGGTTTTGTTGATTCTTTGAATTGTTCTCTTTATTTCTAATTTATTGATTTCAGCCCTGAGTTTGATTATTTCCAGATGTCTATTCCTCTTGGGTGTTTCTGTTTCTTCTTTTTCTAGGGCTTCCAGATGTGTCGTTGTTGCTTATGTGGGATGTTTCCAATTTCTTTATAAAGGCACTTAGTGCTTTCAATGTGTCCCACAAATTTTGGTATGTTGTTCCTTCATTTTCTTTGAATTTTAGGAAGTCCTCAATTTCTTTCTTTCTTTATTCCCTGACCCAGGTGTCATTAAGTAGAGAGTTGTTTCATTTCCATGTGTGTGTAGGCTTTTTGTTACTTCTGTTGTTGATGAAGTCCAGCCTTAGACCATGGTGATCTGATAGGATACAAGGTATTATTTCAATCTTCTTGTATCTGTTGAGGCTTGCTTTGTGATCTACTATATGATCAATTTTGGAGAAGGTTCCATGGGCTGCTGAGATGAAGGTATAATCCTTTGTGTTTGGGTGAAAAATTCTATAGATATATGTTAGATCCATTTGATTCACGGTGTTGGTTAATGTCATTATTTTTCAGTTTAGTTTCTGTTTCGATGACCTATCCTTCAGTGAAAGCAGGGTGTTGAAGTCTCTCACTATTAGTGTATGTGGGGATCAATGTGTGTTTTAAGCTTTGTTAATAGTTCTTTTACAAATGTGGATGTCCTTGTATTGGGAGCATAGATGTTCAGAATTGTGATGTCATCTTGGTTGATTTTACCTTTGATGAGTGTGAAGTGTCCTTCCTCATCCCTTTTGATTAATTTTGGTTGAAAGTCTATTTTATTAGATATTAAAATGGCTACACCAGCTTGCTTCTTGTGACTATTTGCTTGGAATATTTTTTCCAGCATTTTACCCTGACTTAATGTCTATCCTTGTGTCTGAGATGTGTTTCTTGAATGCAGAAGAATGTTGGTTCTTGTTTATGCATCCATTCAGTTAGTCTGTGTCTTTTTATTGGAGAATTGAGACCATTGATATTTAGAGATATTAATGACAAGTGACTGTTAAATCCCTTAATTTTTATGTTGCTTACAGAAGAGAGTTTGTGTGGTTGTGTTTTTGCAATGGTATTTTTTATCTATTTCCTGTGTAGTTTTGGTTGTGGCTTGTCCCTTTGGGTGGAGTTTTTCTTCTAGTAACTTCTGTAAAGCTGGATTTGTGGATAGGTATTGTTTGAATTTGTTTTTGTCATGGAATATTTTGTTTTCTCTGTCAATGGTTATTGATCGTTTTACTGGGTATAGTAGTCTGGCCTGCCTTCTGTGGTATCTTAGGGTTTTCAGGACCTCTGTCCAGGCCTTTCTGTACTTTATGGTCTCTGCTGAGAAGTAGGGTGTAATTCTGATAGGTTTGCCATTATATGTTACTTGCTCTTTTTCCCTTGCCACTTAGAATATTTTTTCTTTGTTCTGTATATTTTGTGTTTTGATTATTATGTGGCGGGAAGTTTTTCTTTTCTGGTATATTCTATTTGGTGTTCTATAGGCCTCTTGTATGTTTATAAGCATTTCCTTCTTTAAATTGGGGAAATTTTCTTCTATGATTTTGTTGAAAATATTTTCTGGGCCTTGGAGTCTGGCATCTTCTCTTTCCTCAATGCCTATTATCCTCAGGTTTCTTCTTTTCATGGTGTCCTTGATTTCTTGGATGTTTTGTGTCAGGAATTCTTCAGATTTAGCATTTTCTTTAGTGGTTGCTTCAAGATCTACGATTGTATCTTCTAGCTCTGAGATTCATTCCTCCAGCTCTTGGATTCTGTTAGAGAAGCTTGCCTCAATGTTGCTTGCCTTCCTTTCTAAGCTCTCTCATTCCAGGTTTTCTTCTGTCTGTGTATCCATTTTCAGATCTTGAACTGTTTTATTGATTTTGTTCTTCTGATTATTTGTATGCTCCTGAGCTTCTTCCATTGCCTCTTTATAGGCCTTCAGATATTGAATTGTTTTATTTATTTCTTTCATCTGGTTGTTTGTATTTTCCTAAAGATTTTCCAGTTCCTCTCTATAGGCCTCTTTTATGTCTTTCACTTGTTTGGCTATATCTTCCTGCATTTGATTACTGATTTTATTTGTTTCCTCCATTATCATCTTTATTACTAAGGATTTGAGGTCATTTTCTTGTATTTCAATTGTGTTTGAGATCTCTGGGTTGCTTTCTTTGGGATAGCTGGGATCTGGAGTTGCCATACTGTTTTGGTTTTTGTTGTTTATGTTTTTACTCTGGCCTTTAGCCATTTTGCCATCTCTGATGTTGGTAGGTAGCCTCTGGTGTCAGGTGGAGGGAGTCTGAGGACAGATCCACCTGTTTCCCTAAGATTTCCCCTGGCCAGGAGCTCTGATGCTTCACTGCCAGGATGATTTCAGTCCCATTAACTGAGTCCATGCTGCTGAGCAAGGCACAGCTCCCTGCTCGTAGGCAAGCTCCAGACCAGGCTCTGGGGTCTGGTCTGCCTTCTTTCATGTGCCTCTGATTGGCAGGAGGTCAGACCTACCTGTGAGGGTCTTTCTCAGACAGTGATTCCCAGGATCCCCTGGTCTGTGGCTCCCAGAAGTGCCTTGGGTCTCAGACCGCTCACTATGAGTCTGTTCATAGTGTCCACAGCCTTCTGGGCCCCCATGGGGCACTTAGGCTTTCTGTGGACTGGTGTGGGGCAGGTGGAGATGGTCTGAGGAAAGATCCAATAGTTTCCCTGAGATTTCCCTAGGCCAGGAGCTCTGATGCTTCACTGCTGGAATGATTTCAGTCCCATTTACTGAATTCACACTGGTGAGCAAGGCCACAGCTCCCAGCTCACAAACAGGCTCTGGTCCAGACTGCGGGGACTGGTCTGCCTTACTCCTTGTGTCATTGGATGGAATGAGGTGAGACTCATGGGCCACACTGTGCAGATCTCTCTTACCCAGCGATCTCCAGTTGGTGGTCTGTGGCTGCTGGTAGCTTCTGCAGTCTCTTCCCTGCAGAGCAAACACTGTGTGTCCTCATCACCCCCATCTTGGAATCCCAAGTCCTTGTCAGAAGGGTGACTCTTGGTGTTGGAGTCACTGAGGCACTGAGGCTCTGGGGTTGCGATGCTGGGAGCAGGGTATGGGCAGGAGGTGGGCTCTGCTCCATGGAGCTGCTCCCTAGCACACAGCAGACTCCATTCAGCTTCCCCTAGTCTTTCCTACACTCCTTGGCTGTGCAGCTGTGTCTTTGGAGTGCTCTGCTCTGTGGAGGTCCTCCTTGGCATGCAGCAGACTCTGCTGCGCTTCCCCAGTCCTCTCCTCCACTCCTCAGCTGCACAGTGGTTCGCTCAGCTCTGCACCCGCAGTATTCATCTTTGATCACAACATTAAGTAGACGCCATTATCAAGTTCTTTTGTCACACGAAGAAAATACAGGTTAACTAAAGGGGACAGAACAGAGACCCTGCCTGGAAACTGACTTCCTGACATGCTGGTCTAACCTATCACTTTTTTCCATTAGCATATTAAATAATATTAGTTCCTTATTTTTAATTGTGTGTGTGTGTGTGTGTGTGTGTGTGTGTGTGTGTGTGTGTGTGTACAGGTATATAGAGAGGCCAGAGACAGCATCAGATTTCCTTGGAGCTGGAGTTAGACAGCTGTGAGGCACCCAATATGGATTGGAGAGTATTCGGGTCCTCTGCAAGGGCAGCTAGCACTTTTAACTGCTGTCCACCTCTCCATTCAAAATAATTTTATTTTAATATCTCTATTCCACGTGAGGTAGACACTGAGTCTGTCCGATAGGTGTATGTCCTTGCAACTTAAAAGATATGGTATCTTCAACAGGATCAGAAGAAGGCCATTAAACAGCCAGAGGAAAACCAGGCATCTGCCTTGAGATCTCGAGTCTGTATTCTTTCCTATGTTTCTTGCTGCTAGGGAGGGAAATGCTGACCAAATTACGGAGTCCTGGAAAGCCTGATCAAATATATAGTTACAAAGACTGGCTGGTTTAGGAACTGGATCCTACCCTGGAAGCCATGAGCCCCTGCCTGCTGTCTTCGGGTCTTCCTGATTTCCCGCTGAGCCTCACACAGTGAGGAACGGCTGTCCATCTTCTGATTTGAACCACAAAGCTCTAGGAGTGCCAGTATTTTATCTGCATTTGATCGTCCTCAGAAACTGGAGTGCCTTCAAGGCTGGAGCGTGCTCTCTGCCTCGTCTAGACTGAGTCTTGTGGGAAGGTGGTTTCCTCTTGGTCCCAGCATGGGTGGCAGCCCTGTCTCATTAGCCTCTTTAACTGACAAGCCTTTCACTTTTAGGGATTTACAAAACCAAGATCCCCCAACCGCCTCCTCCACACACACCCTCATTTTCATCCTCAGTGCACGGATTCATGATTACTAACAGTTGGGATAGTGAAGACTGCCTTTCTCTGTCTGTCTTAGTTGAATTGTGGGTATTTATTTAGTATTTCTGCTCTACAGGCCAATGGTAAATAGTAGGAATGCTGGGACAAAGAAATATGAGGTTTTTTTTTCATCTTTCATCCCTTTTTCAATCTGGCTCTAGGCAGAATAACAGAACCCATGCAACAAGTTCAATGGAACAAAGTTAGTATTCTGAAGAACTGTGAGGCAAAGGAGACAGTGAGGTGAGTCAGAGACTAAGGACGGAGGGCAAGCTTCAGCATCCACAGGGCCTGCAGGGAGCATAAAAAATGAGCTCCCCACTAAAAGCCTGGAAAGAACAGCAGAACCAGGGCTCAGAGGAAGGAGCTGGCTCACAGATGCTATGACATAGAGAACAGGCAACCATAGACACCTTCCTGACAGTGGGAGGCATAGAAAAAAAAACCCAGCATCTTCTCTTTCCATTGAACCTTTAACCAGCATCTCTGATCAGAAAAATAAACAGGAAAGCACTAGGCACAAGATAAGTACAGCTTATGGGGTGAGCTTCCTGCATGAAAGGGAACCAATGGGTGGGAGAGGAAGAACAACTCTCAAAGTTCTTTCCTTTTTTTCCAGCCCCACCACCTTCCCTCTTTCCACCTGAGTTATTAAGACCTTGCAACATCAGATATCATAAAAGTTTGTTCTAATCTTAAACCATTCAGCACCTTCCATACCCCACAGCCCCGCTGAAGCTGAGCTTGGTCTGGCCTGATCTCACTTTTCAGCTCTTCCCTACTATCAACTGGTGCTTCGAAGCCAAGGCGTAGATCTGCCCTCAAGCTTGCCTCCTTGTTCCTGGCCAGCCTTTTCTAGATGCTACGTCTGAGCAAGAGGGCACCTTTACCAAAGAAGCCAGAGCAGAAGAGACTGTGGGAAGAACATTTGAGTCTTGGGTGTTTTCAAATAGGTTCTATCAGTTAAAACATGAGAACAGAAGCCCAGCTCAGAAAGAGGAGGAAAAATCAGAGACTATGAAGGCAGCTCATCCCCAGGGGATGTGAACACACTTGGAACTAGTAGGCTCCAAATACCATGGGCTCTTGGTAACTGGCTCCACTACGTAACATGTTGGTCTGGCCTAAAGATGGGAGTTGGCTTCATTACTTTCAGGGTGGTAGAGCTCGTCAGAGCATGCATATTCCTTTAAGCCAGGGTAGACACAACCTTCCCTAAAAGTGCCAGAAAGTAAATCTTTTAGGCTTTGCTGGAAATATGATCTCTGATGCAACTACTGGATGGAGTCATTACAGAGCAAAACCAGCCACAGATAGCATGTCAATAAATGGGTGTGCCTGGGTTCCACCCAAATCACTTAGGAAATGGAAGGCAGTCTGCAGCTGAGTTCTGGTAATTGTGGGGGTGGGGGGGGGGGGGGGGTGGGGTGGGGGTGGAGTGGAGGTGGGGTGGGGAAGCTGTGGGGAATGGGAGGCCTTGGTTCCAAACAGGAGAACCAGCACTGGAGCAGAAGCCCCTGGGCTTCAAATCAATGTGAGACCCCATGGTTAGGTCTCAGTGTGATTTGCTGCGCACCACGCTTACTCAAGCTGCTCCTCATCTTCTCTCACCTCATCAATACTTCTTATCATTAGGGTTTGGTGTGTGGTTTTGCTGTGTTCCTCGGAGCTTATGGTCATTCAGTGCAACCTCTCCTGCACCACCGAGCACCTTCTCCCTTCATTGGAAATCCCACATCCTTTAATTTCACTTGCGTTTACTGGGTGTGCACAGAACATCAGGAATTAAAGCAGATGCTTTCAGTATGTTCAAGCCACATTAAACGACGTAATTCTATGAGAGGGCTATTACTGTTTTAGTTTAACTTGAAGAACTAAATGACACTGCCAGTGGCTGGCATGGCTGGATCACAGAGTATTGCTTTTTGGGAAAACATCAAATGGCATCTTCTTATAGAGTAGGAAGTTTAGCAATGAGGTTCTCATGGTTTCTCTGCAAAACCTATCAGTAGGCTACGGAGAGGAGCCACTGAGCATCAATGACCCAGCAATGAGCTGGGATGCATGCCTCTGGCTTCCTCCTAAACCTTCTCGAACCAGTGGCATAATGTTCGTGTCACCAGGCTTCCTTTTGGGGCCTTGGAATATGCTGCTATTTCTCCTGCCTTACCTACTAGCAGAATTAAAAAGTCATCTCAATCTTTATATTCTCTGATAATGTACTTATAAATTTTACAAAACTAATTTTAGAATTGCCCATAATATATACGCATATATGTGTATGGATATATATATATATATGTATATTATACACACATATATTACTTTTCTGAGACAGGGTTTCTCTATGTAGCCCTGGCTATCCTGAACCTTACTCTGTAGACCAGGCTGGCCTTGAATTCAGAGATCTGCCTGCCTCTGCCTCCCAAGTGCTGGGATTAAAGGGTGTGCACCACACTGCCCAGTTACCCTTACAATCAAACACATGAAATTTAAATTTCCTAATAGACTATAATGTTAGCCAATCTCTGCTTTATCTTCAAAAGAGACATGCATGTTTAATGAGAGTGTTTAATATGTCTTTTTTGTGATATTGTTGTCAAATTTTATAGTTCTAGCACATTTGACACATTCTTAAGAAAGCTATTTTTATTGTCCTTATTGCATATCCAGTGTTTCTTTAGATTTATCAACCCATCTGTCCTTTCCTATTTTTCTCATCTTTACGTCTTACCTATTTACTTCAACTGTCTCATTCTCTCTCTTCATTTTTATTAAAGTGCTTCCGGTGGCTATAGAGTGATAATGTTATGGTTGCTTGATTTCTATATAACTTGAAAAAAAATATTTTTATTGTCATTCTTTGGTTCAATTATTTGTACATTTTAGGACCATTTATACTGAATAACTATTAACTATAAATTCTCCGACTTTGGATGTTGGTGATATGCACTGGTTTTTGTTTTGTTCATGAGCTGCTGTTCTGTGAAAGTTGCATCACATGAGTTTCCTTCCTGCATGCACCAAACTGTGGACCTCTGTCTGGGTTACTCAGTGTATCCAAAGTATCTAGGAGTGGAGAGTCAGGAGTACATTATTTGGAACCACTTAGGTCAATTTTGACTATGGGCTTCACTTCCTAAAGATATGGAAGCTCTCTAGTCGCAGCTGCTGCAGGGGAGTCTCAGGGCATCAGCAGACAGCAGGGGTGAGGTTTTGCAGTGCCTTCCAGATAGTCTCCAGAGAAGGAGATGAACAAGCACTAAGCAGACAAACATTTTCTATAAAGAACCAGTCTCAGATTCTAACCTTAGCAAGTCATTCAAGACTTTGCTTATGCGTTCTTAGATCTTCTCTACTTCCCTATATAATTAGAAACTTCCTATTTAGCCAGAAGGACAGTCAAAGCCTGTGGGTCTTGGACTGCTGTTTCCTGCTCCTGAGTAGTCCAGCAATCCAGGCCACTGGACTCTGTGGTACTGGTCTACAAGTAACTCCTGTGCTCTAAACATGTCCAGACACAGCAGAGGTCTTCCTGGTTTTGTTCTCCTGTCCCTCTAAAGGCTGTGCAGGATTACACATCCCGAACTACCTGTCCATTTCCCTGTGCAATGCCCACGTTATTTGTTCCCTCTAAATTGGTTTCCATGAGATCGGGAATACAAGGCACATACCTAAACATAATAAAGGCCATATACAGCAAGCCAATAGCCAAAATCAAATTAAATGAAGAGATACTCAAGGAAATTCCTCTAAAATAGGGGACCAGAGAAGGCTGCCCACTTTCTTCATATCGCTTCAATATAGTACTTAAAGTTCTAGCTAGAGAAATAAGACAACAAAAGGAGATCAAGAGGATACAAATGCGAAAGGGGGGAGTCAAATTATCCCTATTTGCAGATGATATGATAGTGTACATAAGTGACCCCCAAAATTCTACCAGAGAACTCCTACAGCTGATAAACACCTTCAGCAAATTGGCTGGATACAAAGTTAACTCAGAAAAGTCAGTAGCCTTCCCATATATACATGACAATCGTGCAGAGGAAGAAATTAGGAAAACTACACCCTTCACAATAGCCACAAGCAATATAAAATATCTAGGAGTAACTCTAACCAGGCAAGTGAAGGACTTGTTTGAAAAAAAAACTTCAAATCTCTGAAGAAAGGGATTGAAGATGACACTAGAAGATAGAAGGATCTCCCTTGTTCGTGGATCAGGAGAATTAACAGTAAAAATGGCCATCTTACCAAAAGCAATTTACAGATTCAATGCAATCCCTATCAAAATACCTACACATTTTTTAAAGACAATGAAAGACCAATTCTCAACTTCACATGGAAAAAGAAAAAAACCCAGAATGGCTAAAACAATCTTATACAATAAAAGATCCTCAGGAGGAATCTCCATACTTGATCTCAAGCTGTACTATAGAGCAACAGTAATTAAAACTGCATGGTACTGGCATAGCAATAGGCTGGTTGATCAATGGGATCGAATTGAAGACCCAGAAATGAATCCACACTCATATAGTCACTTGATTTTTAACAAAGAAGCAAAATCTATTTAATGGAAAAAGGATAGCCTCTTCAACAAGTAGTGCTAGTCTAACTGGAGGTCTACATGTAGAAAAATGCAATTAGACCCATATTTATCACCATGCACAAAACTCAAGTCCAAGCAGATTAAAGACTTCAACATAAAACCAAAGACACTAAATCGGTTAGAGGAAAAAGTGGGGAAGAGCCTGGAACACATTGACACAAAAGACAACTTCCTGAACAGAACACCAACAGCCCAGGCCTTAAGGTCAACAACTAATAAATGGGACCTCGTGAGGCTGAGAAGCTTCTGTAAGGCAGAAGACATTGTCAACAGAACAAAAAGACAGCCCACAGACAGGGAAAAGATCTTCACCAACCCTACATCTGACAAAGGTCTAATATCCAAAATATATAAAGAACTCAAGAAATTAAACACCACAAAACCAAATAACCCAATTGAGAAATAGGGCACAGAATAAAACAGAGAATTCTCAACAGAGGAATATCAAATGGCTGAGAAACACCTAAAGAAATGCTCAACACCTTTAGTCATCAGGGAAATGCAAATCAAAACAACTCTGAGATTCCATCTTACACCCATCAGAATGGCTAAGATCAAAAATTCAAGTGACACCACATGCTGGCGAGGATGTGGGGAGAGAGGAACACTCCTTCATTGCTGGTGGGAATGCAAACTAGTACAGCCACTTTGGAAATCTATCTGGTGCTATCTCAGAAAACTGGGAATAGGGCTTCCTCAAGACCCAGCTATTCCACTCCTTGGAATATACTCAGAATATGTTCCGCCACACAACAAGGACGTATGCTCAACCATGTTCATAGCAGCCTTATTCATAATAGCCAGAACCTGGAAACAGCCTAAATGTCCTTCAGTTGAAGAATGGATAAAGAAACTGTTGTGCGTTTACACTATGGAATACTACTCAGCTATTAAAAACAAGGAATTCCTGAAATTTGTGGGCAGATGGACAGAAGTAGAAATGACCATACTGAGTGAGTTAATCCAGAAGCAGAAAGACTCACATGGTATATACTTACTTATAAGTGGGCTCTATCCCAAAAGGCATGTACCATTTAAGTCTTCACTTACCAGGAGATGGGAATAGATGTGAGGACATCCCACTGGGACTCTAGGTAAGACAAATATAGGAAATGGGAGAAATAGAAGGATCCAGAGGGTCCTAGAAACCTACAAGAAGAATATCATGATGGGTGTATCTAGGCCCTGGGGGGGGGTCTGCTCAAACTATTGCACTAACCAAGGACAATACAAGTAGTAAACATCAAACCCCTACTCTGATCTACCCAATGGACAGGACATTCTCCACAGTTATATGGAGAGTGGGGACTGACTCTGACATGAACTCTGGTGCCCCATATTTGACCACCTCCTCTGGGTGGGGAGGCCCAAGGGCACTCAAAGAAAGAATAAGCAGGCTATCAAGATGAGATTTGATAACCTATGACCACATAGTGGGGGAGGAGGTCCACCTTGGTCATAGACCTAGGAGAGGGGAATAGGGTGAAAGCAGGAGGGAGGGAGGAACGGGAGGATACAAGTGATGGGATAACAATTGAGTTGTAATCTGAATAAATTAGCAAAATAAAATGTAAAAACTGGTCTCCATGTTAGTTTCCACACTGACAAGTCAAGTCAGTTGTGTCTGATGACATCACTGCATTTCTTTGTTCCTTTCCTAATTCTGTTAAGGGACACCATTGTCAGGACAACTTATAAAAGAAAACATTTAGTTTGGATTTCACAGTTCCAGGGCACTAGAGCCCAGGACCATCAAGCCAGACAGCATGGCAGCAAGAAAGCATGGAGCCATAGCTGAGAGCACACATCTTGATCCACAGCAGGAGGCAGAGAGAGCTAACTAGAAATGATATGGTCTTTTACACTCTCAAAGTTCATGCATAGAGACCCTCTTCCACAAGGTCGCACTTCCTAATCATTCACAAGTGGGGACCAAGTGTTCAACTATATGAGCATATGGGGCCTGTTCTCACTCAAACCACCACACTGTGGAATCCCTTGTTTTTCTGTTGAGCTTGCCTCCTTAGCCATGGTGGATAAGCTTGGCCTGGTGCTAGTGTGAGAGTAATTTTTTTCTTTCTTCTAAAACACTTAAAATTTGTAAGTTAACATACAAAATAATGGGTTTCATTATGGTGTTTTCATATGTAAAGATCATTATATTTTACTTGGATCCATCCTTTTCCCCCAGTGCCCCTCCCTGTCGCTTACTTCTTTCTCTTGCTTGATTTCTCTTATCCTGAAATAATCCCCTTCTGTTTTCATGTCACACATGTTCCGTTATTGTTTCAGAGATTTTCAATTCTTTCAAGATGAAAAGCTTATTACAACTCCTTCTATGCAAGATTCTCAGCTTCTGCTTCCTGTGGTGGCCTAAGTTTGGGGGCCCAATACCTTCTCAATGTTAGCAATGGAACTGCAGTTCCTGTAGCTTTTGGTGGGACTTGGGAGGGCTCTAATGCCCTCAAGGACAGTTTAGTTTCTGTGGACTTCTCTCTAAACTTCTAGCATAGGGGTTCTCCCCCACCCCGCCCCTGCTTTGTAGTTGGATCAAGCATTTAAAAATGTCTTATCCAGAAATTGCTAGAATTTAAAAAATGATAAAACGTTAAAAAAAAAAAAGTTTTATTCTCCTTCAAGCATAAACCAGCACTCTCGGGGAAAGGGAGGTGGCAGGGTGGTCCAAGGCTCACTTCAAATGGGGACAAGATTAAAAAGACCACCCCACTGCTTGCCTAGCTGAGATAAGATTACATCCTTAATTCTGTGTATACATATCTCCTTATATTAAATTTTTTCCAGGTCCCACTTCACTCTGCCCCCAGTTGAGAAACCATTGTCTTCAATTTGTGACATCACAGATCACAGAGAAAAGGTGTGGGGGAGAGGCAGACATGCGGGGGGGGGGCAGGATAACTGGAAAACAGAAAGGGCACAAGGCAACACAGCCCAGCTCCCCTTTCCAGAAAAGTAAGGAGAGGCCCCTGTAGAAGTGAGAGGCCAGTGCTGTACCTGTAAGTGTGCATTCATGTCGCCAGTCCCCAGTCCCTGATGCGTTAAATGTTCCCTTTGAGGTCCTCGTACTGGGGATATAACCTGAAACTCAGCTCAATAACCAAGTTTTGGTGTGTTCCCCTCTAAAGGGAACCAGCCCCCATTGCTCACTCTTCCGAGACCAGGGTTTTTGCTTTGTTTTGATCATGACCCCCCCCCCCCAAAGAGACCCTATGGAGAGCCAAAGGTCTTTCCTGGGAGGCGGTGTTCTGAAAAAAACAAACAAACAAAACGGCGATGGTGTGCCATCAGTCTCTGACCAGGCAGTAGATGTGGTGTTGGGCTCCGCGTTCACTGGTGGAGACATAGGCAGTGCACAGCAGCAGTCCCTGAGTGTCCCTGTTCGTCACCACTTGAAGGATGGTGGCGTTCTCCAGGACACTGTTCATCATGTAGCGCTTGAGCAACTGTCTTGGCTTGTGCAGGAAGTTAACCAAGTACTCACACATGGGAGACTGAAGGATGTGGCACCCAAAGCACCTGTCCTCCAGCTGAGCCAGCTCGTCTCTCCCTTCTCCACCACTTGCTTGTCAAAGGAGTAGACCTTGGAGGAGCAGTTTAGTGTCATGAGCTCCCCGCTCTCATACTGGCTGCTCACCCCATAGAAACCACCGATGCTTCCATTGCTCCCCCGCCTTCCCACCACTTGGGGCTCATTTCAGATCTGTCCAGAACTTGACCATGAAGAAGGCATGGGGTGGCCCTCGGTCATATAGCTCCCAGAGGCAGCCCTTTTCCTTAGAGAATTTGTCATTGAACGTTCTCCAGGCCTGGGACATTGCTGACTGATGTGGACAAACAGGTCCCTCTGGAACCAGTCAACTACATCCAGTGTCTCCACAAACAATGCCACGAGCTGCAGGCACGCAGAGCCCAGGGCCTGAGCCTACCAAGTGGGGGAGATGGAGCGGGTAGGGGCAGGTGTAAGAGGGCTAGGTCAGTAGATGGGGGGAGTCAGTGACACCATGGAGAATGGTGCCTGTGAGAATGGCTTCACGTCTAGAACATTCCACAGTGGTCCAGAGTTCCTTGACAAGAATTGGAAAACCTCAGTGGCCTGAGGGCCAAAAGGACCCAGGTTGGCCTGCAGAGAAGGTGTAGAGATGAGCTGTGCCGAAGCCATGTTAGCCATCGTCTGGAGCACCTTGTCCTTGGATACTTGGTCCATCCATTTGGACAGAATTTCTCTGGATTTCCTTTGAGTTTGTTCTGGCCATACATCTTGCCCTCATCTGACAGGATGATCTTGCTCTGGCCACAGAGAGGGTAGATGGCCAGGGCCTCTTGAAAACTTAGGGTCCCCATCACCTCCAACACTCTCACTGCCACGGGTGCCCTCTTTGCTGCCTTCCTCACTGCCCATCCAGTCCCCATCCCCACGATCATTCAGGGGGGTCCTGGTCCAGACATCCCCACATATGAGCCTCCCAGCCTGGGCAGGAGAGCCGCCGGCAGGCAGGGCAAGATCTGATAAAACATTTTAAAAACTTATGACCCAACAAAGCAGAAGGAGCAATGTCCAGGTTTTCTTAATCTACCCTCCTGACCTAAAAGAGCAGAGTTCACATTTGTGAAGAGGGCTGCTTTTAATGATTCCCAGAGTCCCTTCAAGCACCCTGCTGTTCTGGGTCGCTGCATCTAGGCACATCGTGTTTATATATAAATATTGCTGCCAACACTTAGGCACATGTGCTGGCCTGGTGGTTATTTATCACTGAAGGAGGACCATTAGAAGGAAGTTAAGCCAGCACATATTGAATATTTGGCAATCAAAAGGAATAAAGTGTGGCCAATATGTTGCATGCAATAATGAGATTCATCATGTTGACCAGGGTTAATGAATCAAAAAACTCACTCTCCATTACATATTGTTTACAAAGGAACTATTCATTTGGGGAAGGCAAAAGAAAAAAACAAAGTATTAATGCCAAACCAACCACACTTGATACCTGGGTTCTATGCTTCTCTTCAAAGACTAATTTGGGGGCTTTCTCTTCTGCTCATATTTCCAACTAAATTGATCTTTTGATTCACACATGATGCATTGACTACACATATTCCTCATGCTAGGTATTGGATTTTGTGCTAGAGACACCAGCGTACATTACACAGTCAGAACTCATGAGCCATAAAACCTATGGTCTGTGGGTCTGAGAGGACTCCAGGTATATAGACAGCTTGCTGACAGAGACAAAGGTTGAATGGGACAGAAAGGAAAGATGTAGAAAAGAAAGATGTCAATTGACTCAGAAGAGTCCAGAAATATACACAGTTGAAATTCAGCTTTAATCGGAAGTCTGAATGCTAGGTTGGCAAAATGGCTCTAAGCACATAAAAAAGCTGGGCAGCCATGAGAGGGCAAAGGGGAAAATGGGGCTTGAAGGGGGCACAAAGGTCATTTCACCTCCACTATAGGGCTGAGGATACAGATGCAAATTCAAAAGAATTTGATGTGGTGAATGGTTATGTCCTGGCTGAGAGTAATGACATGGAAAGGGGGGAGAAATGGGTAGGTTTTTCAATATAATTTTTGAAAGAAAAATCATTTGGTTTCTAGTCTGAATCATCATATAAATGATGATTTCATTGATGATTCCACATCATCATTGGTAAAGAGATAGCTGGAAGAGGAAGAGAAAAGATAAGAGAGAAGAGAGAAAATGGAGAAAGAGAAAAGACAGAAAAGAAGAGGGGAGTGAAGAAGAGAGGAAAAATTGAAAAACAGGTTCTGCTTCTCTGCTCCGTAATACAGAGAATTTACTTAAAATTGCAGAGCCTTAAATTTCTGTTTATAGCATAAGATGCTTGCCTTGAAAGCAGTGTCGGCGCTCAACAAGGTTTAGTTGCACAGTGACTATCAGATCATAGGTTCAATAGTGAGATTTCTCACCTATACTCAACCTCATCAGCCTTGGTGTCAATGGTTGGTTGAGTGTTTGTTAAGTATCATTGAGTGATAAGAGCTCAAGGCTGGAGATCAGACAAGTATCGCTATGCATATCAGCAAGTTCCTATGTGACATTGGAGGAGGGACTCCTGTTCTGTCTCTGTGTCTTCCTCTATATGGGGAGAAGTCAATCTGGAGGATTCCTAAAACTTGCCCTATCAAATTAGGAAATGGCATGCAGCCAGAATGTCTCCAGGCCCCAGAGTGCCTCCAAAATAGTAGAAATCCTGTAGGGAAATCACTCTGTGGTTGCAGGATCCATGGGGGCTGAGACAGGCACAGAGAAGTCTCCCACTTCGGCTCATTCAGGACAACGTGAGCTAGCATTTTCCAGGCAGCCTTGCTGTGCTGCCATCGGCTGTGATGCGTCAACTGCTTGACTTCCTCACATTGCACTCTCCTTGTTAGATCTTTGTGGAGAGAGATATGGATACTGGTTTCTCAAAACTAGCATCTTCATGGAATGGGAGAGCTTGAAAGAGAACCACATATGAAAATGGAGAACGCCACAAAGCTATGTTTTCAGGACAGTACAGAGAGGCAAGAATCTGTTTTTCATTACAGACAAAAATGTTTTCCTAGATGGTAGGCAGACGTCAGGGTAGTATTCTAGAATGAGGGTTGGTGTCTCCAGTGTCCACTGTCTTGGTGAGACCACAAACAAGGGTTTGAGAGCTGTCATGTGTAAAACCCCAGACTCTGGAATCAGACAGGCACGAGTTCAAACTATGACTCTATAATTCTCTAACTGTGAGGCTCTGGAAAATTTATTTCATTACTAAGTTTCAGTTTTTTTTTTTCATTTCTAAATCGAGATAATAACTACAATACCTTTCCCATGGGTTTCTTCTATTAAAGACGAGGGTCTGCTAAAGGATTTAACAGAGTGTTGGACAAATTATGCTATAGGCCATGATGACTGAGATTTGGGCCACCATAGAGTCAAGGCAAATTCCCTTGTGTAATTACATGAATGGAAGTTACTTGTTCAATGGACAGAAATATTCAGAGACTATAACCACAGGCTTTAGAGTGCTAAGGGCTGCTCTGTGGAGGGGGCGCACTTGGAGACAGAGTTCAACCACCAGGTGATAGCATGCCTAAAGCCAGTGTGGTGGCTTACACCTGTGATTTGAACACTAGGAGGTGGAGATCGAGGGATCACCATGGATTGAGTTTGGTTTGGGCTTAACAGTGAGTTCTAGAGATGGGCTATGGAGGGAGACCATGACTTAACGTTCCCACCGTGAAAGAGGCCCAGTCTCTCTCCTGAACCCTATCTGCCAGCGTTCATGTCATTCAACTCCGTTAGTTCCCCTCTGTGAGACAGGGCTCATGTTAGCCTTCAATTTTATTCTGAGAACCAAATGGAGTGATTACTGTGGGGAGTTCCTCCACATTTAATATAACATATGAGTGTTAGCAACTGAATGGGACTTTTCTTGATTTTTAGTATTGCCATAAAAATAAGAAGATAAGTATAAGGAGGGTTTTCTTTGTTTTGTTTTGGTTTTTGTTTTTGCAACCTACATTTGCCTACATTACGGCAGAAAAGAGCCAAGTCCAGAAGACAGGACCTTCCCAAAAAGTCTTGCTAGGAACAGTCATTTCCTCAACCTCAGCCCCCAGTTCCCGAAGAGAAGATCCTGTGTTTCCTGTTCTTGAAGTTCAGGGGCAAAAGATACAAGAAAATGCTCATATTATGTCTCTCCCCTAATCCTGGTATTTCTCTTCTTGGAGCTGCTTAAATAGGGAACTGTCAGCATGCCTACCTTTCCAGGATGTAGAGAGACAGAAGAGAAGTGATGGGGCTTGATGCTGGTGCATGGTAAGGCAGCTGACTTTGCTCTCATTAGCTAGTGAAGGGACTAGTTTTTTTTTTTTTTTTTTTTTTTTTTTTTTAATGTTGGTGCTCCTGAAGCAGGAGACATGGTTAGGAGTGATGCCCTAAAGCGAGAGCCTGGCCAGGATGCCCTTGGACTGGAGTTTATGGGAAGAGAAGTGGTCAAATGCAAACCCCGTAATTTCAAGTTAGGATCCTTGTTGGAGAGATGGCCACAACAGAGCCCTTTGAAGAACCCAAAAAGGCACCCCATGAAAAAGCCACAACTTGAGAGTGGTTTGGGCATCCCAGAGAGGTCAACTGGCTGGTCAATGTTATGGATGCACCCTAAGCCGTTCTAGAGGAGCACCAGCCTCGCCTTGGCACATATAACAGGGGACAATATGTCCTTGTCTTCACCTCCCATGCCATGCCGATCTCAGATACAGAGCCCCAGGGATGAAGGAGAGCAAGTGGACAAGGTCATCCATCCCATGTCTCCTGTTTCTTGTTAGCTCAGTCTCTATGTAAGTCAGGATCTGAGCAGGAAACAGTGGCACACACACCCAGGCTGGGTATTGAAACGTGTTCTTTATGTTCAGAGTATATGGGAACTGAGAAGGGATGGGATAGGACTCCTGACAGCTGGCAGCTACCGCCATGATCCTACCCCAAAAGTTTAAGGAGGGAACACAGACACCAGCCTGGGAAGTTCCTCTGCAGGAGGAGAGACAGGACCTTTTCCTGAAGAAGGGAGTTGAGGTAAGAAAAAAAATCTTCCTAGCCTTCCTATTGCTAAGAATCAAGGGTAAGGAAACGTGTTTGTGTTTCCTATTCAAGTTAAATGCCTGGGGTTGAGACGTAGCAGCAGGAGTGTGAGTCACAGGGTGGTGGAGAGCTTCCAACACTGGCTTCTTCTGCCAGCCTCTCGAGTTAGCTAGGTTTCGCTGACCTGCTCCATGGCCAGTGAGGCTGAGCCTCCAAGGATTAAAGGATAGTCCGAAGATCTGAACTGGGATAAGAAGGGGTTGCTAGGCTTCTGAGCTCAAGAGCAGTGCATTCAAAGCACTTCTCATCTTTACTATTAAGGCAAGCCAAATAATGAGCTGATATTGACATCTTAAGCACATGCAAGTACAGTTAGGGAACATACCTGGTGTCACGTCTTATCATCTTTTGTCATGTGTAAAGAGCCGGGACTATTCCTCCCAGGTCTTTGTCCTTCCACAGAGATGATGTGCACACGTGAGGGCATTCCCTTCACGTCCAGCTTTCAAGTGCATTCATTCACTTATTGTAGTTAGTGCCATTTCTTTTAGGAGGCTCCCTTATGGGAAGAACATTCTGCACTCTGCCCCATCCGTCACTCACAGCAAGTTCACAGCTTTAGCTTTGGGACTCAGGAAGGCAAACCTTTCTTATATTCAGAAAGGGAACGGCTTTGGTGTTCTCTCCTTCTCCAGCCAAGACACCATGACCTCTGGGAGAATTCCTGTACTTTTCATGAGTCTGTGCAGCATGTATAGTGATTTAGATAAAATGGGTGCTTAATATCATTAGCTAAGTAGTAGTAAAGGAAAATCAGGTTTGTCTGGGTCCAAAGCTGCTTTTTCGTCTCTATGGAGCACTGTGCTTAAGGCAACATCCGGCATGCTCCAAGAGGCCATGAGACAGCTTTTCTGCACCAAACAGAGTGGGACTCAGCACTGGCAGGAGTCCCAGGGCACCTGAAGGTGAGTATTTTTTTTTTAATTTATCCATCTGCATTCCTACAAGCCATAGTATTTCTCAGACACAAAATTCTGACAGGAATACCACAGTCCAACTGACCAGACCCAAGGCTCAAAGAAGCCAGAATCACTTCCATTATGTTTCAGATCTTTACTGCCAATCCCACTCCATCCTTACGGAAACCTTTACTTCACACTGCATTTCGCAGTGCTGTGGGTTGCGACATCAGCCAGCCCGTTCTTGGAGTAGAATCCTCTAAGCCTTCGAGACTTGGCTTCCATAGTGTGTGCTTGTAACGCACGCTCTGCTGTCATTCTTGCCGTGGCTAGTAGTGGAGCTCCTTTCCCCTCTGCTATCCTCTAAAGGGGATTTATCACTCCAGGGCCAGAGTCGGCTCAGAAAGGAATCCAGGCCTCCTCTGGATGCTATGGGTGTCACTGATGAACCTGAAATAGATGATGCTCTTTTTTTTTTTCTACAAGCACCAAACTGTGGTCCTGTAGCCAAGTAGGCTTGAGGTATTGACATGTTCTTGGTTCCTTTCCCACACAACTTGGACCTCTGGATGCCTCTTTTCTTCCTGGAACCATAGAAGATCACGTTATTCTATATTCCAGGTTGGAAATATCAAGGAATTAAAGGCATTTCTATGCTAGATTGGACAACATATTAATATACCCTTTGAATGCCATCTTTGCGTTCGTTTCCCTGTTGTTGTTTGCAAGACTCAGGCAATCCATTTGCACTTCGATTTTTCTCTCAGAGTCTGCTTCTGGAAGAGAACAAAACAAGTTTCATAATCTGCGTCTGACAGTTGCCTAAAATTCACTCAAGTGAAAGTTTAAATAAAATTAAAAATTTAAAAACAGGTTCACATAGCATGGAAAATAACACTATAGCTGGCCTGTAATTATCTGTCTAGAGAATTTAGGAATGAGAGTTTGCTAGAACTTTTCTAGCCCACTTCAGCCTCCCAAGCTGTGAAGCCATTTTGTTGTTACTGACATGGCGTCGGTCACTCCATCACCCTGCACACTGGTCCAGCACTTCACTACGATACTGCCCCTTGTAATGCATAGAGTTTTCATGTGATGTTGGAGAACATCTTGGGAGATAAACCTCAAAAGTATCTGGTTCCTATTAAAAATAAGTCTACAGAATTAAAATCTTCTTAGTGCGCAGCTCTATGAGATACAGAGCACACCAGATGTGGCCACCGGGGTGCCCTTTCATATGCCTCATTTCCTGTTGTTCAGCTTGCCATTTCTGTGGAGGAAGAAGAGCTTCCGAATCTTCAAGGGAGCAATCAGCAGATGTTCCAGTGTGCTTACGGTACCACCCACATGTCCACATCCTTCCATAAGCTCTAGCATCTCTTAGGATCCAGTTTTGCAGGCCTGCATTAGCTGGAAAAGTCCCAAGGGTCTCTACCTGGCAGGTGGACCTCAGCGTCTGTAAGATATAGCAATGGATGTGTGTTCGAGCTGGCAGGACATTCTGACAGCTGCACAGCGGATAAAGCAGCCATCCAGATCCTGGGAGTGTACCCGGGGCTTACTGACCAACAGGGGGCGCTCTGGGGTTGGAAGCTATGTGTGGACCAGAGCATCTGCATCTGTGAAGGTAGAGGTCTGTGGATGCCCTCTGTAATTATGTTAACTGCAGAGGCAAGAATGCCGTAAAGCGCCTATGCTAATGTGCCACGTTCCTGATTTTTATTTTTAAAATAAACTTGGCAATTTATTACATTGAATAGATTGAATAGACTTAGCAGAAACAAATGACATTAATGATGTTTACTAGGAAAAGGAAGTCATAGCAGTGACTAATAAACACAAATGGGATTTAGATCTTTGTTGATCCTTGTGTCTCTCTCTAGACATATGCTTCTTAAGATCAAGTTTCTAAATTATCTTCATATTCTCAGCACCACGCATAGGAGACGCTATGAGGTAGACGCTAGGTGTAGTGTTTTTGAATTGAATGTCAACTGTGACTATTTGTGACCTGGGGGGACATACCGCCACGTTCTAGCACGCAAACATTTGTTGACAGCTGACTTCATTTATAAACAATGGCATGATGACAGGATTAGGAAATATATAAAGATGGATTCTTCTAAATGTTCTTCTGTTATACAGGGAGAAGTGGGACTAACCGCAGAGATGAAAGGACAATGGCGTTTCAGTTGTGGGGAGGGAGACTGTACTGTGATGTCATGTAGTTCAAGCTGCAAATGAGCAAATCAGAGAAAGGACAGAAGTCCCTTTGTCCCCACCCCCACCCTCACCCCAGCGCCCCCCTCCCACTATTGGTCCCTGTCACCCACTCTAATCCATTGCAGCAACCTTTAAACAGAAACAGAAAATCACACACACTCCTGAATTGGAAAACTGTAAAGTGGAGAAGCTGAGCAGAGAGGTGACTGGCGCTTTCTGCAGCTGGGACCTAGGGAGTGAGTGGTGGTATTTGTAATCTCCCAGAGCACCTAATTTCTCATTCACTCATTCATTCCCTTAACGGGCACATTGTATTTTTTTCTAAGCCTTAGCTCTAGGTCCATTGCTAACACGGATGCAAATTTTCTCTTGCAAGATAAAAAATAAAAGAAAGAGGAGATGGAGGGTCATTGAAGGAGACAGGAGTCTGGGCTTTATCCCTCCTGATGGCACTAATCCATGTGACCTTATGGAGAACTCTTAGAACCGCCCCAGGCCTCTGGTTCCTAGCTCAAAAAAAACAGGGCTGTTATAGACTCTGAGGTATGAAAGCTACTATGTGTCTCTTTAAGATTCTCTCAGTAAATTAGGAGAGAAAAATGTGAACTCTTGGGAATACTATCCAAGAACCATCCAGAGGGAAGGCAAGCCAAGTTCATAAGATTTAATCCTTAGAAGCGAGGTCCAGCCAATAGCCAGACAGGCTGTGATTCCCTTTGCTGTGTTTTCCTATTTTCGTGCCAAGCCCGAAATGCTAAGTCATTGCTTTTGCTAGAAGGATATTTTCTTATTGCATTCTGAGGATTTGAACAAATATTTTCATTTTGAGGAAAGCTTTGAGAACATTTTCAAATTGCAGGTTTGGCTTTCAGGACAAGAAGAGGACCTTCCAGTCTGCAGCAAGGGCCTCTCAGGTTTGGGCTCCCCCTGAACAGAAAGGAGCCAATCAGAGTCTTCCTCCCTCAAACTTGACACGCCCTTCCTGCGGCACTGCCATCAGCTCCCTGCTAAGCCTGTGGGCTCTGCGGTTACCAGAGCTGCGCTGTCCTGAGGGGCAGATACTGACAAAGCAGTTATCTTCGTGGCTGGTGGCAACACGCGCCTGTAAGCTGGCCACCTACGTGGAAAACTCTTGCGACCCGCTTTCTCCCTCAACTTCCGTCTACACAGATGCCCGTCTGAAATTCCATTTCTGGGACAATATCTCCTTCCTACAACCAGGAGTGTTTTCTTTTCTGTTGTCAGAAAAAAAAGCACAGCACACAAGACCCAAGGTTCCACGAAGTACAACGCTAGCTGACCACCCACGAGCCAGCACAGAGCAAGCAGCTTACCGCTAATGAACTTTCTCACTCTGTATTCCTCAACTACAGCGGTTAGATTGGAAAACTTGATCCTGGTGGGAAATGACTAGAATTTCCCCCACACTATTGACAAGTGTTATCTTTCTTGATACAGCTGTGTGCAAATCATCCTTCCAGAGCAACTATTTGTCTAGATTTCAACTTACCATTTATGTGGCATTTATGAAGACTGGGGGAAAAAACTCTGTGTGTGTGTGTGTGTGTGTGTGTGTGTGTCTGTGTGTGTCTGTGTCTGTGTGTATGTGTCCTATAGTGATATGATGGAAGTGGTTTTTCAATTGGGGGCTCTCTCTTCTCAGATGGCTCTAGTTTGTATCAAATTGACAAGGAAACTAACCAGGCCAGAGGCCTCAGTCCTTTCTTCCTTCTCTCTGGCTTTGTTGTTGCCTTGTCAGGTGAGCCGTGAGCAGTTTGGGCATCTCACACAGTTGTCCACAATACACCACCCTCACACAGATCCAAATGAAGCCACTTAATCACAGATTAATCCAAACCGTGAGGTTAATTGCCCAAGGAAAAGTTGGCCAACAGATCACAACAGACACATAGCCTTGCCATTGGCCAGAATATATTAAAATTGCAAAAATCAGGCTCATGGGGCATATAGTCCCTTAGACTTTACTCAGAGGCTTCTTTTCCATTGTCAGTCTGTTTTGTCTCAATAGCATACACACTTACTGACTTCATTATTTACCCACGACTATGTTGATCTTTTTTGCCAACTGGCCTCCTCCAGGATAGATGCTACAAACATGGTCTTTGCTCAGTGATGTTTCTCAAGCACCTAAAATGTTGTCTGGCACACAGTAGGTCCTCAAAAGATACTTGTTGCATAAATGAACAGTGAAAAAGGAAACAGCTCATTGTCCTGCAGGAAAAATCCTGGGAGCTTGTCCTATTATGGTTAAAACTGGAAGACTTTAAACAAAGGTTAAGAAGCACATTTATGAGGCAGACGAATAATGGCTACTGTGTTGTCTTTAATAATATTATTTGTTCTTATCCATTAGACCTTGATTCTAGTACAGGGATTTGGCCCAGATAACATGAACAGAAAACCCATGAGATCAGTGTCTTTGGTTAAGGTTTAATGCGCTCCCAGCACTGCCTGTTGAATTTGGAGGACAAAGGGTCAGAGATATCACATGATTCCTTTCAGAAGAACTAATTGATCCTTTCAGGAGCTTTCTCCAAGAGACAGGGAACCATGGGAACAGTGTGGATACTCAGAGCAGAATTCTCCAATGATCCCTTTAGGCTCTGAAGAGGAAAGACTTTCATTGCCAAATGGAATTAGGCAACCTTGTGTGTTTCACAATTCCTCATGCCACGATCAAGGATTTGAAACATCCTTCAAGAATTTGTTTAAATTTGTTTAAACCCAATGTTTTACTTGACCTCAGAAGCCCCTTTCTTTCTTTTTTAACGTCTTGTGAAAATAGGCTTCTTTCCCTTGCACAGTTTTCTTTTTGAAAAACTTTCATTTTTCCCACTCTCCCCTCATTTATGACCTAAATACCTTTAAACAAATCCTAACTTCTAAACCATTGGTTCTCAACCTTCCTAACGCTGCAACCCTTTAATACAGACCCTCATGTGGTGGTGGCCCCTCCTCCCCAACAAAATTATGTTCCTTGGTACTTCGTCACTGTAATTTTGTTACTATCATGAATCATAATGTAAATATTCGTGTTTTCTGATGATCTTAGGTGACCCATGTAGACTCAGTCATTCATCCTCTCCAAGTGGACGCGACCCACAGGTTGAGAACCACTGTTGTACACTAATCTTATCAACAGCAACTGGGAAAATAATGTCTCTGGGAAGAGCTCATACTAAAGATGCTAACACTTAATAGTTACATAGGAAAGCATCTTTAAATGAAGTCCCAGGCATAATGTACCTTCCTATTAAATACTGGGATGCATTATGTACAGAAATATCCACTACGATACGGCCAAAGATAGTGACTAGCCCAAGAGAGAGCTGATTAAAATAAAATAAATAAATTCAAAAATAGTTTGAAATCTTGGCAAGAAGGAAAAATAAGCTGGAACAAAGTAGCTGAGTATAATTTGGAAAAACCTACCTGGACCTGGAGCTAGAAAAGATTGTTAGTAACTTAATGTCCAGTGATCAGAGAAGCAAGGAAAATGCGTACTTATTTCCAATAAGTAGCAATGTTGATCTTCATCCAGAAAGGTGAAAATTCCATTTAACTTGTGTTCCTGTGTGTGCACATGGGTGTGCTGCTGCATGCAGAGGCCAGAGGTCAAAGTCAGGCTGTCTCCTCACTCCCTCAATACCTGGTTTTGTAAGATGAGGCCTCTTACTTAGCCAGGGCCTTGCTGATTAGGACAGACTGGCTACTCAGAAAGCCCCAAGGCTACAGCAATCTCCACATCCCTAGCACTGGGGTTCCAACCATGCATTTTACACACATACAGACACACACACACACACACACACACACACAAACACACACACACACACAGAGTGCTTTTATTTTCTGAGGATTGGACTTAGATCCTCATGCTCTGCAGAGCAAGCATTTAATAACTGCACCATCTCCCCAGGCCAAGATAGCCTTTTTCTAGGAATACTAAGATGGGGGGGGGGGGGGGATGAGGCAGCAACAGCAAGCACTGTGGTACATATCACAGTCATAGCGTCTCATTTGACCTTCGCACAACCTAATGAGCTCTGCATTTTGCAGACCAGAAATGCTGTAGTTTTAAGATGGGAAGTGACTTTGCCAGGGTTCTGCAGCCTTTAAGTCCTAGAATCTGTTGTTCACATTGTTTGTTTTTTATGATCGATCACAGCGAGGGACCCAGGTATCAGGACTTCAGAAGTGTAATGTTCCAGCTGGGAAGTAAGGTGCGTAGATTTCTCCAATCAGGACAAGTCTCCCATATCCTCCCAGTGGCGTCAGTTGACATGGAAGTGTTTAGAGTTTACCTAGGGGCAAGCTCATTAGAACCTATGAGAATTACAAAGCAAATGAAGTGAATTGGAGGTAGGTAGGATAAAGTAAGATAGAGAATGTTAAAACTACCAAAATGTAAGCTATAAACGTGGGTTTGCTCTAACTATAGAACACACGAGCATCTCAGTGGTAGTACAGTAAATACGTCACAGAACCATCCAGGCTCACTCTACAGCAAGCAGTCTATGGCTCTTCCAATATCTAGAATATATACTCTCAACCATGGATTTATCAAACTTTACTTACTGATGCTTCTCAACTGACACTTAGTCTTTTCTATAGAATTGTTTAACTTGGGACTTAAGAAGGATAATTAAAATAATTCTTAAATAACCAAAGTGAATGCTAATGAATTCTTTGAATCGTGTATCATTCAATAAACCTGGATGTCTCTCTCTTCCTAAACCACACTACCTCTTTCTCATATGAGATAATAAACTTCCTTCCCATGAAGGTCAGTTCCTGGTCTTCCCGCACACACAGTTAACGATTATGAGTGATGTACCGAAGCATATGGAGGCTCTCTTCCCGTGAGGATGCAGACTCTTTGTGTAGAATGTTAGTTTGTGTGATCCTAATCTCTTCTAAATACAATAAGATATTGTTGGAGTTTAGTTGATCAGGAATAATTAATAATGCTGTCTACCCTTTCAAATATAACAGAGATATAATGTAGTACTTGTTGCCTCATTTAAATAATGACTTAATAATGAAATAATGTTGGGAAGCAGCCGTTCAAACACACTGTTCTACACATGAATCAAAACATCATATTATGTAAATATGAACAAGTACTATAGACAATAAAAATGACGATCTTTCTGTCTTGAAAAATAGTGAGATAAACTTGGTTAAAGGGTCAGATGCCAACATAATCTCTCACATAAGCTTGAGATCATCACTTTCTCGTTTTCTGTTCCTGAATACATTCTCAGACAGTGCTGGCTGTGATGGCGTGGGAGGGGATCTGTGCCAACCCTGAAGGTATAACCTTGGCTTCAACCTCACTTACGTTGCATCGTAAACAGCCGTATGTTGGAATGAGACAGTGCCTCGTGTGCAATTCTCTTCCTCTTTCAACCACTATTAAAATAGTCAATGGAATTTCAAATGGGTAGAAATGTGTCTTGAAGCCAAAAGAAAGAAGGATGCCATTCATAGTCCAGATATCTCAAAGAATTCTGGGAACTAGGAGTAAAGCCCGTGCTTGCCCAACCTCAGGGCAGTAGGTGAGAGATTCTGACAACATCCCTGCAAGGGGCCCCCAGAGATGAAAACTATGGGTGTTCAGAAGACCCTCAGAGCAGGATCAGCCTACTTGCTATCCTTTTTGAGGCTTTGACTTTACAGTAGAGATCGGCAGGCTTTATGGAGAGAGGACCAGCGAGTTAATATTCTCAGTTCGGCTGAACATGTGGTGTCACGTGACCACTTACCTCGGACATCGCAGCATGAAAGCACTTAGTGACGTCTTAATGAATAAGCATGGCTGCGCTCCAGTGAAACTTTATGGACACTGAGGTTTGAATTTTATGTAATTGTCATGTATCATAAAATATTATTCCTTTTATTCTTTTCCCAACCATTAAAATGTTTTCTTAGCCCACTGGCCTTACAAAATTGGGTGGCAGACAAAGCTTGGATGACCTGTGGTAGCTTGCTAACCATTAACATCAGAAGAGAGCTCTGGTTGGGGTCCTAGAACATATGGACAAGCTCAGAAGCACCGAGAAGGCACGGCAAGCATGAGCACCAGGAACGGGGCCAGTGGAAGATGTATGATTTGCCTGCTGTGAAAACAGCCCAACAGAGTGCTGGGAAAAGCCAATTGTGCAATTACTCAGCAGACACACACTGGCCCTCTCACACACACATACACAGCATTCATAGACACATGCACACATATACCCAGATGTCTCAAGTAATGCTTAAGAAGCAGTCTCTTCAGTAGAAAAATAGTCAAGATAAGCATACAAAGTGTGCATACAAACTAGCAAAAATAAATACACAAAAGAAAAAGAAATACCCATTCTCTCTCTCTCTCTCTCTCTCTCTCTCTCTCTCTCTCTCTCTCTCTCTCTCTCTCTCCTCATCTCCTCTCTCTCTCTCTCTCTCTCTCTCTCTCTCTCTCTCTCTCTCTCTCTCTCTCTCTCTCTCTCTCTCACACACACACACACACACACACACACGTATATAACACAGCCTCAACATTCTTATAAATAGGGCACATTAAAACAAACTAGTGTCACTTTTTAATATATAAAATTGGTAAAAGCTCAGGCCAGCAATATCTAAAAAGGCTAAGAGAGACATGGTCACTCTCATTCTGTTAGCAATAATATATAGTAAAATAACCCTCCAGCAAGCCGTTCTACCAAGAGGCATTTACCCTGATGAAGCAAACAATGCTACAACACAAAGATTTATGTATAGGGAAATGGATGATTTTGATATTCCTTATTGCGGAAAACCATTTGGATCACTTCTGTTCGCCAGAGGAGGATTTGGTTAAGTATGGAACATCCATATGCAGAACTCTGTATGTCTAATAAAATGTTTATAGAGTTTGTTTTGACATGAAAAGCTGCTTATAATTCATCTTAAGTGAAACAGGCAGGTTATAAAGCAATGCCTCCAATGTGAACTCAACACTGAAAAGATTCTGTAGTCTGTGTGTGTAGTGTGTGGTGCATTGAGAGTTGTACATATGTTTGTGGAAATAGGGAACAAAGCTTGCATGGACATGCACTAATGATTTAGAAGTGGTGTTCTCCATGTGTGCGGCCATCTTGTTTATAGGTCCCTGGAGGGATTTTTGTTTTGCATTTTATGAGATGGGATCATTGGATATGAATTCTTCTGACTTGTGTTCAGATGTTTTCAAGGTCAGTCAGTGTTGTGGGGTTGTGGTCCTCCCCTGTGGGAATATACCGCACACTGTTAAACCAGCACTGTGTGTGTCTCCTTATGCTCACATGCAGAAGTTTTTCTAAGCCATTTCTTTGGGATGTATTAATAAGCTGCAAGGACTAAGCACTTTTAACTTTATTACTTAATGCCAAAATTCATACCCTACCAGTAGTATGCTATGAATGATCCCAGAACTCTGAGGAAACTTCAGCTATGATGCACCTGAGTATCATTTCTTTTCTTTCTAGTGTCTAGAATGTGGATTATTTGTATTAGGCCCTTAGAGTGCATGGTCTATGTATTGTGATGCTTTCACTCATTGCTTTTTGCAATGCAGTTTGTTCTCACTTCTGCTCCACTAATTATCTCCTCCGTTGCATGAAACTTAACTTTTAGACACCGAAGGTTTAATTTTACTAGGTGCATTCTGGATTTTTACGAATTGATTTTAGCATTTTATATTCTTGATAAATTACCCTGCCCTTATTTTTGTTATCGTTCTTTGTTTGTTTGCTTGGTTTGGATTGGTTTGGTTTGTTTGTTTGTTTGTTTGTTTAGAGTTCAGCTACTTCTTATGCTTTAAAAAAGATTTAAAATTACCTTATACAGACATAGCACATTTCCAACACACAAAGCTTCTGTAGCTTTCTACTTTGATGCTAACTTCCTAGGCCTTTGTTTCCGGTTTTCTCCTTTTCCCTCTGAGCACGTTTCCCTCAGAGATTCATCTGTGGGAGACTCAGTGGCACAGGGTGAGTCTTCAGAGAGATTTGAATGGATACTACAGCTTACTGTAACTTGGAACCACTTTAGATTATCTTTATGATATGTCTTATACCACAGAGTAGCAATAGTGTAGACTTAAAAGATCTGAAGATCAACGAGTGTTAACGCCGCCCAGAAAGGCTTTCTTCATTGGTCCTCTGGCTTACAGATCAAATCAGCAAAGTGAAACTTCTTTTTCCTTCTCTCAGAAGTTCATTTATTCTTTGCCTGTTCTCTCCTCAACGAAGTAATTTTCTGAGGGTCCAGCATTAGATGTGGACTTTCTGTTGGATTTCTACACTTATCGATATTCTATATTACTCAGCTTATATTGCCTTGAAAAAAAACTGTCACGGTTATATTACTTTTCCTGGGTGAGATACTTTTCCTTCAGATAGAGAAAGCAAATACAGACCAATAAAACAATTTCACACACAACCATTCTGGTAAAACAATCAGCATATTGAGGTGATACACAGGTGTATGGGTGACCCAGGCAGCTGAATCACTGAAAAGTCTGCCTCAGCATGGCTCACGATGCAGGAGATTTCTGGTATTCCCCTTCCCTGCACAACTTGCCAGGGCTCCATCATCAATGATGACTGCTCCCCTCTAACAGAACAACTTGCTAGGATTGCTCTCCTTAACAGTACAACTTTCCAAGGCTACACCATCAACGAGGACCACTCCCTCCTAACACTATAACTTGCCAGGGCTCCATCATCAACGAAGACCACTCCCCCAAACAGGACAACTTGTCAAGGCTCCATCATCAATGAGGACAACATGCCAAGGCTCTATCATTATCAACAAGGACCACTCCCACTAACATCAGAACTTGCCAGGGATACTCCATCAATTAGGACCACTCCCCGCCTAACAGTTGGTTACTGCTTATAGTGATCATGTGGAGAGTTCCTTTGAGTCTCAAATGTTTCCAATGCAGCCTGGTCCTGTGAGTTTTGCCAGGCTCTGTCTTCCCTCTGGGATTGAATGTTTCAATCCAGAGGAAACAGCTACGCAACTACTAGCACCCAACAGCTTAGAATCCTATGTAAGTTCTCACACAACTGACGGCTGAAGGCTGAAATCTGGCTGCCAATATGGTTGACTTCTTTCTGTCTGGCCTTCAAATGGTCTTCTTACTATATTTGAGAGAAGATGAGAAAGGCTTCCTCCTCTAATTTTATTAGATTGGATAATCCCACATATGATCTGTTAGACTCCATTATCATTTGAAATCACTATCTCTTCATATTGTAAAATCATATTGTAGCTTACAAAACTAACATACTTATTTGGAAGGGGAGGGTATAAGTTACTCCCTAGAACACACTAATTGCATTTCTCACTCTAATACATTACATGACAATCACAATAGAAACTTAAGGTCACCGTAACAGTAAAGACCAACGCATCCACAATGAACGGTGGTACTCAGTGCAGATCCCACATCTTCTTCCTTCCCTTCATGCTTTGTCACGTCAAAGCTTTTGATATCCTCTCAGAAACAAGTTACAATTTAGACTATTGGGTTCCTGTAGTTCCTTGTTTTTGGTTTATTATATGTT
Organism: Acomys russatus; assembly: GCF_903995435.1. Classification (NCBI taxonomy): domain Eukaryota; kingdom Metazoa; phylum Chordata; class Mammalia; order Rodentia; family Muridae; genus Acomys; species Acomys russatus. Next base: position 4,198,722 of record NC_067165.1, read on the forward strand.
AAGAAGAATAGAAGTGGGCAGTAAACCGACTCAGCTAAATAGATATAAAGTTTGTTATTTCTGAAAAACAAGTAGTTAAGGGAACCATGAGAAGAACCTCATCTAGCCACAAAAAAATATTACCCAAGAATAAATTTAATCAAGGAGATAAAAGAACATTACAAGAAAAACTATAAAACATTGACAAAAGAAAGCAACGGTAATACAAGTCAGTGGAGAGGTAGCCCATGTTCATGGAGTGTGAGAATTAATACTGTTAAAATAGCATATTATCCAAAGCAATCTACAAATTCAATGTGATCCCTCTCAAAACCATAATGACGTTCTTCTTCACAGAGATAGAAAAGCACTCTTAAAGTTCACATGGAACCACAAAAGGGTCTGAGTAGCCAAAGCAAAACTGAGGAAAAAAAATAAAGCTGGAGTTACAGTACCTGACTACAAACCTAGAACAGCAAAAACAACCTGTCACTGGTGGCAAAACACAGACTAATGGAACAGAAGAGGGAACAAGAAGGAAACACATCTAACAGTATGGCAGTGCCCTCTCATACTTTAGCCAGCTCAGCTTTCAACACGGATGCCAGGATCTTAAACTGTAGACAGAACAGTCTCTTCACCAAATGTTCTTTGAAAACCTGACATCCATATGCAAAACAATGACATCATGGCCGTATATAAAATCATATAGTGTTATCTTTCACCAAATACAAAGTCAACTCAAAATGGATCAAGCCTTAATAATAAGTCCTATAAACTTACCAAATCAAAACAAAGGCGAGCTTCTTTGGCATTAGTCCAGCAGAAGGCTCTGGGTTGGGGCACGTACTAACTGTCTTAAAGAACTAAGCATGAAAGCAAAAATTGACAAGTGACAAATGGGACTATATCACACTAAAAAGTTTAGGTGCTGAAAAAGAAGCAACAGAGTTGAGGGACAAGGTGAAGAATGGGAGATAATTGTTCGACCTATAGATTAAAAACAGTATTAATACTGAAAATTATAGACAACACACAGGGCAGTAAAAATCTGATCAAACTGGGCAAAAAGTCTGAATAGACATTCTCAAAAGAATACAAAAGGCCAAGAAACAAAGGGGGAAATAAATCTAATTGTCAGCAAAGTGCAAAACAAACAACAAAACATTCTTCAGCTGAAATAGAATGACTAGTTTTTAAAAGACAGAAACCAATAAATGTTATTGAGGATGCAGAACGGATAACTCTCATATGGTCTTGATGGGGTTGTATGTTCATTACATAACGTAATATAAAGGTGCCTTAAAAACCAGAGGGCATTCGAGGCTACCCTGGTCTACACAGTGAGTCCAGGAAAGCCAGGCTACACAGAGAAACCTGTCTCAAACCAAACAACCAAACAACCAAACAACCAAACAAAAAACCCAGAGGGTAATTACTATATAATCCAGCAATTCTACCACCAAAGCTCTCCACCCCCATATGTCAAAATAATTTCCATCCATGCTCAAGTTATTATAGCAGCGTTACATATTCTATAATATGATATATGTTATCAGATCGTATGATACCATATCTAGCTAGGATATAGATGGAGCTATGCCCAACGGTGGGTGAACAGATAAAGTGCTGGTACTTAGCTGCTTTACTCCTTTGTTTAGGCCAAGGCCCCAGTCCATGGAATGGTGCCGCACACACTCAAGTTGAGTCTTCTCCCTCAGTCAAACCTCCCTGTGAGGACCCTCACAAACTTTTCTATATTCATTTCTGATACATTTTCCTTTTTCTTCTCATTTCTAATGTAATTGAATTGCAGGCATGAAATGTTGATAGCAATGTTTGCTGGCTGACATTCTCTGTGAAAAAAGACCTATGGCCTTTGGATTTCCTAGATGTCTCAGTATATTAATTTTGTTTGCACCTTCTCTTTTATTGACTTTGTTCCTTTGATCTATGACACACTGATAGCACATGTTAAAATATCTTACTGAGTTAGTGGATTAATGACTTTCCTCAAGAATTGTTGGCAATTATTTTTATGACTACAAGGGAGTGGGTAGACAGAGGGCAATAATCAAGAGTACTTGCTGTTCTTGCAGAGGACCTGAGTTGGGTTCCCAGCACTCACATGAAGCACAACCATAACTCCAGGGAGTTCACAGGTGCCCTCTTCTGGCCTCTGAGGTTACTGCATGCACACTCACACACGACAAACAAACTTATAAACAAATCTCTCTTCTTAAAAAGTGCTAGAGACTAATGTTGCTAGGTAGATGGCTTCTACGCTTTGTGTGCTCTGTGTGTGAACACTAGCCCAATTTAATGGATCCAGAGTGGCTGGTGAGTTCTTTAGTACCATAACTGAGAAAGGCCTAAGTTTTGATGAGGCTTCATGGACAGAGAAATCATGAGGAGTCAAAACTACAAAGTGTGGATTTTTACCTTAACACAAAAAAAGCTATGGACGCAGCACAAACAACCTTCCAACAGGGAAAGTGAACTCTCTGGGAGTGGTTATGATGTGGTTACCGAGATTCTCAGATGTCTTCAAGCCAAGTCCTAGGCAGACATTAACATGAATGAAGCGTGGGGGGGGGGTTAGAAATCTCCTCTGCTATGGTCTCACTCCACGTTCCTAACAGTGGCCCTAAGCATCAGCATCAGCATCAGTAGTGCTCCTGAGGCCAAGCACTCACAGTATCACTGCCAGGCTCACCACCCATCTGCAGCTCCCTACTGTCCATGTGTGTGGCTTGGCTGGTTCTGGTCTGTCTCTCTTCTGTATTAGCTCAGATAGCTGACAGACGGGTCAAGGCCAGAAAGCAGATGAGATGCTCTATTATGGGGAAGCCCATTTGTGGATAACAGAATTCTTAACTCTAATTCTGTGATGAATTGTTCACTTACTCTTTTAACAAATATTTCTTGATCAATCTGATCAAATTGAGCAAAAATTCTGAACAGACATTCTCAAAAGAAGAACACAAAAGGCCAAGAAGCAAAGGGGAACATATTCAACACCAGTTGAGGGTGTGACGTCCAAGTATAATTCAAGCAGTTCTTCAAGTGGTGAACCCTCAATTGTCAATCAGTTGTCCACATAGGACTGATCGCAGCATGCCTTGCTCTGGTGAGAAGCACGGCTGTGTTTTACAAACAGATAAGAAGAAAATATCTGTATGATCCATGGCCTCACAGATAGAGTCACAAGACTACATGGCAAGCAGTTAATGGATGGGATGAGAAAAAGCCAATAGTCCCATCCATCCTGTACAGCCATTTCTAGAATAGAACAATCAACACTGACAATTGTGAAGCTTAATGGAGCAAAGTTAATGAGACTCCAGAAAACATCCCCCTCATCTTCTTTTAGTACTCTTACAACCACTTTCAGTAAGATGCACTTTTAACCAGATCTGGCACCTGTTGAAAAATTAAGCAATTGTTTCTTTTATTGTTTTTTCATGAAATTTTTTTTTATTATTAAATTATTCTTGTTACATCTCAATGGTTATCCCATCCCTTGGGTCCTCCCATTCTTCCCTCCCTCCCCTTTTCCCCTTATTCCCCTCTCCTATGACTGCTCCTGAGGGGGATTACCTCCCCCTGTATATGCTCATAGGGTATCAAGTCTCTTCTCGGTAACCTGCTGTCCTTCCTCTGAGTGCCACCAGGTCTCCCCCTCCAGGGGACATGGTCAAATGTGAGGTACCAGAGTATGTGATAAAGTCATATCCCACTCTCCACTCAAGTGTGGAGACTGTTCTGACCATTGGCTAGATCTGGGTAGGGGTTCAAAGTTTACTAGCCAAGGACAAGCAATTGTTTCTTATTTCTGCTCAAGAGAGTTTGTCTCACTCCACCTTCCAGATTATTCTGAAATCATGTTGTTTTTTTTTACCACCCCCCCCTTTTCTAACCCATCAATAGGTGGTCATTGTCTGTAGAGTCCCCTCCACCTGTCTTATCTCGTAGTCCACTGGTTGCCATCTCCCACGCCCTCCTCCAAGCCCCCCTTCATGCCTATAGTGGTTTGAAAGAGAATAGCTGCTGTGAGTTCATATATTTGAATCTGTGGTCCAAGTTGATGGAACTGCTCGGGAAGGATTAGGAGGTGTGGCCTTATTAGAAGAAGCTTGTCACTGGAGGCCGGCTTTGAGGTTTCAAAAAGCCCACAGCATTCCTCCTTAGTTCTCTGTGCCTTGACCTTGTGTCTCAAGATTGACTGTTATTTTTAAGGATACAAGCGGACACTAGAGGGATGGCAGTAGTTAATAGCACCTGCGTTCTTACAAAGGGATCCCCGGGTTCCTCTCCAGATTCTTGCTCAACGTTCCTCCTTGGAACTCTGTGTTCTAGATGCTCCCACCCTACTCTAGCCTCTCAAATGTATTGAAGCAGTGTCTGCCTTTTTGTCTGCCTGTCCTCTGCCTAGGCAGGTCTTCTAAGCTTTCATTGACCAGTTGGTCATTCTCTCTGTAGTACCAAGTGTTTATTACCACAAGCTCCATCAAATGGTAAATGCTGGGAGGGATGACACTGAAACTACATCAGTTCCACCTGCCAATATAAATGCAATCTCCAGGGACAGGGGTAGAACCAGGTGCTTTCTGTTGAGTATCTTGATAGGAGAGTGTCAGAATGAATAAATGGATGTATGTGCTTTTATTTTCCATCTCCCATCCAGTCCATCAGGAAATCTATTGGCTCAGTTGCCAAAATAGTCCCAGGACCTGATTACTCCTCTCACCTTCTTCCCAGCTAGCAATCTGGCTCAAGACTCCTACCTGCAAGCCAAGGCCTTATTAAGAACTTCCTGAAAACCCTCATGCTTTGCTTTTTGCTAGTGTCCCAAGTCTGTCTATTCCCTGTGGAAATGATAGACTTATCCCTTATAAATAGGAAACAGATCGCACCCGTCCTCTGGCTTCCATGTCCTGCTGGACCAGTCCCCAGTCCTTTTATAGTTCACAAAGCTATGAACTACACAGTCCCCTATCCAGCCCCTCTTAGGCTCTAATCTCATCTTCCACCTCTGTACCCCTTTGTCTACTCCACTCCAGCCCCCCTGACCTCTCTTCTTTACCCCAGATGCACGAGGCATACATCCAGCATGAGGCCTGAGAGCATCAATTCCAGGTTTCTGGAATGCTTTTCACTCTTCGCCAGCCATGGCGGTAGGCATGAGCGATGCCTCGCCCAGAGCACCTTACCATTGGGCTCTGTTTGGAATATGGTGTCTAACATCATTCCCCGCATCCACTCCTCTTGATCCGCAGCCTTTTCCAGCAGAGTGTGATAATTCACTACGGTTGTTGCTTATGCTCTGCCTCCCTCTGGTAGAATGCAATCTTTGCAAGGACTCAATCCAGTTGCTTCTTGGATACAGCCGAACTCAGCTGATTCGGCCTGGAACGCACTAGATATTTGGTGAACATCATGTGTACGAACCAGTGAGTGTGTGACTAGTATAGAAACTCCTCAAGTGTCCTAACTTCAGCAGCTAATCCTGCTTTCAAATGTAGCACCTTTTTACTTAGTCGGTGCAAATAGATGCATACGAACTGCATTGCATTGGGTCACACTTGAGAAAGGAAAAGGCATGCCAACTAATGATCAGTCTATCTACACTTCCCCTCTGGTGCTTGTTTTAGCAAAAGCCTTCTTGGCACTATAATATAAAAGTAGGGTATCACTGAAGCCTCTGTGGTTTTAGTGACCGCAACCTTCACCCTCCTTCTCAGACTGGGAGGGGCAGTGCGCATGCCTCAGCTAACCCAGGGCTGGGACGGGAGTTTGCAGGAAACTCACAGAGCAGCTTCCCCAAAATAACCTTGCTGTTGTTCCTCATGCCAGGAACCCCAACGCTGGCAGAGCTTTGGTTCCCTCGATTGACTCAGTGTTTTGTTTTTTTGCCGACATCAAGTGCTGAAAAAAAAAAAAAAAAGTGAACATTTCCCACGAGAACCTGTTTTTGCGTTTGCATTCTGGCAAGGCCTGGAAAAGCCAAGTCTGCATTTTGCAAATGCAGAAAATACTTTAACTATATTCCGTCTGTTTGTTTGTTTGTTTTTGCAGACTCACAGGTAAGTTCTCAACTCATGAGCAGTCCATGTGATCTTATTTATGATCAAAATATAATGTCTAACGGGTGGACCATGTTGGATTCAATCTTTTCCAGGTGGTACAAAATCAGGCAGATGACCGTAGTCCTGTGTAGGTTCCCCCTACAAGACCCGAGGATTGGACCATTCCTACAGACGGCCACTTCCAAACTCCACCCAGTACTTTGAGAAGGTGGGTATTTTCCACATTCTTTGGTCTGGCAACCCTACTACTCTGGAATCGCTTTGAACTGACAAACTTCACAGAACAGGACTTGATCCTGAGCAGACAGTGCCGCCAGGATCATACGTGGATTAAGTCCGCCAATTCTTCACGTGCTTCAGTACATCCTAGACCTACCATGATGCAGAGGAGTGACCAGCACAAAATGATCACTTCCAAAGAATGAGGAATGAATAAATAAATTAGAATGGTTCCTTTAGTATAATTAAAGATCAGCACTGCTTAAAGTAGATGTGAGTCGTTTCAGGACCTCAAAACAAAAGTTTCCCTTTTCTTGGTGTGCAGGAAACAGACCACCTCCTTAACTGTGATAAGTCTGCATGGCTAACTTATTTTTGCTTGCCCCTTTGTTCTCAGCATTCTACTTCTGTTTTACCAACTTACCGTGTCTTCTAGACAACATCCCTTTACTTTTCAACACTGTTTTCAACATATGAGCTAGGCATACAACACATAAAAGTGAATAGGTGAGATGTCCTGCATTTCTTCAGTTCAATTCCCGACAAGGAAAAATGCAGTGAAATATTTGCCGTCAGAACTGAAAACATATCCCGGGTATACGTTTGGTATGTCAAGGCAAAAAAAAAAAAAAGATTTAATTTCTGTGAGGATTTCCCACGCATTCTACATGCAAGGCACTGAGCTGGTGGGTAAGAGGTGATAAGGACAAGTCTGTGTCGGGAGGCAGACGCTCCCACTGGTGGCCAGAGCACGATGCAGTGATGACTCCCCCCGTGTACATGAAATGGCCACAGTCAGCAAATCCACAGAGACAGAAAGCCAATTAATGGCTGCCTGGAGAGCAGTGGGAAATAGGGAGTGACTGATTAATCAATATGAAGTTTCCCCTTGGGGGGTGAAAAATCATCAGACACTACACAGTGGCCATGGTTATTCAACATTGTAAATAAACAAAATTTCATAACGGCCATTTTATGTTACACACAATACATAAAATATTTGTTAAAATTTGGACAACAAGCAAGCAAATCCCTAGTGTGCTGAGGACAAATTATTTTCTCCTGTATTGATCCTAGGAATATTTACTGAGTTTTTATTGTACCCATTACTGCATAGGTACTGGAGACAAAATGCTGAGCTTAGCCAAGCATGCTCTTTCTTCATGACCTATTGTCCTGTAAGTTTAGCTCCAGACAAAGGCTAATAGGGGCATGAAATATATAATCTAGAAACTTGAGTCAGGTGTTGTGGCACACCCTTTAATCCCAGCACTTGGGAGGCAGAGGCAGGCACATCGCTGTGAGTTCGAGACCAGCCTGGTCTACAATGTGAGTCTAGGACAGCCAAGGCTACACAGAGCAACTCTGTCTTGAAAAACCAAAAAAAGGACAAAGGTTGGCCTAATTGGATGTTTAGACAAGGGTTAAGGATGACTGTTCTAAAGAAGAACCAGTGGTCTGAGTTTTGAAGAATGACTAGAGGCAGGAAGAGAGGACTGGGCCAGAGGAAGACGTCAGACATGTAGCTGCCTGGGAGAAGGCACAATGTGTATAAAGAATAAGCAGCAAAGACAGGGGAAGAGACTTGCCATAAGACGTTAGCAGAAGGTAAGTTAGAAGCCATACTCGGAATCTTCTGAAGGGTTGGGATGCCTTGCAGGGTGGGGTGATGAAGTGGATAGGCTACGGGGATTGGAGGAGACCAAGATCACTACCACGGGCAAGAAAAGGGAGAATACAAGGAAGGTAAACAGTGTGAGGGATGCTCAGGAAGTTCATGATACAGAGCTTAGTGGTTGCTAGGATTCTGCAAGAGGGACCGGAGAGGTACAGGGAGCGTTCCAGAGACATCTTTTGGAGACAAAGAGAGAAATTGCTGAAGAAAGGTTTGGGGTGTGCAGGGTCACATTCATCCAGGTAGGAAACCTTAGCAATGGTTTATCTCAGCTATTCTCATGTAAAGGTTTTCCCATGCATTTTGGGGTTTTAATTGGTGATTAACAATAAGCCCACCTCAAAATGAAAACTGCTTATTTTTTGTAAGTCATTAAGCTCTATATATTCATTCTATAGGAAAAGATACAGACCTAGTTCTGTTTCTTTGCAGTTCATACTTTGCCTTTCTGTTTTTGTTTTAGCTGCAAGAATGAAACAATAACAAAAAGGCTAAGAAAGCTATTATTAATTGAACATTTGCCCTCAGGTGTGCAAAGCACTTCTATTTCTACGACATTGTTTTATTTTAAAATAAATTTACAGAGTAGATCTTTCCCACTATTTAAAAAAAAAAAGAAAAAAGTAACTATAATAAATACGTATCTGGGAAGGGTGCGTCTTGGAATAGTGGGCCAAATTTTAGTATTTTAAAAATATTTTATGAATAGCTGTTACTGGTTTAGGAGGGAAAATTGCACTAGGTAGGAACTAGCAGCAAGTGAGTCAGACTAAGAAGCAGGCTAATTATGTAATAATTGGTTAAAGCTATGTGGCTAAGCCAGTATCTTTTCTCTGTAAGACTTTCTGGGATGTTTCATTTAAATATATATTTAGCACAAGTATGTTTGAAAATTAAATACATATTTAAAATAAGTAATACCTTGGGTAAACTAGTAAGTTATTTACCAATACCAAGATAATAGGTAGAAATGGGATTCCCAATCAGATCCTTTGTTTTCTATCAGTGCCATACTCATGAGGGTCAAAAGCTGCACTAAGCTATGGCTATAAAGCTATGTGTTTAAGTGACAGCTTAATACTACTTAGCAGAATAAAAGTAGGCTTTCCTGTTGGTCCTCTGACCTACCAACTCACAGGTTCTCAAATCAGTTAACAGATACAAATTCTGTCTTCAAATTGAGCCGTAAATCCAATCGAAGAGTGCCACTATTGCACCAGTGGACATACCTTGCCAGGGCAATAGTTATTATAGTTCATGGAAGTCACAGCTAGGTATTATTATTGATTGTTTTTCTCCCTGAGTAGTATGCATAAAACTTTTCTGCACTACAAAAGCTAGCCAGTAAGGATGAGACTTCTAGGTCAGTACTAGTTTGATTTCTCCATGTCATTTGGTTCAAGTATGTGGTGTTTTCAGGAATAGAGTTTTACCGTTGAGTTTTATAGGAAAACTAAGAACAATAGTACTAGCTTGTAATGCTTTTGCTCTCTAGGGGACCCAATGACCAACAACTTAAAAGTGGGTAATTTATACCTGGCACTTGGGTTTTTTGTTTGATTCTTTTTTTCTGGTAAATGAAAATTCATAGAGAAACTCACAACTGCTCAGTGTACAGAAAATAAGAGCCCATGCAGTACTCAGCCCTTAGCTTGGATTCTATGCTACACCTGCCCACAAGTCTCAGGTAGCATTGCAGAAGAGAGGGGAGAGATGGTAAAATGCAGAGACAGTGAAGAGATGCTGGGAAACAATCCCTTCCAGACATTGCAGGCTTACTGCACACCTGAATTCATGATGGCTGTGGCTGCATGCTCAAGACCCGCACAAGAGCAAGCCAGGCAAACTTCTAGTAGGGATGGGATTCCCACTTCTAGCTGAAGAGCTGTTAGCAATTGATGGCTGCCAGGGAAGGAGATGGCCAGTTTTCTTCAAGGATGCAGACCTTGAAAGGGCCCATGCTCCTGCAGTTGGCCCTACACCCATGCAGATGTGTTGGTAGCACTAAGTGGAAGCCATGGATTTTTAAAAGAGCACAAGAAGTTAGGGAAAAAAGAGCAGAGGCAGTGTAGGGGAAACCTTGGTCAGGAAAGAGGGGGTGGGTTTTACCAAAACGAACCATATGCATATATGAAATTCTCAAGTAATAACTCAAAAGAGAAAGCCATCAATAAAAAGTTTAAAGCGCCACACTCATTTAATGAATTACATTTTCCAACTGTAATTATGTGTGTATCAGTTTCATGACTTTGTTGATGCTTGCTTATGCCAGTTACATCAGCATTTTCATGCTTTCTTTTGAAATGCCTAATCCTTTTAATCACATAAGTGTATTTTGTAAAGACGCTTCATGTAATACTCATGGGGAGAAGATTAACGTATCCTTCTCCTTCAAGAACCATAAGTGGAAAAAGACAACCACAGAATCACAATAAAAGAAAATAGAGTCACCAAGCTACAGCCGCCTGCTGCTATGCTTGCATTTGAAGTCTGTCTCCTTAGCTCAGAAAAGGGGGTTCAGAGGCTACTGTGTGGCTTGATGGTAAAACACTTGCCTGCCTAATAGGGATGACCCAGTGCTTGATCCCCATACTCAGACAGATGTTAAAGCCCAGTGCCATACTGACGGGTGAGGCATGGAACAAGTCTCTCTCTTCAGGATCCCGTGTTACTTACTGCTGTGAACCACCTCAAGCCTTTTTGCATTCTCCTGGCATCAAATGGCCCCTGGCCTGGGGAGCCACTGAACTATACATCATGCTTCTACTAACTGAGCAACCCCCCCGTGAAACCTCCCCACATGTCTGATTAGCCAACGTCTGCTCTCACGATCGTGATATCCAGGAACTGTGTTCATTACAGATGCACCCATTAAAGACCAGGACTGACAAAGGCCCACTGTGTCCTCTCAGGCTTTTGTGGACCAGTGCAGAAGAAGAAAGAATGAAACAGCCAAAGTCTCCATCCTTCCAGTATTCTATGAGGTGTATAAGAAATTTTCAAAGATGATCTTTAAAACACAAGCCTTGTTTCTTGAGAGGGCACTTCATGCATTTACCTGAAATCATAAAAGCTCAGCTATTTCCAGAGAGTCACCGTCCCCAGTCCATCAAGATGTGTTCCTCAGGACAGGTCCACATGGTCAGTGGAGGTGGTATTCAGTGGACACGTGACAAGTGGAAGTGGTATTCAGTGGACATGTGACAAGTGGAGGTGGTAGTCAGTGGACACGTGACAAGTGGAGGTGGTAGTCAGTGGACACGTGACAAATGGAGGTGGTAGTCAGTGGACACGTGACAAGTGGAGGTGGTAATCAGTGGACACTGAAGAGGCAAGGAAGAGCCCTGCAGAATGTGGCTTGCAATGGAAGAGAAGCAACAAGCGCACAGAGGAAGGGGCAGTTAGGCAGAGTGAAAACACACCACTGATGACGGTGCCACAGGACCCAGCAGAGCCCTAATTTTCTCTGAAGTAGGAGCTCTAAAAGTTAGAAACACAGAGATGGGAGTAAAGTCGCAAATGCCTTCATGGGCAAAGCAATGATTCAAATGACAAGATTCCTAATTCCCTGTCCCAAAGATGAGCAAGGGGACTGAGGGGTGGCTAAACCTACATGGACATGCATTAACCCAGTCAGAATGATTTACTGTTACCAGATTTGGCTGACTTTGAGTGCAGGAGAGGGGGGAAAAATGAAGAAAAACACACTTACCCATAAAAAGGAATCACAGAACTTCATGTCCCAGCAAGTGGGTAAAAACGTTAACATTGCTTTTTTATGGCCTAATAAATGTCTTTCATAAAAATTGTTGAAAACATACTCCCCAGATCTCTTTATTAGAGAAACAGATTATTGATCAAAAGGAGAGTTGATCAGGAAAGAGGGTTAAAAGGATGCAAAGTATCAATTGTCTTTTTAAACTTCATTGCCCAGCAATATAAGTATTTTTATACATGTGATAGTAACGGGTCCAGAGAAATTAAATTCCTTATCTGGAGCTACAAAGCTAAAATCCAGACTCAAAATCTTCCTGAATGGAGAACTCCCCCACCTCACTCTTGAGTCTTCTCTAACTACTTACAGGTGACACATAGCAGGACAGCGGGAATGGCCTGTGCACAACTACTACCACATTTAAATTTTTAGAATTCACAGACTGTGTGAAAATAATTAATGTAATGATGATTCTGTTTTCCATTTTCAGAACATTGGAAAATGTATGGTCTGCAACATGATGGTCTAACCTCATCTACAAATAGCCACATAAAGCTCAAGTAACAAGGCACATTATTCCAATTGATATGACTAGCAGGTGGTGGCCCTGGTCATCCACATCTCATTTCATATTAGTAAATTCCGGCAGTGTATGCCTAAAAAGAATGAAAATTATTTCTACTAAAAGCCTTTTGGAAGGGTTCTTTACACCACTGGAATAATTAGTTTTTAAAAGTAAATTGCTCTTATATTTTTGGTTGTGAGCCTAGCCTTTAGCAGCTGAGCCATGTCTTCAAGGAGAGGGGATGAGGGAGGGAGGGTAGGATCAGGAGGTGATGAGGGAAGGGGCTACAATCAGGATGTGAAGAATTCAAATTACAGAACAAGCAGGTAATTTATATTGCTAATCCCACTACATGGGAATAGCTCTGAGACTGTCTTGAGACATGAATGTCTCTGCATAGACAATGCTTCTTGTTGGCTACAGAAAACCTGTGACTTATTATTAGATGCCATTCATAGCGCATGAATGAAGATTTACAGATGTCTTTCTTCTGCTCATAGAAAGAGCAGAGAACTAGCCTTAATTGCTCTATACATCTCACACACCTCATGCATGTGTCATGTTAGGGCTGTATAATGCCTGTGAGAAATTATGTTTTCAGAGAAAAAAGAAGCAGACACTGATGTTGGTTCAGACCTGACAGGATTCATTCCTCCCAGCATACTGGATGCTGACATCCTGCATCCTTCATGTTCTAGCACCAAGTGCTTCAGTTGCTGTGTCTCATCAGAACAGGCCAGCTTCGAAGAAAGCTTCTGATCCCAATTGGTCCAGCATTTCAGACTGTCCCACATCAGACTTCTATTAAGCCTGGACTTTTTCAATTCAATTCAATGCTATTCCTGGTTTGTGTAACCATTTCCCCAATTTTATTTGGTCCCCTACAAAGGTATTATTTGTCCCAAATCAGCTGGAAGAAACCTTAAGAGAATGATGCCCCATTTCCCTTAAGAGGCTTGGGTAGGTTTTTGGCTGCTTTCTTGGGCTATAGATGCTTATTTTTATTGGGAGTGGTTTATAAGTTACTATTGGTCATATTCAGAAAGAAAACTAGGTTGGACTCAGAGATGTCTCTCTTTTCCTTTATATTTCTTTCTTAGGTTGGGAGATAGGGGTTGAAATGAAAGAAAGGGGAATGTAGAAATATATAGGGATGGTAGGACAAAAAGTAGATTATTGAATCTACTCCTCAACTTGAGGTCTTAATTGTTACTCACAAGGTTATTTTTAATTCATTGGTATAGAATTTTGTATATTGATACAAAATAAGTTTAATTTTGATACACTGGTATAGAATTCAAATTATTTTATTATTTTAAAATTTTTCTTTTACATATACATTTATATTATTACACATGTACACAATAAACTATCTATAGCAAAAAGGACCATGAAACAATCAGGAATTATATAAATGTTACACTCATAGTGTTTTGGCTATTTATATTTGGAAGCCTTGAAGAAAATATCTTTCCTATCTTGGTGAATCTAAAATTCTGAATGTAATCAATATCTATCACATCTCATCATTATCAACCTAAAACATCTATCTAGACCTAAAAACATCTTAACCTCTAAACAACTAAGCTTCATTGTAAAACTAAACTGTCTGGTCTTCAATACCATCAGAGACTTGAGAAGGAATAAAATTAATTACCTGAGTAGACAGGAAGTGAGGGTAGCAGCTTCCCAGATGAGAACATGACAGAGAAAGTTTGTTGCCTGAACAGTCACCCAAAACTCTCTACTCTCTATAACATTGGAGCATCATCTTCAGCCTTCTGGCCCAAAATATCTGACAGACATATTTTTTGAGGCAGGAACTATTGAGGACTTGCTTACCCTGTCCTGGTAGAGTTTGGCCATTGACTCTGCCTGCATCTAAGCTTGCCCATTTTTAGGCAGAAGTCTGTCTGTGTTAGAATTCAAATTTAAGAGAATCCTTCATATATATATATATATATATATATATATATATATATATATAATATATATATTCTAATATGAGATATTATTACCCATACCACTCAAGTAGGATACAAGGTTTTTACCTCCAATACTTTGAAAGTGCTATTGCAGGCTGTTTAGGATAAGTAAGTAATCCAAGTTAATTGTTAGTTGATCAAATCATGGTCATGTCAATTACTAGTCTATATTATGAGAATATACATCCTTAGACTTAACAGATAGATATTATTATATAGATAGATAAGGTAAAATAGTTAGTTAAGATCTTCAAAAACCTCAGAGGCCTAGAGAATATGGCATTTAAAGATGTTTTTACTATTTTAAAGATTCCTTGATAATAAGACAGATTAACTCTTGGCAACACCTAGCCTACCTTAAAGAAGATGATGAGCATCAAAGAACCTCCTTATGGAGATGGCTTCAAATGTGGCAAACCAGCCACTGGACAAAATGTCCTTGATTTGCCCACTGACAGAATCCTGACTAAGAATGGACAAGTGTGGATACAGGGAGAGCCAGTGGCCAAAGTCTGCCAAGACAGAATAAGCAAGTCCCTAATAGTTTCTACCTCACAAATATGTCTGTCAGATATACTGGATCAGAAGGCTGAAGATGACGCTCCAATGTTATAGAGAGTTTTGGGTGACTGTTCAGGCAGCAAACTGTCTCTATCATTTTTTTTTTCACTTTAGAAGCTGCTACTTCTTGTTTAATAACTAAACAAGTACTAAATTGTACTTCTTGTTTACTCGGGTAATTAATTTTATTCTTTCTCAAGTCTGTGATGGGGTGGAAGACCAGATAGTTTGGTTTTACAATTAAGCCTAGTGGTTGAGGGGTTAAGATGTTTTTAGGTCTCGATAGATGTTTTTAGTTGATAGAGATGAGATATGATAGATATTGATTTACTGTGACTCGCGTAACCGTCTCGCCAGCAAGAACGACGCGGCACACGTACAGGATCCTTCTGCAGCAAAGCTTTAATGCATCTTGAGAGGGAGAGCATAAGCTTACAGTAAAATGGAGACCCCAAACAGCAGAAACCCATCCCTTATATAGGAAACTGTTCTCCGCTTAGGATGTGTCAGTCCCTGATTGGCTGTTACTCATCAGGCGATATGACGCCACGGGAGAGGCAGAGCACAACAAGTGGAAAGTTCCTTCGCACATGCGCAGATTACTTGTTTACCAGTTTGGGACACAGGATGTCAGCGCCATCTTGTAATGGCGAATGTGAGTGCGGCCTCTCACAATTTATGTTCTGAATTTTAGACTCACCAAGATAGGAAACATGTTTTCTTCAAGGTTACCAAACACAAATAGGCAAAACATTGGCAAGCATTTGTTTATTTGAGATTCGGTCCTCAAGTCAAGTTGCCATAATGATGCAAATGTGTATCTCCATGTCTCCCAGAGTTACCCACTTTCTCAGTTCCCTTAGAATCTTCTATATGTTGTTACCATCATGTCTACTGTGATTGTAATGATGCTCTAGTCTCTAATTTCACTGTGTGGAGTGGAGATATTTTCATATAGTGGTGTCATGTCTTAAATTCCCATGTTTGCACTGTCCACTTCAGTGTGTACTTTAAAGCGGATGCTTATGTTTATTTATGCAAATGAATGAAGCAATAGCCTGCAGCTACTTATGTTGAGGAGAGAAACAAAAAATGTTTTCCACTTATGAGCCATGTATTGTTTGAAATCCAAATCCCTTTTCTATTTTATCCCTAAAATGTGTTCCTCTTCACCTCTCTTCCCATAACAGCACCCAACTCAACTACTGAAGAAGCTGTTTAGACTAGAAATGCCAGAGTCAGGAGCATTCAGCAGTTATTTGTTGCTTCAGTTCATTCTCAAAACCCATATAGTTTTAATTCCAAATACTTAATCACTGACTTTTTTCCATCTCCATAGTTACTGAGCTTCAGTTTGCAGTTTTCTCCCCTGAATTTCCGAACATTCACTGATCTGGTCTCTTTCTGGTCACTGTACGCACCCTGTAGTCTAATTTGCTCTGCACACTGTAGCAAGACTGACTTTCACAAAACGTAAGTTTTCTCCAGCCACTGTTCTATTTAAAACCCAGCCACTGCTTTCCACTGTTACTAAGCCGCACAGTTTCTTTGCAATTCCTTATGGCAACCTGCATTCCCACCTCTTCAATTTTCTCCTTGCCCAAGTATTCCCTTCTCTGTGGGGCTCTAGCTCCGCCCTTCCTCAATATCCTCCACCAGCTCAAATTCTGTAGCATCTTAGGTCTTCCTGCTTGGTGGTCTGTCTCTCCAGACAAGCCTCCAACCCATTCTCCCCTGCCTCCCAGTCTTTGCTCATATTGGATTTCAGATAGCTCTACTCACAGACTCTCAGTCTGTCTCCATAGCCCCGGAGCCATAGAATCACTGCTTTGTCATTTTATTTATTAGTTTTTAATCCACTCCTGTAAGTATGCATAGATATTAATCTCTTTGTATTCTTATGTGACTATAGACCCCATGCAGGATGGAGACCGGTGTTGTCCTGTATACTGCCTTCTCCCTTCTCTCTGCCGCAATGTCTTAACATTAAACGCAGGTTAAGAAATCAATAAGTTTACTTGAACTTGTGGGCTCACTTGAAAGTGGTAACAGCTATTTGTAGCTCAAGCCCTTGACATTGAGATGAGTTAATGTGTGTATTAGTTACTCTCGTGGGTCGGTGATGCCTATGACACAAAGGAGAGCTAGCTCTCAAACTTTTGGAAATATATTGTGTTTGATGAAGTGGCTCTCGATGATGGTGCTTCAAGGTTAGAAATAAGGTGAAGGCATGGAAGTCCTGGCAAAGTAGCCCTTCTCACAGTTACAAACTAAGAACTATTGAAGTATTAAGTGCACACTAAGAACAGACTGATGCCAATGTAGTAAAGTCCCTAACAGTGGCGAGAACTGCTTATATAATAAATAAAGACTAGACTAAACAACACTCGGGTTTCCTGCGAACTCAGGGATTCTATAATTACAGAGGGAAACAACACTGACAAAAGAAACTGCAAATGCGCACACTCAACCTAGAAGGAAAAGGTTTGTTTACAGCTTCCCGAGGCTGCCGCATGGAACGGACAGCACTGAGGAAAATACTTTGTGGTGAAAATGGCCAAGGAAGTGCTGACTGGCACACCCTTGTTAGTCGGCAGGCCCGAGTGTGAAAGGTCCCTATATCTTAGATTAGAGAGCCAATGACCTAAGAATCTTGCTCAGGTAAAAGTCCATCCTGTTCTTAGAACTGGTGAGTGCTCTGAGGTAAAACAAATGCTAGGGGTGAGGAAATCTAAGAAACATTTCCAGCCAGCAGAAAAGGCAACAACCGGTGCACATGGTTGCCTGCACCATTTCTGGGAAACTGGCCCCCAGCACACCAGCAGCACTTGGTGGATTCAGAAGTGCCTGGAAGGGGTTTGTTCTCGATGCTTAAGTACCAGAGCATAAGCTATTGTCACCAGAGGAGCAGAGCAACGCCCTATGCTATCACGTACACTAAGAGCTGTCTACCTCAAAAGCCTTCCGATGTCCCCTGAGAGAACAAGCAGTTTTACAGGTGGCATTAATATTTTAAGATGAATAAGTTATCTTGAATCATTGGTAGAACCCAATGTAACCCCAAGGGTCCTTTTACCAAGGGGAGAAGGGGTATCCAAGTCAGAAAGGGTGAATTGCCAGTGACAGAGGAAGACAGACACTGGAAGATGCTGTGCTGTTTTTCTAGAAAGATGGCAGACTGTGGAGGCTAGTCCATGGAAGCAGATTCTCCAAGAGCTTCCAGATGAACCACAGACTTGTTCATACCCTGATCTCTAGAATTACAACTTTTTTTTTCCTGGTGTGGTGGTGGTGGTGGTGGTGGTGGTGGTGGTGGTGGTGGTGGTGGTGGTGTGTGTGTGTGTGTGTGTGTGTGTGTGTGTGTGTGTGTGTGTGTGTTTATCCCTAGGAATCTTCGTCTTTGTTGGGGAAAAGTTAGTGAGGTCAATGTGGAGGCTGGGCTTAGAGAGTCATCACTACTGACACTGCATATGGAGAACCAAACCTCATCTCACTATATGCAGTTTCATTGAGGACTCCTTACTCATGACTTGATAATTACATTGATGAGAAATTACTGTGTTCAGAGACAACCTATGGAAACAAATGGACACGCATCCCAAGCCATCGATGAATGATTAGGGTCATAGTGTTTCTGTGAGGCATGTTATCATAGAGAGACGCAAAGGTTTTCCAGAGGAATTGAAGATGTCTCATAGAGATCCTTCCATGAAAGAGTTACCTATTTTCTCACTTTGCCTTGGATTATAACAACTAAGGAGTTACACTAGCTTTCTTCAACATAAAATCCATTTGGGGTTTATATGGTGGGCAGTGGAGGTAAGGAACTCGCTGCTTTCCTATTGCTGCCCAGAATGGAGGTCAGTGACCTTCACGGGCAGTGTGGTCCAGCAGTTCAGGTACTCAACTTCAACAGAGACTAGCCTGGGGTGTCAAGAGAAGCAAGGGATACTTTGGGTGGCAACTTTAGGAGGGCATGTGAAGCATCTGTCCCAAGTCATTCTGAAAAGGTGGTCCATGAACACAGGCAGACTGGAAGTCTGTCAAAGCTAACTCAGGGCTGTCTGTACATGCATCATTCACATGCCTTCCAGGATGTGTTCCTTGGCAGGAGCAAGGAGATGACACTGTACCCATGAGTGGTGAGAGGGCAGGATGAGAGACTGGGATAACCCATAAACTCTATTCTCTGTGTGAGTTCTCAGGCCAGACTTTGACCCTAATCTTCTCTATGTTTTAACAATGGGAGACTCTGAAAACAATTGGGTTAAGAAGAGTTCTGGTACAATACAAACAATGATGAGTTCTGGATGCTATGTGACCAGGGTCCTGGGCATGGCCTCAAAAGCAATAACTCTCATATTTAAATTAGAAAGTACGGCCAGCCTCAGTATGATTTGTCAAAAGACACATGATGCTATCAGAAAGTAAAAATTATCACATAAAGATTGAAAGCGACTAGCCAGTGCTCAATAATTACCTTGTTTTACTATCGCTAGATGTTTATAACATAAGATGAATCTGCATAATATAATATTAATTAAGCAATTACTAAATAAGTAATGTGAAATGTGTTTATAAATATAATTATTTTTCTGGGCACTATTTTAAGCACATGTATTAATTACTATAGTCTTCAGAGTTACTTATGCAGATAATGACAGTGAAAGTGGTAAATGAAGTAAGTTGCCCAGGATCTCCAGGCCAGGAGATGGCAGGGCCAGGGTTAGAGCTAAATGCCAGCCTGAAGCTGCAGAGCCCATTCTGGGAACCACGGAGTCCTGGTGTTGTGTCTTGCCAACACCCCTCTGCGCTTCTCCTTGATAGGTGCTGGGTAAAGAGAGACATAAGCCGCAGAAGGCATATTGTAGACTTTGAAACACACAGAAAAGGCACATTTCCACTGCATACGGCCACTGGAACAAGTATAAAACCCTATGCACCCGAGAAGTACATCGTACCTCTTAAAAAAGAATACAGCCAGAGTCAGAGACTTCAGAGGGAACAACAGGCACCCCAGAGTCTCAGGAAAGGAAATGAGCAAGGAGCCAGCAACAGCAACAGGAGCAAGCAGGGGAACATTTGACTCGCTCTCTTCCCTACCGTGTTAGAAGCAGAAAAAGACAAAGCCCCTCTCAGCAACTTTCTAGTCGCTCTGAGGATCGCAGCTGAGGGTCACAGGTCTCAGGCAGGCACAGTAAAGGGCAGGTGCACACTGTGTGAGAGGCCCAGAAGGAATGCAATCAGTTGCTGTGGTGAGGAGTGCCTTATGGAGGTGGGGACAAAGAGACCTTGAGAGCATCATCAGAGCACAGTGAAGAGGCTTATCACCGCGCTGGGGAAAGCGGCGAGGAGTCTGGAAGAATCCAGCATTTAGATGATGTTGGGACCATGGTGGTATTTTTTATCAGTGATCAAAAGAGATGGGTGTTGGTGAGGCTTTGAGACCTGGAAATGTGATGGAACGTGAGCCGCCTTCTAGGTGGGAAGCTGTGGCCAAGGGGCAAGAAGTGTGCTAAGAATAGCCCCAGGCTGCTGCTGGTCCAGGGCTAACTTTGGATAGGGCATTCCATCATACCCAGAGCCCCTTTCTCTCTCCAGCTGAGTATATGTGGGCTTGCAATTGTGTGTGTGTGTGTATGTGTGTGTGTGCGTGTGCGCGCGCGCGCACGCGCGCGTTCCTGTGAAGATCTGTAGTGTCAGGATTGAATGCCTTGACTTGTCAGCTAAAGAGGAGAAAGGATGGCAAGTGTGTTTGGTCAACACTATGATCTCTCTGGGGGCTGAACGGTGATCTGGCCAGTAATAAACATGGAGCTGAGGCCCGCAGAGGCCATAGTGGTCTTCGTTCCTCCTGCTAGAATTTGTACGCGCGCACCCTGCAAACGTCGGTGGCAGGGTGTTTGCACCAAGGTCTCACCGCTGGGAGCTTTTCAAGCACCGTTTTTGAGCACCTGTGGTGGAAAGCCTCGTAAAGAGCCACTCAGAAGGAGAGTCAGCAATTCAGAAAATTGGGACAATGAGGAGTGAGTAGGCACTCAGGGTTGCCACACTGTTGAACTGGTGACATTTCTGCTGTGATTTCCTTTCGATTTACTGAGTGTGTGTAGCGGAGCACCGGTGTAGCATTGCAACACCAGACCAATTTGTTATTTACTCGTAGATGCTATGGTCCAAAGCAGACTCCTTGGAAACCCAGGATCTCTAGTTTAAATCCCAAGTTTGCTGTTTACTAGTGAGGTGGCCTTATGATACACACCATCATGGATTCTTGTGAGTTTGTCAGCTTGGGAGCATTAATTCCCACAGAACAGGCATGAGAGCTAAATGGAAACCAACAGAAAACAGTAGGAAGACCCAACTGGGCTTTCAAGAAGGTTAACTGCATCCTTCCCTGTGTGTTTTCAGACGCCTAAATTAGTGGGAAGAGTTGGCGTGTTTCGGTCATTTCCCAAGCTCTGGACACTTACATGCTTTTTCTTTGTAATACTGATGTACTGTTGGTGATGCTCGTACTGTTGGTGACTGAATATTAACTTTAAACCTATTTACATCTATTTAAAAACAAAATTGGTATTGTAACTGTACATGGAAAACCCATCACTCCCTGCTTAAGTGAAAGGCAAAACTAGATGTATGAAAAAAGCAGGCTGGGTCATGTGACATGGTTGCTAAGTTCTGCATTGCCCACCTTAGTGGAGAATTGCTGGAGCTAAGAGGGCTTCATGGATAGGCTGGCATCAAACTGAGAAGTAAAAAACAAAAAGAAAAAACTGTTTTCTAATCATTTAATTCGCAAGCAGAACCACTGAAATCATCTTGCATGCTACTTGCTTTTTAGAAGAAAAATTACAATAGAGAGAGATTTAGGGAGCTAGAGAAACCACCATGTAAAATCCAGCTGCAGATGTGACTTGCCAGATTCATTAGAGCAGTTACTCAAAGTCTTTGTGCCTCAGTTTCCTCATATGTGAAGCAAAGTGTGTTCATCCTTCCTCAAGCTGAAGGATATTCCAGTGGTTGAATTGGGGTTAGAAACTGAATAAAACAAACAAACAAACAAACAAAAAAACCAAAACGAAACCAAGTGCCTTGAATTCTAAACAGTAAGGCAAAACGACGATGACAGGGAAATTGCCTTGTGAGAGTGCAGCTAAATAAAATAACGAGCAGGTTGTTTGTGTACCCAGCCACCTAATTTGCCAAGACAAAGATATTTTGTGGTTCTCATCCCAAAGCATCTGGACAACCTGTCAGCACGTAACTGGGTGGCTTTGCAACACCCAGAGTTATATAAGGTTGGTCGGTAACCAGGACTGTCAGGCTTTCTTCTTTTATTTCTTATTATACTGATTTCACTTTTCAACCATTCAAAGTGTAAAACACAGTTGTTGTAAAAGACTGAGAAAATACAATTAAGCAAAAAGGATCAGACAAGAATTTTCCACCACACTATCCAGGTATAGAAACTGCAGATATTTTTAAATATTTTCTTCCAGACTTTTTATGAAGATTATAAATATATTAGGTTTTTCCTCCAGTAGAAAGCTATTTCAGTTTTTACTCTGTTACTGAACTTATGAATCCACAAATAAAATATGCATTTATATGATTTTTAAGATTGAATATATTGACTTTTGTCTTGGTTTAATGCAAAGAGATAGCACTAAAATTAATTTTTAGCTTTGAATACACAAGTATACTGTATTTATAACACTTCTAATCCCATTCTACCTTCTAACTTCCCCATATCCCTTAAACTATCACTTCTTGTTCATGACCTATTTTTCTACATTTTTTGTTGTATATAAGAGCACACATACACGTGTTTATACACTTGTATACATGTATACATACACGATGTACTAAGTACACTGGAAATGTTTTATTTTTATATCTTCATTCAAGCGCTCAGCACCCATATCCTCCACTGCTCCCTCTTTTCTAAGCCTAGGAAAGGATAGCCTATTGATGTGGCAAACTTTATTCAGTATAGTATCTGATATTACTTAAGTTCCTCACCTTCAATTAATACCTGTTCTGTTAAAATGTTACAATTATATTTCCCTTTGAATAAATAGTTACATATAAGCCAGAAAAGCTCATTCAGATAAATGATAAAAAAAAAATAAAACTTCTGGTGAAAGAATCTGGCAGTTTAAGTTATATAGTGGCTGCACAGGTGGCTCAGAGCCCTGGTTGCTCTGCCAGCGGACCTGGTTCCATTCCCAGCACCCACATGGCAGCTAAGAACCTTCTGTAATGCTTCTGGCACCAGGCATGCGCATAGTGCATATTCATGTACACAGGCAAAACATCCAAACATGTCAAATGGACTAATAAAGTTCTAAGCCATTCCAGTCCTAGGGAACTTATTTTATTTCTATTTTTTATGTCTCGTTCTGCCATGAGGCAGCAGCATTTTGCGTAGCCCATCTAGCCTGAAACTCACTATGTAGACCAAACTGGCCTTAAACTTTCAACTCTTCTGCTCCAGCCTCCCAAGTAGTAGGATTGCAAATCTGTGCCGCTGAGCCTCACCAGCTCAGTAAATTTAATACCAATATACAGTCAAAGTATAAATAGAACCACTTGAGCACTTTTGCCCATACCAAGCAGTATCATTGTTTTAGTTGGTTCGTTTTTACAAATATGCTGATGGTTTCTATTTTTTGTCTGGTAGGAATTTTGTATTCAGACTTGAGCTTAGTTTTTCTTTTGCTATTTTTATCCTATACTTATTGTTTTGCCAAAAATATTCATATATTTAGCAGTATGATTTCATACATACTGGCACTAATTTTTCCAGTAGTTTATTGACTTTATTTACATAGTCTATAAATGATGTGTAGGATATAAATGTGTTGTGTAGAAATATCTATTAGTGGTCTTTATGACAATTGTGGAGTTTAACATTTTACACCATTGCAATTGTTAGTTTTACTTGTCAACCTGACACAATCTAGAACCAACTAGGAAGGGGTTCTCCATAAGAGACTGTCTGGACTAGGTTTGCCTGTCAGCATGAGGCTGTGAGGGGATCAGTGGGAAAACGTGCCCACTGTGGGTGGCACCATTCCCTGGGCAGTGGGTTGTAGGTTGTATAAAATGGGGAAAGTGATCTGGGAATCAGTATGCATGCATTCTTTGGCCTCTACTTCTGACTGTGCTGCCGTGGCTACCAGCCAGGACGGACTGACTGCACCTGGGGCTGTGAGCTAAATAGAACCTTTCCTCTCCAAGTTCTTTTTGTTGGGGTATTTTATCACAGTAGGAGGAGACAAAACTAAGATACAGGTTAATATGTAAATTTGACAATATTCTTTCAGTATCTCACATGTTTTCTTAAATTGCACAACAACATACAAATATAATTTTATTAAATAGTGTTATATACTATGATTGTTTCTATAGTTTGTTGTTTTGTTGATTGTTTAATTTAGTCTTATGGCTTTTATATATGACCTGATGATACTCAGGTTATGTGTCAATTCCTAATCTATTCACTGAATTCTAAAGCTACATAACTATTTGACATCAAAACTTAGAGCTACATATTTAAGATTTGATAGATCCAAAACTAGGAAGAAACTTATGTCTTTCAAATAGTTTAAATGTGTATCCCAAAAGTTTTATTATAGCAGTTGAATTCCAAATTGTACATGCTATCTGTCTAGGAGGTGGACCTTTAGACGGTAATTGGACTAGATGAGCGCCTATGGGTGGGGCTCCCATCACTGAGTTAGCGGCTTTTTGTGAGGAAGTGAAGAGGAGCATGAGATGGCTCAACATGCTCTGTCTCCACAGCATGAGGGTCCATCAGATGCTCCTCACCAGACTCTCGCCCCTTGCCCTGGGGCTTCCCAGGCCCTAGAACTTGGAGGTAAACACACTTCTAGTCTCTAAACCGCCTGGTCTGGATAGTCAGGAACATCCATAGAAAGTAAGCAGAAATACTGCCCCCCCCTACACACATATACACACACATGCTCCCCATCTTAGCTCATGACAAATCCATGTTCTCGACTAATCAAGGGGTTCTTAGCACCTCTGCATCATCTTGTCAACAAACTGTATTAGCAATGTCTGCAAAATACCTGCAGAAATCAGACACCTCGTAGCAGCTGCTGTGCTCTCACTCTGGTCTCAGCCAGAACCATTCTTCTCTTGTGGGAAAGCAGCTGCCTGCCTGATTCGCCTCCGTGAATTTATATAAAGCAAACACAGTGATCTTTCACACAATTGTTACACACACGCGCACACACACTCGCACACACACACGTGTATGAGAGTGTGTGTGAGTGTGTGTGAGTGTGTGTGAGTGTGCAAGAGAGAGTGTGTGAGTGTGCAAGAGAGAGTGTGTGAGTGTGCAAGAGTGTGAGTGTGTGTGAGTGTGTGAGTGTGCAAGAGAGTGTGTGTGAGTGTGTGAGTGTGCAAGAGAGTGGGTGTGAGTGTGTGAGTGTGCAAGAGAGAGTGTGTGAGTGTGCAAGAGAGTGTGTGAGTGTGCAAGAGTGTGTGTGTGTGTGTGTGTGTGTAATGACAACTTGGGAGAGTCGGTTCCCTCCTTCCCATATGAGTATGGGAGAGCAAAGTGAATCCATAGGCCCAGAAGCAAGTGCCTTTGCCCACTGAGCTAGCTCATAGGTTCCCCAAAGATTCCACACAAACTTCTCAATATCTCACTAATTCAAAGGCAACATCGCAGTCCTCAGATGCCCTATAAAGTCCTCCAAGGTACACATGAGTTTAGTGTTAGTCTATTTTTCCTCCTCCTCTCCCTCCCTGTCCATGGAAGTTTACAAAAGCTGGACCGCAAAGCACTCCAGGCTCTCACTCTCCCCAGACTGACTTACGCTGTTTCCTCTCCCTGGGAAAACACCCATAGCTACATGTTCTTGGCTCAGCTCTACTCATAACACCTTCTGTGTTAGTCCACTTTCCATTGCTATAATAAAATGCTGGAGGCTGGGAGTGTATAAGATGATATTTGGTTACCTAATAGCTTAAAATGTTGAAAGTCTAAGACTAACAGGCTCATTTATTTTGCCTCAAGTGAGGGCTTAGGAAAGACGGAATAACACAGTGGGGACATGGGTGATGGGATCAAGTGGAAGCCAGTGAGCGTGTTTGAGGAGTCAGGCTCACTGCTTTATAACTTTCACGGGGACTAATGAGGTTCCCAAGGGAACTACCATAATTTTCCTTCTAGACTCTGCCCTATAAAGACTCCAACACAAGAGACATTCACCCCTGGGCAAGCAACCCCCTGTTGGCTGTGATGGCTTCCTTGCAAAGCTTGCCTGTCTCACCCATCTCTCTTCTTTAGATCCCTCTAGGATGTGCTACCATCAAACGCATGCCATATTCTAATGTCTAATATTGCTTACAGTCCCTCTCCTACCCAAGGAGGCAGCATTGTGATTGTTGTGTTGTTGCTCCCAGCTGCACCCTAAACACTATAAATAGTGTCTGGCACTGGGCAGAAACAATACTGTTTACTAAATAAGCAAATTGCTTTATAACCAGTTCCGCCTTCCTTTGGCAACGCTTGGCATTGAATCCTGTGCACCACAGAGCTCCTGCTCCAGCCTTGTATAGCTCCTCTATTAACACTCTACAGTGCAATCTGTTCCTCCTTCCCCTGGGGAAACCAACAGTAAATAAAGTAAGATGAGGAACATTATACGGGAAACCTTATGGATGAACACCAAACCCAGACACTGTTAGGTCATCTGGAATTTATTATCCTGTGGAGTGTGAAGAGAGAATCTATTTGTTCCCAAGTGACTAGGCAATTGTGCAGCTATTGTAAAAGCTATCTATTAATTCCCCCTGGTCAGTTATGCCACTCAGCATACATTACACCTGCCCTTACTGGGGCCAGGTTCCTGGGCTGTGTGCCTCTGTGACTGGCAATTTTAAATTGATAGCTTTGTATTTAAAAAAAAAATTAGCTATCTCTTATGGTTATTTAGGCTTTATTACATTTTCCCAAAGCATCTGTAGCTATTTTCATGAGTTCACTGGCTCAGATTTCAGAATTAAGCCCTTAGGTCTAAAAGACTTGGAGCTGCAGAGACGGCTCAGTGGGCTATAGTTACGAGCACGTGCTGCTCTTGCGGAGAACCTAGGGATCTGATGGCCTCTTCTGGATTCCCCAGGGGCCAGGCAAACACAGAGTGCACATACATATATGCAGACAAAAACTCCCACACAAAAATTAAGAAATAAAAAATAAGAAAAAAAATCTTTAAAGTTATATTTTTAGTTATAATTTCATTAAATTTACAAATTTCTATAGAGTTGGTATGTAGGTCTACATAATATTTACCTTTTCTGGTCTGTAACATAACATCTTCTCACTAATTCATGCCTGTTATGGTCTAGTGCCCTCCTTAGATTGAGCATCTTTCATATTAACATAATGTTAATAGAATTATTGCTGGCACACAAAGCAACTATCCCTTTTCATGTAGTTCTCAAAGTACTTAGGCCAGTTAAGTGTGAGTTGTTCCTGTGATCAGCACGGTTGACATTCATGTTGTTACAGGGTCCCTCTGGCTTTTAAGAAAGATTGTCATCATCTCAAAACAAAGACAATTTTATTGATGAGCCTGGATTCCACAGGACTCAGAAATTCAGATCACTGTTTCTATAGGACTAGCTTGGCAAGAATCGATGTAAAACACATTTGCTCTTGGACACACTGGCGAGAAAGTCAGAAGATGCTCTACCGAATGAACCATAGCTAGAAGTGAGGGCACGTCTGATCGCACAGGGCTGGCTGAGAATCGTATCCATTGTGGATTGCCTATGATAAGGAGGGAGGAGAAAAAGAACAAGTCTGCTTTCTCCCATCTGAGCTTCAGCACAAGAGGGGTTGCTTCTGCCTCACTTCTGAATCTTGCCTGTGCAGATGCTGAGTGATGTCCTGGCACTTTCTATGCCTCAGGGTTTCAGGGGATGCCGCCTTAAGGAAGGAAGGCACTAGTGTGGTCTCAGTCAAGAGTAAAGCTGGCACAAGCTGTGTTTGCTGGGCTGGGGTTGATGAAAGGTCTGATGACCCAAAGCTGATACTGCTTGTGGCTTCTGCCAAAGGTCCTCTGATGTACTGCTCCATCACAGGGGAAATACCAGTGCTGTCTTCCAGAGTCCCGTTTAAAAGTTTTATGTTCATAAATATGACATCCCACTTCTCTACGAGGGCTGATGAAACATCACCATTTCACTGAGTGTCCCCTTCTGTACCCTGTTTCTCTGACTTCTCTTGAGATGGTTGTAACTTTAACTGTGACTTTTTATATGTACACCGGTTGTGGATGTATATTAAAATTTTACATAAAGTAAAATTTGCTTTTAAAATATAATTTGAAAACTATATTCTTGTCATTAGAATTGATCCTTTAAATCTAATATAATGTTATCTTGTTATGTTTTGCTATCTATTCTTTCTATGGTTTATTATTCTCTTTTCACTTGTCTGTCCATTTTTTGACATTGTATATTATTGTTACATATGGTTTACATAAAATGATGGATTTCATTATGACTTTTCCATACATGTGTAGCAAATACCTTGGTCATATTCCCTCCCATTCCTCATTTGGTCTTTCCCTGCCTCCTCCCATTGTTCTTTTCTTATCCCCAAATATCTTCCTTCTACTTTCAAGATGTGTGTGTGTGTGTGTGTGTGTGTGTGTGTGTGTGTGTGTGTGTGTGTGTGAAATTTCAGTATAATTTTTATTTGTATATGTGACATGAAATCTAGATCATCTATATAAGAAAAACATGGCATTTGTCTTTTTGAATCTTGTTTATTTCACTTAAAATGACAGTATTCAATTTTGAACTTCTTTGTGGTCGGCTGAAACTATTTTTAATATGTACCACATTTTCTTAATCTAGTCAAGCGGTGATTGGGATGTAAGATGATTCAAAAACTTGGATACTGTGAGCATTGCTATAGACACACAGGCATAGGTACTTCTGTGCTGTGCTGTCTTAGTTTCTTATGGACATGAACCCAGGACTGGTGTAGCTGGATCACACGACAGCCCTACTGTTAGTCTTTTAAAGAGCTTCCATACTGACTTCATAGTGGCCACACTAATTACAACCTCACCAAGGGTGCCTCAGCCTCCTCTAGCACCACCCGTGTTTGCTGTTTGTTTCCCTAGTCATGTTGACAGGAGTGAGATAGAACCTCCCCACAGTTCTGACTTGCATTTCTCCAATGACTAAGGATGAATTTTTGCATACATTTATTGACTATTTATACTTCTTATTTTGGGAATTGTGAGTTCCATTTATTTGATCATTTGTTGATAAAAGTTGGGGGAAAGGAGAGTTTCTTATATACTGTAGATATAGCTTTGTAAATTTTGTGTCTTTTACACAATTGGATAATAAATCACATCTCTTTGATTTATATTTTTGATAGTTTATTTAGAATTTACATTTTAGCTGTTACATCTGCTATAGCTATCTTCAAGTTATAGTATACCATTTGTGTACTGTACAAATTGTGTACTGTATAAAACATGACAGCCTACAACATGCAATTCCTCCTTTTTAGTTTGTACTAGCATTAGTGTACATTTCACCTCTACCAAGGTACTAAGTACCACAACTTCATGTTATTTTGTTTTATAAAGCGGGTTCCCAGAGAATAACCATGAAAAAGATCTCCCACGTTCCCATTTCTAGGAGCCAAGCCTCTGTATAGAAATGAACATATCATCTTTTTTTTTGTATGTAAAGGATTTTCTTTAACTTATGTTGTAGTACAAAAATGACAGAAATGCATCATATTGATTTTATGGGAATCTTTAAGACAGTGTCCCTGGGTTTTTATTTTTGTTTTCTTGCTTGCTTCCTTGTTTTTGTTTTTGTATTATTTTTGTTTTATGTCTTTTTCAAGACAGGGTCTCACTATGCAGCCCTGGCTCCCTTGGAACTCAATGTGCAGACAAGGCTAGCTTCGCACACACAGATGCTCCTGAGTCTGCCTCTCCAATGCTAAGATTAAAAGGCACATTCCACCATCCTGGGATGCTTCCTTGTTTTTAAGACAAGGACCCAGCACAGCCTGAAACACATCAGCCTCCTGCATCTGCCTCTTGTGCTGTGCAGGAGCACAACTGTGTCTAACATGGCACCACCCTAACCCTGTGCCTAGCATGGCACCACCCTGACCCCGTGTTCTGATTTTTTTCTATTCATTCTCTTCTTCCATCTTTCACTAGAAGAAATTCCAGTCATTCGATCTTAAACATTTTTTTTTAAGTTAGGACTGAATCCATGTAATTTCTCTTTCAGATCTTGAGTTTTTGTTTCTAGAAATTCCATTTCAATCTTAACTTTATATTATGCTTTTCTTTCTTATTCTGGTTATGCTTTCACCACTTTCTTGAATCTATGAAGCACATATCCTAACACTTGTCAGCCAGACCCATCTCCCTGTCATTTCAGGGTCTGTCTGTGACATTTCCCCTTACCTATGCTCTGTATTATTTTGATCCTCAGAATATCTGTTAATTTCATACTGGTGGCTGGAAACTGTGACTTCACATTATTAGATGTTGGATTTTGTTCTATTTCCTCATCAGCACTGGACATGATGTGCCGTTATTTAACACCAGTCAAATCCTTTGGTGATTTCTTTATACCACACTTAGGCAGGACCAGAGCTAACTGGCCCCACATCCGAGGGATGCTCTTCAGAAAACCCAACTAGAGGCCCTACCCCCCACTTCAACTTTCCATTTCAGGTGACTGCCACACAAAATATTACAGCATTCATAATATATGGAGATCTTTTGGTTTGTTGATCTCCAATAGTTATGACCTGGGGTTTGGATCTTTTTTTTTTTTCCCATGTACGTAGACATAGCTTGGTGCTTATTCAGACTCCAGAAGAATTCTCCAAAGTCTCCATCTTAACTCCCCTTGCGCTCCTTCCTCCACAGTTATACAATGTTCCTCAGGTCTAGCCACCTTCATGTCCCTAGGACTGACCTTTGTGAGTTTTTGTCATCTGCTGTGCCTTCTGGAGACCAGAGCTGACCATTACAGACTGAACTCACCTTGTTCGGTTATCTTTCCACTCCATGTTTCCTGGTGTCCTAATGCCCAAATGACATTTTTTTCATACTTTTTTCCAGACTTTCATTCTTACATCCTGAAAAGGGAAGCCATTATCGTGAAATTATACTGCGAAAAAGCAAGTTCTCAAATGAAAGGAAAAGGATGCTACCTAAACAGGCTCTAGGTGTTTGGTTAAGGCTGATCGTTTCTGAGAATTTTTATTTTCCTTAGCCATAAGAAAACACGGGGACTACAGCTTGATTACAGAACTTATACATGTTGAAGACACTTTAAATAAACATCTGTGGCTCACACTGGTATTTCTGTGTGTCATGGGAGAAAGAAGATTGGTCAAATCTGATGAATTTAGTTTGGGATCTGTGCCTGGAGTTGCGTTTTATGCCAGCGAAGAAGTGCAGAGGCAGTTGGATTCTAGCACTGAAGAGAGTTCTCAACTGGGACAGAGGGTTAAAGGTCACCAGCAGAGTAAGGTGGGTGGAAGGCCACCAGGAGGGGGACGGTATGGAGAGCATGAAATGATGGTGCTGGAAGGAATCCTAGCAGACAGGCAGAGGGAAAAGAAGCACACACCTGCAAAGCTGCTGTTGGAACTGAACTTAATGACACTCTCATAGAATGAACTAGCATTGGGACGAAGAGAGACTCAAACACATTTAGCAGGGACGGTCACTGTGTGTGGTTGGCTATCTCCTAGGCTCTCACTATCATTGCTCACTCTCGTCCCAGAAGCTGAGAGATGATATGTTCTCTTGAAGGCCTTGAAGACCGAGGGCAAGACTCCTGGTCCAAGTGGGAGAGAGACTGCCTCAGCGTACAGTCAACAGCCCTTCTCAATCTAAGCACAGACTGT
Organism: Acomys russatus; assembly: GCF_903995435.1. Lineage (NCBI taxonomy): Eukaryota > Metazoa > Chordata > Mammalia > Rodentia > Muridae > Acomys > Acomys russatus. Next base: position 4,230,467 of record NC_067165.1, read on the forward strand.
ACCATCAACTAACAGTCAACACCGTTAGGTCAAAACAGCAGCTTGATGTGTTGAGTTCTTTTTTCCCCATGACTGGTTTTTTTGTTTGTTTGTTTTGCTTTATTGGTGTGTGTGTGTGTGTGTATGTGTGTGTGTGTGTGTGTGTGTGTGTGTGTTTCTGGAAGATATTGTAAACTGGCTTGAGTTCCTCACTTATATAACTCCTTTCTTTTTTTATTTCATTTCTCTCCATCTGAGATTGAATGATTCTGAGGTTAGAATTGTCTTGCTCGTTAAGTGGGAATCAGAGCTCAATCGTTGAAACTGTGCTTCTGCACAAGGTTTTGGCAGCTGTGGGAACTCGCTGTGGGTACCTCAATAATGAATTTGTGAAAGAGAAATAATGGGCCTTTGATATGATGACAGCTCTCCACAGCAGATACCATTTTACGGGCAGACTGAATTCTCTCTTCATTACTAGAAGAGTTAAAAGACTTAAAAGAATAAGCTATCTATTCCAAACCATTTCCTACTGGCTGCAGAAAGAGATAGGAGTTTGGAAGTGGAAAACCAAATTTCTTTGATTTGCCTAAGTGTTTAAAATGCATTTTCTAATCCTCACCACCCTGTGAAATAAGACGTGTTATCCTTGTTTTACAAGTGAGAAAATGCCCAGAGGGAGTTAATAACTTGCCCAAACCCATTAGCTAGAATATCGATTTGTCTGGTCTGGTTCACAAGCCTTTCTCCTTCTTTGCTGATGTCATTATAGTGAAGGAAGACTGTTTTGCTGGGGTCTGAGAAGCTGGAAAATCCACAGCATGCTGGAGGATTTATAAATGGGAGGACGGGGAGGAGAAGGATTTTCAATACTACATCTAATATTATTTATAGTACTGACCTACATAAGTCTATAGAACATGGTAATCTGGTTCACTGTGTGTGGTTGTTAGTCTCAACTGTCAATCTAATGAGATCCAAAGTCATTGGGGGTGAGGGATGAACTTCTGGACACATCTGTGAGGGATTATCTTGATTGTACTGATGGAGATGAGAAAGCCCACCCACTATGGGCGGCACCATCCCCTGCAAGAAATCCTGGCCTGCTTAAGTGAAAAAGGCAAGCTGAGCTGCAGCCTGCACTATGTCTTCCCTTTTCCTGATGGTTGTAGCTGCATGGTGACTAGCTGCTTCCAGCTCCTTCTGCCTTGGCTTCCTCAGCATGATGCAGTGTGTCTGGACTGTAAGCTAAAATCAAGTCCTTCCCTATAAGCTGTTTTTGTTAGTGTATTTTTATCACAGCAACAGGTAAAGTAACCAAGATATTATATAAACAAGAAATTTGTACTTAAATGATATGACATAATTAAAAACCAAAAGGCTCTTTGGTCCTAGCCTGTAAATCACCAGCTCTCTGTGTAGCCAATAAGGAATAATTACAAATAAATAACTCTGGGTCCCTGTATCTTTCAAGGTATTTAGCCGTCCCGAGCCTCAGTTTCCTCACCAGAGTCATACAATTCTTACTATCTGAATCTGAAATGGCCTCCATTGAGTCACATCCTTAATACTTGTTCTCTGGTTGGTGACACTATTCTGGGAGTCTGTGAAGTCATTTGGAAGTGGGCCTTAGGTGGAGGAAGTAGGTCACTAGGAGTGGTCTTTGATGTTTATACCTCCCTTACTTCCCCCACTGCCTTCTGACTCCTGAACACAATAGACCCTGTCTGAGGAGCTCAGACCATCATGAATGGAACTGCTTTGCCATGCCTTTCCTGCTGTCATGGACGACAACCATGTTCCAAAATGAGTTATTGAATTAAACCCTTGAGTTATTTGTGTAGTGTCTTATAGACTCAACAGCAGAGGGAAAATGAATGTAAATGCTCCCTCCACCACCTAAGCCCCCTGCTTATGGCACTTGTGTAGAAATATGTATGAATTTACCTCTGGCTTTTGGAATTTCTCATTTGAAGCCCAGGAGGAGGGCCTTAAAGGGACACTTAGGGAAGAATGTGAGCTTCAGCTTCTTCACAAAGTCCAAAACCAGTAGGGATCTGGAGACAGAGTCTAGAGGCAGATGTGACAGGTAAAAATGATAACCATGAAACAGGAGAACCACAAATGGTGATGGCCAGGGAGCGTGGTTTCATTTGTCTGCTGAGGAGAAAGTGGCCTGTAGCGGTTTCCATATGTACAGGCAGCACTATGCCGGGCAAACAGACAGGGATCTGGAGCATGTAAAAAGGACTAAGTGACATTTTAAATGCCATAGTATGCAGCGCCACCTCTACCTTAAAAGTATGCATAGTACCAAAGTTTTTTAAGTGAATAAAATTTTTATTGCGAACCAAGCCCCGCAGCAATAAAACAGAACAGCCGAGGGAGAGTTTCTCCTTGACACTGCAGGAACCTGGAGCCCCATGGATGAAGTTGGGGGCCGACTACCACTTGAACAGTCCTTTGGGAAGACTGGTCTGGCTGTTGTATGGAGGATGACCTGGAAGGATTGCAAGGTGGACTGTCAGAAAGCCGATGGACAAGGTCAAGGAAACATGAGGTAGCTCTGAGCTCTGGTCCCAAATTCAGGGACAGAGCGGCAGAAGGGTCAAAATTGAGAAGCACTGTGAAAAAAGTGTCAGGGTAGAAATGGATTAGGACAAAAGAGAAGAGGACAGACAAGGGGGAGGATGCTTAGAGTATTTACGTAGTGAGTGGAAAGGCAGGTGGAGGGTACCTTAACCACCATAGGAGGCTGGGTTTTAGGGCTTGCCACTAGTTTGGAACTGGAATATTTACCAAAGGTTCATATATCCTGGTCATTAACCAGGGACAACTGGAAGATTGTGGAAGCTCTAAGCCATGGATCTTAATGGGAGGTGTTCACATTGTTAGAGGCATGCCCTTTGAAGGGAATGAGGGATGGCAGTCCCTTCTTTTCACTCTCCTTTGGCTTTCCTGCGGTGAGGGGAGTGGTTTTGTTTTGCCCCATGACTGGCTCCCGATAGAATTTACACCACATAATCAAAGCAATGGGACTAATTGGCCATGGATGGAAACATATGAAACCAATAGCCAATAGTCAAAATAAACTCTGTTTCCTTTCTAAATTGATCATCTCAGATGTTTGTCATAGCCGTGGACAAGGCAGTTCCCATGACTGAAATTTTTTGGAAAATACTACAGTAGTAGAGAAATGAAAAAAAAATTGGCTGTAAAGTTAAGCAGTTTAATAGAGATGATGGGCTTGGACAATATTGCATAAATAAGATTCATTTGGGCCAGAATGCAAAGTTTTATTTGTCTGAGTTGCTAAATTTTGAGCTAGATAATAAGTGAAAATATTCTTGTATAAGATCAAGAGAAGCAGAGCAGTAGAAATATCAATGGATATATGTTATATGCACAACGTATTAGATACCATTCTATGATTCCTCACACTACAAATAAGTCGGCTTCCACCATTTTATATAGATTATGTACAATGAGCGTATCTAAGCACAGATGCATTGAATTATTTCCTCAGGTCACATTTTTAGTAAGATGGCATTCCAGTTTTAAACCCCATTCCAAAGACTATGAAGATGTTGAAGCTAGGTCATGTGACTACTAAGTGCTTCACTTGGGAATCTGGAGCCTGGGTCCCACCCTTCTAAGAGCCATTGTTCTTGTCACTAGTGACATTTACAGTGGGATGTGTTTCAGTGTGTGGGTGGCCACCATGGTTAGGCAAGCACTCGTGTGGCATCCTAGTGGATGTCCACCAAACACTGCATGGCAATCAGGATGTGTCACATGACGAGCACCTTGAGAGAGGAGGGCTGAATGGTTGATATTGTAACCAATTTACTATACACCAACTGATCCTGTCATGTTTCAAGCATTCCACCAAAGAGTTAAAGAAACAGATAAGAAACAAATGGCCAAGTTAAGGTCCTCTCAAAACTGTGGCTTCGTTGCAGAGCTCTTTCTGCTTATATTTAACTAAATATTTAGTTATCCCATATGGCCGCATCTAAATCCTATCTCTCTGCCAGGTTATTTTATTACAGAATCTGGGAAATCCACCCTTTTCTTTTCTTGTGGATATTACACGAGGTTCTCTTTCCCTCTACAAGTACCCAGAGACTCGAGTATCAGGTAAAGCCTTTTCATTTAAATAAGTAGTGATGGATAAAAGGTGATATACTGAAGGGATAGCTAAATCCAACGTGGATGAGAAAATGATACTTCAAAAGTGGTTTCATCTAAAATGAGAATTGAACTCTGGCCAGTTTTCACACTCACCACCTTGACTGTATTGTATTTCTAGAAGGTGGGGAGTATTAAACATTACTAATGATTGATGGCGTCTCAACTTTCAGGTGTTACATAGAACAGATCTTTAAAAGGGAGGGGGACTTTATCCCTTTAAAGCACATTAACAGAACTTTCTTATTATTAAAAAAAAAATCAATGCCCTGGATTTACTACATTTAATCCAAATTTTATCCAAGAGTGAAATTCCTTTTTGGCAGAATCATCAATAATTTGCTGTATCTTAGGCTCCCCTTCCAAATGCCATATATATATATATATATATATATATATATATATATATATATATATATATATATATATATATATATATATATATATATATATCAAGAGTTCTGGCTGACACGTTATAAAATAAAGCTGGCAAATGGATCATATGAGATGTTGCCAATTCCATACCCATCTGCAGATTCCCATGTGAGTCAGCATGGCTGCCTTGCACAGCTACCCCCTAAAGACTAGTGTATACCGCTGTGCATCCAGAAAGTCAGGAGCCATGAAAATGGTCACCTGAACTGGCTATTAATGGTCGTCTCACTTCCCACTTTCCTTAATCAGAAATTATTTTATTTGAGAACACTCCCCCCCCAAAAAAGGTTCCCCCAACTTCACCTGAACTTAGTACTCTGGGATGTCAGACATTTGTTACTGATTGGCTGTGAATGCTGAGCCTATGGTTGCGGCTGTCTTCTCCAAGACCACAGTGACTGTCCCTAACTTTGGTCCACAGACTTGCAGTGGCTTCTTCTTACCCCCTCCTTTTGTTCATGGACATGTAGTGGAGTCCTTCGACTTAGCAGATTGCTCTTTTTGAGTTTTCTCTAGTTTGTTGTAATACTTTAAAAACACGTGAGGCCCAAATAAATATCAGGCGTTCAGTCAGTTTTACTACGCTGTCCACCACTTATTCAGATAGTTCTCATTTAATTGCTGTCTCTGTAGATGGTTATGATGATGACGCAATAATAAAGGCAATGAGGAGAACAAATGGCTTTTTATTGTTTTATATTTTTCAAATCATGGTTAGAAATTGTTTGTTGCTGCTGTTTGATCGTTGTGGTTTTTTTGTTTGTTTGTTTTTGTTTTTGTTTTTTGTTTTCTTACCTGAGCCATCCTTGGCATTATTGCCCATGTTTTAAAGATGAGAAGATTATTTTAGAACACTTAAGAAACATGCCCAGAACTGTCTTTTGGAGTTCAGGATGCTTTACTACAAAGTCCTAGTATTTTCCTGCGTGGGGTGAGCTTGGAGCTCCATGTGCTTGGTAGGCCAGGTTGTCCTGCTGCGACTGCGTCAGCTCTGGCCGAGCATGTGGTTGCTACTCTCAGCTTCTTCAGCTCCAGCCCTCTCCTCCACATCCAGGAATAGCATCAGTAATGGTTTCTCCACTGCTCGCTTCCGAGTCTTTCCCCAGGTCACACTGATCTCCTCAACACGGACCTTCACTGTAAGTAGCCCTGAGACTAAACACTCACCAATTCTCCCACTGAGTGTGGCTTCCTTTTCCTGCAAGTGAGCCCCCAGCAACAGCATCTCTGCTTCCTTTCTCTGGTTCACAAGATGCAACTGAGTCTAAATGCCACTCAGACTAAACACCAGAAGGGGCTGACCCATGCTTTGAGCAGGAGGTGGAAGGGTGGAAGGATCAAGATGAAATTGAGTCTAAATGCCACTCAGACTAAAGACCAGAAGGGCTGACCCATGCTTTGATCTGAGGGTGAGAGGTGGAAGGAGCAAGGAGTAGGGGTGGGGTGAGGGGTGAGGGGGTGGGGAGGTAACCCAGGCACCTCTGCTGGGACTAGGAAGGAAAACCTCCCTTATGTAGAACCATGTAGAAGCCTGGAGCAGGCCCCGCAGTTTAGGGTTACCAGAAATAGTTTTTTCTTCTGCTATGCAAATTTGATTATCTATTTGTATTTATGCCAAAATAGAGTCTCTAGTCTACCTAGTAAGAAAAGATCCATTCCTGTGATTCACCATCCAGGTGGGTGCATGGTAGCTGTGTTTCTCAAGAAATGTGGAAACAGAAATGTACGTCAAGAAATAAACGTAGAGAAGAGACTAGAGAAAGCTTCTGTTTAGAAAGATTTCACCTGAACTATTTAATTGACCCTAAAGACAGAAATGGGGTGGAGTCTTTCCACTTCTGAGCTCTCTACACAAGTCATGGTGAGTATAATGTTCTGTCAAGCTTTGTGTTTCTCCAATACAAACATGATTGTTTTCTCCCGAGTTATTAACAAATGTGCAATATAATGACACTAGCAAGATCCTTTTGGAGGACATGAATATTACTCTTGGTATTTCAAGGATACTTTAGCAGAGAATCCAAGGTTTTCCAAGGTGCTTTTTAAATATATTTTGTTAATTTGTTCATTTTACATCTTAATTGTTATCCCATCCCTTGTATCCTCCCATTCCTCCCTCCCTCCCATTTTTCCTTTACTCCCCTCCCCTATGACTGTGACTGAGGGGGACCTCCTCCCCCTGTATATACTCATAGGGTATCAAGTCTGATGGTGTGGAAGATAACAGTAAAATGTAAGCATAAGAGAAGGTTCTGGATGCCTACCACCCACATAAAGGCATCATACATGTGTAGCCCCAACATTGAGGAGGTGGAGCCAGGTGGACCTTTGGAACTCACTGACCTGCTGAACAAGCCAACGCATGAGCTCCAGGTACAGGGAGAGACCTTCTCTTCGAAGATGGAACAGTCAAGGAAGATACCCAGTGTGGACCACTACCTGCTCCACCCCCACATGTACCACATGCACACTTGTGTACACACACACACACACACACACACACACACACACACACACACACAATGTGGGGAGCGTTGAATGGATACCAGAACTCTAAAGTTCCAGAATAGCCCCTGATGCTTCAAATGCAAGCCAGATGAGGACCCTTGTAGTGCTGTCATCACCACCACTCCTGACTCCAGAAGCTAGGTGCCTGGGGAATGAGCACCAAGTCTCCTCAGGATTGTAACTATTTTGACCCTTGGTATAACTTGCGAGAATACCACTGGAGACAAATAAATAGCCCTAAGGGTCAAACCTGACCATGCCATCTGCCCTTTCCCCATCTTAAAATCTCAGGTGAGCACATCTACGTTGCAAAGCCTAATTGGTTTCCTGAATCCTGGCCAGAGAAGGGGGCTGTGGAAAGAGGTTGCAAACATTTTCTTTTTCAGCAGCACTGGGAAGGTATACAACCTTGAGTGGAAGTGAGAATGGATGTGTAACACTAATCTACACACCCCAGCAGAGCAGGGGAAAACCGATCATCACCGAGACTGGAAATTTAACTATGTTTATCATTGTGGTCTTTGGTGGAATTATATACACAGTCTTTATCTCAGCTTTCTATTTGCATAAACTGTAGAGTGGATAACGTTCAACTAGGATGAGACTGGGACACACACTATAACCATGTATGTAGTCACCTGTCGCTACGGTTCTCAAACTATGTGGGAAGAAAGGCACTCTGGGGCTCTCCAGCAAACTCTCAGGTGCACTTGAATCATCTAAGGAATCATAATGATATATGACGTTTATCTTATCATGTGCAAAATATTATTTTAAAGCTTAAAGAAGTTTATAGTTCACAGTGGGTTAGACTCAACATTAGATTATTCTATGTTCCTTCTGATATCTTATCTTTTTGAAAATCTGTCTTTAGCAGTGACTTGGATGTAAAGCCTTCATTTCACAAACCTCAGTGTGAGGACTGCAATGTTGAACGCAATCCTGACGTTTAGAAAAACATACAGGAGGCACACAGGTCCCACTAGGAAGCATTCTAGGTTGGGTTGTATTCTGTCTCAAATTCATGTGTTGAAACCCTGATATGAAGGTGTGTCTACACTCGTAGATGTAAATTAAAATGCATTCATCGGGCTGAGCCATTTTTTCAGCACAACTAATACCTTTATAAGAAAAGAGACCTGGAAACACACAAAGAAGCCCTGGAAATGTGCACACACAGGGAAGATCGTGTGAGGACATGGGGAGGCAGCCATCTTCAAGCCAAAGAGAAAAGCCTGGGGAGGGGACCACGCTGAAAATGAAACAGTGCTCTTGGACACATAGCCTGCAGGACGACAGCCTCCAGAACTGAGGAAAGGCCAATTTTGTTGCCTAAGCCACGTGTAGCATTTTCTCAGAGCAATCTACGTATTAACTTGACTAGTCCCTGAGCCACCCAGTTATTAATTAAGCATTATTCTGGGTAGAACTTGAGGATGGTTCTTGCTTAGACTGCCAATTTGAATTAGTAGAATGTATTAAAGAAGAGTTTTACACCCCACATATGTTGGGGAACCCATGGACTTGTATGGATAGTGAAAGCCTGGATAGAGAGCATTTGCTGTGTCTGAAGGAGCTGGGACATTTGTCTCCTGCCTTTGGGATGGCACATGAACTGAAACACAGTCCTAGCTCCTGGGCCTCCACCTTGTCAACTGCAGACTGTAGGTCTTATCAGCTTGCATAGTCACATAAACCAGTTCCTTATAATACGCCCATGATACATGTACACATACGTAATCATAGAACCTTACTGACGCAGTTCCTCTGGATTGCCTTGAACAACATAGACCTGTGGTAAACAGAACCCTGCATAAAACTCAACCCAAAATAGATCAAAGACCTCAACACAAAAACTCTGATGCCCGTAAATCTTAATCTTAAAGAGAAGGAGTACAGAATATGTTCAATTTTATAAACACAGGAAAAGACTTTCCGAACAGGAACCTGGTAGCACACGCATTAAGACCAACAGTTGACAAATGGGGGTCTTGTGAAATTAAAAGCATCTGTATAGTAAGGATGTCACAATTCAAGGGAAGGCAGCCTACAAAATGAGGGAAAAATCTTTAACAGCTATACATATGACAGAAGACTATATCTAGGATATACAAAGAACTGAGAAAGCTCTGAGAGGCTTCACCCAGCATCTGATGGAAACAGACACAGAGACTCACAGCCAAACTTAGACAGAGTTCAGGGAGTGCTATGGAAGAGTCCTAAAGGAGTGATGGACAGAGCAGGGACGGTCAAGGACTCCACAATAAGACCTACAGAGTCAACTAACCTGGGCCCAAGGGAACTCACAGAGACTGAACCACCAACCAAAGAGCTAACATGGACTGGTCCTAAGCTCCCTGTACATACGTTAGCAGATACAAAGCTTAGTCTTTATGTGGATCCCGCAACAACTGGAGAAAGGTTCCCTAATTGGGCTGCCTTGTCTGACCTCTGTGGGAGAGGATGTGGCTAACTTTGCAGGGACTTAATATGCCAGGGTGGGTTGCTATCCATGAAGGACTTCCCCCTTCTCTGAGGAGGAGAGGAGAAGATGGGGGGAAGGGTATGCAAGGGAGAACGGGAGGAGAATGAGGGGCCTACAATCAGGAGGTAAAGTGAATAAATAAATAAATTTTTTAAAAAAGGAAAAGAAAACAACTAATCTAATTTAAAATAGGGATATGGAACAAAACAAAGTTTTCAGGAGAAGAAATACAAATTTCTGAGAAGAAAAATGTAATTTTAATGATCAACATCCTTAGCTATCCGGATTAAAACTACTTTGAGATTTCATTTTATCCCAGTCTGAAGATTAAAAAAATAATAATAAAGTAAAGGACAATGGGGCCTGAAAATATGGCCAAGTGGTTAAGAACACATATTCTTCTTGCACGTGACCAAGGTTTGGTTCCCAGCACTTCCACGGTTTCTCACAAGCATTCATAACTCCTGTTACAAGGGATGTGATACCCATTTCTGGCCCCTGCAGGCACTGGGCATATACACAGTACATATACATGCAGGCAGGCAAAACATTCATAGTCATAAAAGCCAAGCAAATCAGACCTGGTGCTCATTTATGGGCCTCACTTGGATGACTTGCTGCTCTGTGATCTGAGTGTCTATGGTTTCCCAGAATCCACCTGTTGAAACCTAATCCCCGAAGTGACAGTATTAAGAGGCTGGCATATTGGAAGTAATTACCTATCAGAGGCAGAGCCCTCGCAAGTGGGATTAGGGTCCTTGTAAAAGAAGCCCTAGAGAGTTGCCTTTACCCCTTCCACCTTGAGAGGACACAGTGAAGAGCGGCCCTCTAACAAACAAGGCTGAGTCCCCCTAGGGCCCTTGGTTTTGAACTCCCAAGTGTCCAGCAGTTAAGTCTGAAAGCTACTTAGTTTCCAGTGTTGTGTCACAACAAATGAATTCAGACATCCACCTCCATTCTAAGCTACTCCTTCGCCAAGCTCTTCTCCAGCCATTCTGGTACCTTCTTCCACATCTCCACATCTGTCTGAACTTACCACTCTTTTGAGAAGTCACTCTTCAGTTCATTTCCTGTCCCCGGGAATCTTGCATACAGCCCCTTCTTGGTTTTAACCTTTGCTCATCCTGTAGTGATTCTATCGTAGTTACCCTGCCTTGGGACATCAGGACAATGCATATACAAATCCCTACTGGACTCTAAGCTAGTTCTACTTCCTCTTCTTTGTTTTATTCGTCTGATGGACAAGAATTGGTACAGCAGGGCATACGCATGTAGGGCATAATGAGCTATAATAATGAATAAGACATAGTTCCAACTCTCAAGAGCCTACATCCCAGTGAGAGATGCAGGTAAGTCGGTCATCATTACAGATCTTGTCTAAACAAGGATCGAGATGCACAGTGGAGGCATCTGACACGGGCAGTAGAGATAGGGAGGATCCTTCACAGGAATGTTACATCTAAGGTAAGATGAAGAGGATGACGCATGAGAGCTATCCAAGATAAGGAGGGTATACTTTGGATAACTGGAGATTAAGGGAAGTGTTCTGTGGGTGCGTGTTGTGCGTGCTGGACGAGGGGCGGGGAAGAGAAAAGAGGCACGCTGCGTTAAAGAAGTTGTGCTTTATCCTGTGAATGATGGGGAACGCTAGGAGTTTAAAGCAAGTGAAAAAAAAAAAAACCTGGGCCTTTGGTCTGTTATTAGGCTGTAATGTAGAGAGCCACGGCGGAGGCTGTCCCAAAGGTGGGTAGGCAAACAATCCAGGCAAGAGACAAGCTTGGGGGCATAACGCAAGTAGTGTCACCAGGTAATTTAAGGCCCCAGAGATAGCAAAGCATTCTTCCTTGGGGTCTTCACTTTATCTTAATAATCCTGCTAGAGCCACTAAAAATTCCACAGTCTTCTTGGAATTGGCTGGGGAGACTGTGCTGGAGCGCCTCTCGGCTGCTCAGCATTCCTTGGTCTCTCCTTGTTTTCCAGTAGGTTTTCATGTGCTTCCTTGCAGATCGCCTCTTCTCACCAGTTATCACCTGGTCATCATCTTCCAAAGCCTGACTAGCCTGCAGACAGCCTCTTTGGATTTTTTTTTTTTTTAGCTGACAGATGTGATCTGAAGTTCTCTGCCATTCCCTAGCAATAAAGGGATCATAGCACCAAATCCCTCCATCCCTTTAAGAGGGGGGATGATAAAATAAATATTGGGGGGAGGTGGTAATGAGAAGACCATGCCTACTTTTGTGTTCCATCTGGTCACACTCAAGCGTCTCCTGAGAAATCGCAGAGGCCCTGGAATTTTGTACCTAAGAATATTATTCCTTACCTTGAGATTCCATGGAGTCCAAGTTGTACATGGCCAGAATTTCTAGGGGTGGAAATGAGAATTTTGAACTTTCAGTGCTAGATCCTCTAAAGACAGGACAGAGGCTAAGAATAGGATGCATCTGAACTTGTTTAGCTGGGGTTGACTTTTTTTTTTTTCAACTACTCAAGTATAAGCACTTGATTGGACTTGCCCTTGGGAAAGTCACCAACAGTAGGCAGGATGTGAATCCAGGACATCTTTGTGCTTTCTTCTTCCTCAGCCTTTCAGTAGCATTTGGCAAGATGGTCAATCACTGTCCCCTCTCTGCTTCTTTTCTTCATTTCTTCTTCGGCTTTCCCCCAGGATGCTTTGCCGGTTTCTCCTCCTTCTTACAGTGAAAATGCTGGTGATCTCTAAGTTTAGTCTTCAGTGTCCAGTTCTTTCTTCCTATTTCCATTTCTGTGAGTGTGCTGTGCAGCTATCTCCATCTCACTGTGCATATGGCAGGCATATTGATGGATTGCCAATGCTGTTCTTGCTCTGGTGTGGTCCCCCAGACAATGAGGAACGGGAAGATGCAGAACACATCTCCAGATGCCCAGGCCTGCAGCCTCCCATTGCATCATAAATTGGATAGAGATGAAATGGGGCAAGAGACAAAAATCCCCTTTGGCTACCAGAGGCACCTCTGATGATGTCTGGTTGATAACATCTGCCATGCTTCCAGAAATTTCTGCGATGGCACCTTAGGCGGCATCGCTAAAAGGTAATGCACCAGCATCAGAGATAGCAATGGCAGGTGAGAAGTAGGAGTGGGTGATTCCATCACAGGAGTGGATAAAAAGATGGCGCCTGAACCCCAGCCCATTAGTGACAGTACCTTCCCTGACCTTAGCGAACCACTCAGTTTCTGTTTACACTGTCAGTATAAGACACATTTACTAGAGTCAACCAATTTGCAAGGCAAGATCAGTACACTACCTCAGCCCACAGCATATTTGTGGGCTTTAGAAAAGTTCCCATCACTTTTCTTTTATCTATAAGAAAAACTGAATATGTAACAGTGAACAGAAGCTTAGGTTACAGTTGTCTTTATACAACATAGTCAAGACTGTATCATGTAAAGACCAACAAGCTGTGACTTTTTTTTTTTTTAATGGAGAAATAAGTTCAGGAAAGCAAAAGTACCAGCAAACTTGCAATGCACCCTTAAAACAGCTCCTTATGACTGATACCTGCAATAGAGTCACCTTTGGAATAAGTATGCATAGTATTATCTATGCAAGCACAAAACAAACAAATAATCCTGGAGTTGGCTAATTCAATGCCCTGGACAGAACTCTTAATTCCTGCCCCATCGTCTATTCCTACCTCTTCTTCCTTATCTCATGAAACAAGATCATCTGAGACCATGTCATTTCCCTGAATGATGCACTGATGCTCCCTCTACTTATGCATTTCAGACATTGCCAAATTCCATTCATTCCAGTCCAAAATATTTCAAGCTCACCCTCTGGTTCCGCCCCTTCAAGCTAGCATGACAATTTTTTTCTTAGCTTTAAAACAAAAGCTTATCTACTTATGATGCCCCCTGAGGCTCTGAGTTGTAAAGGACCTTCCTCTTTCTTTCTTTTTTTTTTTTTTTTCTGTCTTTCACCCTTGGTTACTATGTCCTAGTGTGGTAGGTAGATCGATTGTAGTCATGTATCCTCAGAAGTTTTAATTGCACTTTGCTGCACTCTGGATAAGGGACCACCAACAAAATGAGTTTCAATATCCAAAGCGCCACTCCAGCATGGGTGAAAGCTCATGACGACTTCAGCTCTGGAGCTCTTTATATAGCCTGCAGGCAGCTAAGCAACTCCTTCCCACTGCAAGTTCTTTCTGCTTACATGATCTTGTGGGAGGGGAGGGGCGGGAGCCCTGTGAATCTGGCAGGTTTCAAGGACTTCCTGAGACTTGTGAATTGTTTGTTTCCTGGGTCTTACGCCTCCCTTTAGAAGATCTGCAGTTTTCATTAGGGTTTTTTTTTTTTTTTTGAGAAGTTGCTGAGTCTTAACAGCTTTCCTCTTGGATGGGGCATTTCATTTGGAAGAAACTATTCTATGTCACTCACCTCTGCTTGTCCCTGTGCCCTTTGGTAATACCAGCCTATACGGACAGAAGTTCACACTGGTCACTTCTTTATGCAGACTCTATCTCGTAGATGACCTGACCTGACATTGCCTCATCCTTCAGAACTTCTATTATACCCTTGGAAGTGCAGAGTTGCTTTCAGATGTTGCTGTCACCATTTCATAGCTCTGCGACCTCAGAGCTCCATTGGCTACATACACGCAATGGGAATAAAAAATTGCCTTATGGAGTACTGTAAGAAATCCAGTAAATAAAAGCACAGTGCATATCTTCAATAAATCTCCACTAATAGCATTATTCTTGTATCAAAATGTTACCAATAATATTAAGTTACAATATTATTATATTTACATGTTTTAATTTAGAAGTGAATAAAATGAAACAAGTTTGAGATATAAAATGGCCATTGCCCTTGTGTTTCTGGAAGGGGTTATAATTGTACTAGGCATTGAGAATCTCAGGGTACACGATTTCCAAAGGCCTCAGCATTCAGAATAGATCTGTGTCTGTATATATTGTATTAGGACTCCAGAGACAAATAACATTGAATTCCTGACCCAAATGTGTTTTACAAGTGTTTTCCTGATATCATAGTAGGGCCATTTATGGCTGTTGAAAAATAGACTGTTAAGAGTCATTTCATGGGACAAGAGACTCCAAAATGGTTATAAAAAGGCCAGCACTCTGCGCAGTCCGCCTTCTGGAGAGCGGTTCTGCTAAGAACTTGGCATCCGTCCTGCTCTTCTTCTCCAGGCCATCTTCCTTTGCTTTGTTCCCCGAGATGCTGTGAGATATAAAAAAGCAGGTGCGCTTTGATGGCAACAGCTTTTGCTACTGAAAGATTCCATTCCTTAAGCCCTCCGAAATTTAAAGGGGAATAAAACTGCCGACAGAGGGTTTTTCCTTTGGACAATCCTAACAAACACTGATGACACACCAGGCTCAACCTCTAGCTGCCAACGGCACTGAGGAACCTGCCCATGACCTTTCCTCCATCCTTTGTATTTCTAAAAGTTAGAGTTGTTGCTTAGATTTATGTGTCTCTGCGGAAGCAAGGGGCAAAGAAGTCTGTGCCTTAGAATGAGTAAAAATGTGTTCTAAAGAAGGGCTCCGAGTAAAGAACCGAGTCAGATTCAGGATGCTCCTACCTCAGCCTCACCATGCACACCTCCCTCCATCAAGGTGGTACTTCAAAGACAGAACCACAAGTGCATTTTCTTACTAAGTCTCTTTTCCTTTGTCTGGCAGTTTTTTTTTCTCTAGGGGGCCAATGGAGAAATTCCTGCTATAAAGTCAGCAGATTCTGCACTTCATCTATCATTCAACTATGAAGAAAAAAGAGACACTCAAATAGTTGTGCAAGGAGACTATTGTCCAAGGCTTCTTTTCTGGAACATTGGAGCACAAAATGCCAATAAATATTCTGAGAGAAAAGTTCTGTGGTTGAGTAGAATTGAGAAACACCAAGTTAGTCTCTTTCCTGCAGGAATTCTTAGAATCTCTTTCTACTCAAGGGCACTATAAATCTTCAGAACAGGAAATGGAACGTAGGCATTTTGATGGAGACACACCAGTATCTTATGGGAATACAAGGGAGAAACAATATAAAGGAAACAGAATTCCTACACTCGATCAGGCATTGCCTACTCCCAAGACAATCCCATACCCAGGCTGTAGAACCTCAACCAGTGACTGACTTCAAAGGTGGCAGTCAGTACACAATGGCCATGGGCCGTGGAAGTCCAGCAGGAAGAAACCCAATAGCAGGCAGCAAGAGCACATGTGTCCGTCTACTTCCCCTGATCACGCACACCCTCTAAACATTATGCTCTCTTCCGTAAAGTGTGTTTGTAATCCTACTTTGCCCTGTATGCACACTTGCCCTTCGCTTTCTCTGGAAGCGACTTAGGTCTGCATGCAAATGTCGCCCTGCCCACCCCTCACTAGCTCTACAATCCAGAAGGACTGCCTCAGCCTCATTGGTGTTTCAGAGCAATTGTCATGTAAGTAAAGTTCCTGGAACATAATACGTTCAACTACTTGTGTTACTACTAGTTTTATTAGGTCTTAAAGTTGGAACAGGCTTACAGATCTACTGTCTCATCCGTCACCGTTTATATTACAGCTTCTGTTTGAAACTCTGCTTAAATCCAATTTGCTCTAATTAACTCCCGGGCTCTGAAAGACATACTGTTCCAACTGGAATACATATCGAATGAGCCAACGGCAACTCTTGTCCTTGGTTGTAAATTCCCAGTGAGATGCTAGGCGTTGGGTGAAGCTGGACAGAAAAGACGCAAAGATAAGCACAATAGGTGTGGAATCCAATAGCCACCAAATAAGAGATTCACATAAGACTCTGTGGACGAAAACAATATCTCCCACTGACAGATGACAGCCTCATGAAAGTGACATTAAATCGGACTTTAATGTGTGGGTTGAAAGGAAAAGTATCCGCTAGGGACCCCTTCCCCCCCCAATCCCCCTCATGCACACCAAGACCAAATTCTCAACACAAAGGAGATTTATTTGATCCAGAGGGACACAGGACAGGAATAAGGGACAAGGACAGGAGATAGAGGAAGAGGGAGAAGGGAAAGGGAGCAGGAGAAAAGGAGCAAGATAGGTAGGGGTGGTTTTCTTGGAGTGGGACAAAGGACTGTCTTTGAATAGAGAGGAGAAAGGCATGACACATAGGAAAATGACAGTTTATAATGGTAAAATGGGAAGCCATGTGTAAGGATAAAGTGTTTAATTTTAATTAGGCATGTTAATTAGGTGAGCCAAGGGGAGCTTTTGATTGCCAGACTTTAATAATTTGACAGCTGGATCTTGGTAGTGAGCCTCTAAAAGAGAAATTGGCCAAATAAGGGAATAGACCTTGAGGGGCTAGCTTTAGGAATGTCATCTAGTGGTTTTTAAGCAAGGCAGAGGGAATGGGGGAGAAGGACAAGGCCTGCTGGAGCCATGCTTGCCACACCCTAGCTGCCTGGAGTCCCTCCATGACCTATGAAGAGACTCCAGAGATAAACAAAGTTAGCATGTGCAAATATGGTAAACGAAATATGAAAACCAAAAAGAAAAAATGTGTATAAGGAAAAGAAAAGGTTCATTATTCATTTCTACTTGCATGTCAAAAATCATAACAAATATCCTTTAAGTACATGACTGAGCAAAAAGAAAATAAGAAAGAGAGGGAACCCACAACAAACAAAGAAACAAGAACAAGACCCCACCCCACAGCAGCAAGTTCATGAGACAATCCTGGGAGTAAGCAAGTTTCTACCTCTAATTACATTTGTGGACAAAGAATTAGGCACTAAGACCTGGTGGGTTGGGGTGGGTGGATACACAACCAGTATTTACTCTTGAGGCATCGTCTTTTCTAGAGCTAGAAAAATAGTGTGAATTTATCTACTATTACAGAAAGATCCAAATTCAGCTTAAAGAACTCCCCAAAAGAATTTCATCTCAGAAACTCAGTGTTAGTTAGTGCTTCCAAATGAATCAAATCCCACACCAAATATGGGTTGTTCTTCTTTTTTAAAAACATGTTTTTATTTTGATAGCCAACATTGCCTATGAAGATAAAGGAACGAGATGGCCAGAGCCATTATCTGGATAATTTAGCTCCTGCACATTTTGCCCAAGATTGGATAACTGACACAGAAATGAGAATTTTTAAATGTTGAGGTATTTGTTTGGAAGTCTGGTCCTAAAAGTATCCAGAAGGATGAGAAACCTGTCCTTAAGGAATGGAAAATGAAAGATTCTTTCTTTTTGTTTTTGTTTTTGTTTTTGTTTTGAGACAAGGTTTCTCTGTGTAGCCTTGGCTGTCCTGGACTCCCTTTGTAGACCAGGCTGGCCTTGAACTCACAGAGATCCACCTGCCTCTGCCTCCTGAGTGCTGGGATTAAAGACGTGCGCCACCACGCCCGGCGCTAAAGATTCTTTCTTAATGAAAGAGCAATTGTAACTAAATACATATGAAATCAAAAAAGAAACTTTTACTGAGAGCTAATTAAAAAAAAAGGGGGGGACAATAGGTTTGGTTTTGTTTTTAAAGAATAGGAGTGGAAAAGTATGGGCGTTCCCTGACCTAGTCTACCACACTTTCGGGAAGATTCCACCTGTCAGAACCCCATCATGTGTGACCTGCAGAGCACAGTGACTAGGCCACAAGGACCACAGGGAGGTAATTTAATCATGCCTTGACCTCTGCTTCTGAACAAACTGTACCCCGCCCAGGCCACTAATCAATAGCTTTCATGTTATAGGATGAAAAAGTCCTATAGATACAGTAGACTGTTCCATATGGCAACTATAGTTAGAAATGATATACCATGCACTGGAAATTGAAACTTTGCCAACAATGCAAAGCTTATATGTTCCTATCTAAAGAATAGATAAAGACAATGGTACCTAGAAAATGGGCATGTGATAGGTATAAAGTACTGGGGAACAGTGAATGGGAGAGTTGTAACATTTTGGGGTGCAATTCTGTATAGCCATTGTGGAAATTAGTATATCTGTTCCTCAAGAAGCTAGAAATAGGTCTACCAGATAACCAAGATGTATCACTCCTGGGCATATACCCGAGGAACAGGAGAGGTGGAGGTTCATTTCGTTGTGTGACTGTGTTTCTAAATGTGAATTTTCAGCTTTTAAAAGTACCATTGCTCAATTAATTTCTTTTTAAAAGTTATTAAAATTGAAAGGGGAGTTGGGTGAAAGGAAATTTTCCTCGCCCTAATTTCAATCAGGGACCACAAAGGTCATGCACTTCACCGTGTTAGAAGGTGCTGTACAGAGATTACAGCATGAGAAACCCAAGTAACTGTGCTCTGCGGTGGACTTAATTATGTTTTTATTATGTGTAAAATACCTCTGAAGGTATCCCAATAAACAATTAAAAGCCTACAAAGCCTTTCTTTTTCCCTAAAAATATGATTTTAAAAATCACTTTACAACTGGCCCCAGCCCCTTCCCCCCTCTCCTCCCAATCCTGTCCTCCAGCTCCCTCCCCCCATACCTTCCTTCTCCATCTTCTCAGAGAAGGGGAGGGGCTAAGGCATAGTGACCTACCCAGGTACCTCAAGTCACAGCAGGACCAACTGCAGCATCTCCCACTGAGGCCAGACAAGGGATCTCAGCTAGCGGGAAGGGATTCAAAGGCAGGCAACAGAGTCAGAGACAGCCCTTACTCCCATTATTAGGGTACCCACGTGATGGCCATGCTGCGTGTCTGCTATATATGTGTAGGGGTCTAGGTCTGACCCATGCAAGCTCTTTGGATGGTGGTTCGGTTTCTGTGAGCCCCTATGGGCCCAAGTTAGTTTATTCTGTAGGGCTTCTCACAAAGCTTTTCTAGAAGAAGCAACAGCCAATTAAAGAGTTGACAAAGTCAGTTTAAGGAAGGATAGATTGGAGAAAATAGGCCAGAGAAGGCAATTACAACAGAGGAGATGGAGCACTTACATGATTTTGTCATGTTTGTTTGTTTTTCTGGATAATATTCCTTTTTCATACACTATTATTTTAGCTAGTAAAAATGGCTTTTTAGAAAAGGTGTTCCATCAAAGCCAAGCAGTTAGCAAAAATAGATTGTGGTTTGAATATTAACCATGTGGATGTAAAACAGAGATTTTCTTCCCAGATGATTTATCCATTTAGCTTCTTAGAGAAGCATGGGATTTATTAAAAATCCCAATCTCGACAGAATTGGGTGTTATTTCCAGATTGCTTTAGTTCTATTCTCCTTGAGCTTCTGCCAAATTCATCATTATTTTATTTAAAGGCAATACATGGATTTTCTCTTCATTAAATACTGCATTATAAGCATTAGTTTAGGTTGGATACAAATGGCAGATAAACACCTGCAGAGAACGCTGAGTGAGTGCAGATAGTAGCAATAGAAAAACTATGGATTGAGACAGAGTGTGTGCTGGGGGGAGGGGCAAAGAGTGGGAGTGCTTCATGTCTCGAGTCTTTCCCTGGCTTACTATTTGTAACTCACTTGTAATTTTATACCCTTGTTTTCTTATCTGCTTGAAAAAAGATCACAGGCTGCTAGCCTGAGTTTGTTGGTAGGTAAGTCGGGTCCTCCTGACTACACATGGCATTCCTCATCTCCAAATGTCAAGAAAGGTGACACGATGAAGACACCAAGCGTCAACTGTACGAACTATTGTCTCAGTTTCAAAAAGTAAGAAAGTAAGGTAGACTCAGAGGCTGTCACAGATCCACAGTTTTCAATCCTGCCATGTTGGAAGTCAAAAATGGTACACACAGGCACAGCCTTGCCAGTGTTTCAGATTATACCCAGAGGCACAGATTCAGTGTTTGCTTCTGTATGACAAAGCCAAACTGGTTCTCATATGCACTCACAGAGTGAGGCTACTTATATATTTATTAAGTGGGACTTATATATGTATTAAGTGGGAGGGTAAAACATTTTGCCGAAGACTATTACGCTTTGCTTTTTCCTTGAGTCCAGACAACTAATAGCAAGTTTTGTTTTTTGGTTGGTTTTTTTTTTTTTTTTAAGTGAAATGTTGGCAGACAAGTTGACTCAAGCAGCAGACCTCTTTGTCATTCCAGCAGACACTAGAGATGAAAAAGAGTCTGCATGGTTATCTTTGTCTGGTCTTTCTTGGCTGAAAAAAAAAATTAGAGTATTCTTCAGAAATAAAGTGACTGCTCTGATTCTTATGGTTAAAGGACTCCACATATAAATTAGTCTTTCGGTGAAAGGGGAAACCCCTCAGATCTCAAATTTTCATTTTCAAAAGTAAGAATGGTACTTATAAGAAAGAATGATTGATAGACATGCAGGACGCTGTTAGGAGTATGAGTTCATCTCTCTTGCATCAACAGTCCATTTTCTAACCGCACAGAATGTTCTAGAATGAGTGCATTTTAAGAGAACCTATTTGAGGATAGACAAGCCGGTCTTATATGTATTTTGCTCTCAACACGAATTGGTATACTTTCTTTTTTAGGCTTTTCATTTCCCCTTTCATTGTGACTATCAGGAACCTCAGAATCCATGACATGGCTGATGACAAGTACAGAAGCTTCTCGTACAATAGTGTCCTTTGTGCTAGCCTTTTACTAATACACTTTTCTGTGCCTATGGCTGTGAGCTTATAGGAATCTTTGTTGGAGGCATGAAGTTGATTCTCTTAAGTAGCCTGAGGTTTTCAGCCATGCCAGAGGCATGGCTTCACTGTAAGTGATCAGGGGAGACCACAAGCTATGCCCATTGTCCAACCTCAGAACTCTTCAGGTTTAGAGTGTCAAAATTTATAAGAGGGGCCACTGCTGAGATACCAACCACCTTGCCCCTAAAATGGATTTCAAACAGGCCTGTATGGCAGGAGCAGTGGCCTTTAACAAAAGAAAAGTTACAGGCGCTTCACGGTTTAGTGAAGGAGCAGCGAACAGGCTGGACCAGCACGCGGGCCAGAGAGACACCTAAGGACCCATCCCGTGGGACGGATACCAGAAGGTTCACTCTTTCGTCCCTTTAACCTTTTTTCCTTCTTGTGTAAGCTAGTTGGGTTGTATAATAAAGTTTAATTGCTAAGAAACAGAGCCAACACTTCATTACTATGCATCTTGGCACCTTGACCGTATAGCTTTTCTAGGATGATAAGAGATGGTAGAAATGACAGTGCAGCCACACTGAATTCAGGTTTGAAGACATCTTCTGCTTCTTGCAATATCTGCCTTCACTTTGAGAAGGCTGTGCTCAGCCAGCCCACAGCTCCCTTGGCGCAGGGCTAATCCCAGCAGAGCTCTACTGATTCTTTTGTTAGCAGGCCTCCTGTGGGCTTGGAGAAATATGACTTACAGCCACCCATTGCTGTTTTAAGCCATTGAATTTGGAGTTCTTTTTATGAAGTAAGTTAATCAGCTCATGGAAAATGGAAAATAGTTATTAAATCCACACTTTTCATGCCTAGTGAGAATGTTTTAATGAGTGCATGAAAGACTTCCAGTGTTTTGGAAAAAGTATATTATTTCATAATTCCATATATTTTTACATGCTCCTGGATGACCTTCATCCTGTGAATACCTGGTCTCATTTCAGAATTCTAAATACTCTGCCTACTTCATGTTAAATGTGAATCTTGTACATATGCTTTCCCAACACCACACACACACATACACACACACACACACACACACACTTTGTGACACTTAAGCTCAAGATCAGGGACCATGCTTCATGTATCTTTTTTTACCATATTTCAAAGACACATTGGACATTTAGAAATATGTATAACTGAATATGCTCTGAAATAGGTGTCTAAGAACATATTGCCAAGAAGACAGTAATGCAAGGAATTCTGGGTATGTTGCCACTGCAAAACACAAAGCAACGGTGTTGCTAAGGAAATAAAGCATATTATAGTCTGTGAAATCCAATCTTCCCTGCCAATGAACTGCAGGTTGATACTTGCTCTCGGGGATCAAGATGAGAGTTGATGGACATGCACAACTTGGCATCAATCGAATAGTAAACAAACCCACTGTAGCATTTCTAAGCCTCAGTGAGAAATTGGGAGTCCAGTTAATTTGCTCTCATGGACTCCTGGAGGCCCTACTTATTTCCCTGTTCCGAAAGATGAAGAATGAAATAAACAGTGTGATGCATATCACTTTCAACACCATCCAATAAAATACCAGGAGAAATATAAGTGTAGCTCCGGTGAAGTGGTACACACGGGAGGAAATTTATTTGATGGACTAGTATGTGCCATGCACGGAGAGAAAAAATATTTATAGTTCATTGTAAATATTGAACTCAGAGCATAAAACTAGGAAATTTGTTGAGAGAATCATGAACACTAATGCCTAAGTCATGAAACATGCTACATTATCTACAAAAATTATGGTAAAGCGGTCCCAGCTTCCAGCTTGAAAATACATAAAGCTGGTAATGGGTTTTTTGTTTTTTTTTTAAAGCAACACAGGTTCCTTGGGAGTTAATGTCTCATTCTAAATGGCTTCCAGGGGAGTGATGATGAAGGCCCCTAATTCTGACCAGGGTTCTATACCTTCAGTAAAACAAGCAAGGTGGTGTGGCAAGCAACAGTTCTCACGGCTAGCTTCTGTTGAGGCTGTTTTACATACATCAAGCTAGCTAAACACCAAACTTCTCCGTAAGGCAGGGCAACTGCCGTCCTTATGTGACTCTTGAGACCTGAGTCGCAGTTCCCTAGTCAGCCTCATTTCTGAGTTCCCAACGAAGGAACACAGTGAGTATAAAGCAATATATGGGATTATTATTAAATTTCCATAAGAAAAGGTAGCTTGGCCTGTGGGAAACTTGTGTGTCTCCAAATGCAGCTACACACACAAAGAACAATAGAATTGAGAAATATGTTCTTCAGAGATTTAAAACATGTGTAATATCTGTCTTCACTTATCAAATATAACCTCGCTGGGTCACCTTCTGAGCTGCCTGTCTAGTTGCTCCCTTTGCTAAACTCATCGGCTCTCAGGCCAACTCCACACTGCTTCAGAAAGTGGAGATGTAACCCGTGTCTTCCTAACTGGTAGCCAGGGGTGCAATCAATCCTTCTTCAAGTTGCTTCGTCTATCCTTCATTCTTAATCTCTATATAAACTTCATGGACATATTTAAGTTTAATTTTAAATTTTCAATCAGAGTAATATGTCTATACCTTAACTTTAAGAGAACTGCAAACTTGATCACATTGCCCCCAAAATTCAAGATGTTTTGGTGTCTCCATTTTTTCCCCCAGAAAATATCTTGCTGATCTCTTGTTATTTGTTTTGTGATCCCCAGGAAAAATCCGGTCTTCTTGTTGACATATGTATTTTACTATCCTGTTGAATGAAGGTTTTATTTTTGTACATTTGAACTCACATAGTCCTCTCACTCTTTGAATGATGGTCTAGTGAGACATTGTTTCCCTCAATCCATTGAAGATACTGCTCACGGGCTGCAAGTGAGTCATTGCTAATTCTGGCACATCAATTATCCTCATCACTTTTCTGGATTCTAAGTATTCTTCTTCGATACATAGGTGTGCAGATTTATTCATATTTCTTTTATTTGCATCAGAGCTCACTTTGGTTAAAAGACTTTTCCTTAGTTAGTGTTTCTATTGCTGTGGTGAAACACCAAGACCAAGGGAGACTTGGGGAGGGAAGGGTTTGTTTTAGCTTACAGGCTATAGTTCACCATGAACGGAATGCAGGACAGGAACTCAAGGCAGGAACGTGGGGGGCCAGAACTGAAGCAGAGACCATGGAGGAGTGCTGCCTACTGGCTTACTCTCTATGGCTTGTTCAGCCTGCTTTCTTTAACAATTCCGGACCACGCGCTCATGGGATGGCACCACCCAGAGTAAGCTGAACCTTCTCACACCAAACCTGAATCAAGAAAATGTCCCAAAGACACCCTCACAAGAAATTTGATGGAGGAATTTTTTTAATGGAGGCTCTTCTTGCCAGATGACCCTTGCTTGTGTCAATTTGGGGTGAAAATGAACCAGGACAGATATCATTTGGGATTCAGCCAAAGTGAATTACCTCCCATCTGCTGATTTCACTGGATATCTAAAAGTCATTGTTTTTCTTAAATTTTTGGCATACAGGAGTTTCATTACCTGTGACGTTGTTTAGTTTTATTTAGTTTTATTTTGGTTGGTTGGTTTTTAGATTTTTGTTGTTGTTTGGTTTGTTGGTTTTTGGGTTATTTTTGTTGTTGGGGTTTTTTGCTTTTTTATTTTTGTTTGGTTTGGTTTTGGTTTTTTGAGACATGGTTTTACTGTCTAGCCTTGGCTGTCCTGAAACTCTCTCTGTAAACCAGGTTGGCATCAAACTCAGAGATCCACCTACCTCTGCCTCCCGAGTGCTGGTATTAAAGACATGTGCCACCACCTCCTGCCTAACCAAAATTAGCTTTTAAATGGCAGAAGCTCAACACAGTAGACCTTTCTCCCTTCTCCATAAGCATTCCATACTAAGCTGCCAATGGCATCCCTGGGCTCCTCTCTTCTTCTCTAAGCCCTCTGAGGACTTCCGTAGTCAACCAGGTGAATCCCTGAACTTGAAATGTAGCTTAGAGACTGATGGTATCTACCCCACAGTTGTGAGTACTACCCATGTCACCATATTTGATAACTCCTTGTTGTCAACACTAATAATGACTGAGTAACTATTTGCAATTGGACTCACTGAGGTTGTAGGCAGAGGGATGACATCTCCTACTCAAACATAAGAAATGTTTGCATATTCACGCCACACCATTCATATGTGTAAAGTCGCAAGCCCTGCCCCAATGAAGACATAATAAAAACTGATATTTTGGAAGAATCACTTTGGTGTTTTGGAGGATGATTCAGAAAGCAAAGCTCACTTGTGCAATAAACCAGATACAAGATGTAAAGGCCAGTACTAGGGCAGTGATGACAGGGGAAAAGACTGTACTTAAGAATATTTGGATGACAATGGCTCAGCAGGTAAGAGCACTTGTTGGTCTTACAGAAGATCCAAGTTGGATTCCCAGTACCTACATGGCCGCTCACAATCATCTGTACCTCCAGCTCCTGGGCATCCAATGTTCTTTTCTGGCCTCCACTAGAACCAGGCACACACGTGGTACCCAGACATAAGCAGACTGAACATCCACACAGATAAAGAAAAAAACCTATTTGAGAGCTTGCCAACACTGTGGACACAGGTAGAAGGATGATAACTTACCAGAAAAGGAAAATGCAGGATAGGTTTCAAGTCTCCCGTGGTTTTGATTTGGGTGAGCTGACAGATGTCAGAAACAAGATCGGTAAGAACTTGGAAGAGGCAGCTGAGCAGGGCAAGGGGAGCTAACCTTTCATCAAGCGAGTCTGACGTGTGCATAGGATGTCCAACTGCATTTGCACAGCTGGGTGCTACTCTTATTAACAGTTCAGAAGACACTGGTTTTTTTGTTTGTCTATTTTTACAGAGCATGCGCACAGCATCTTGCATCTCCACGCCCACTGTCTGTCAGGCTTGTCCTCAGAAGACCGACTGATAAGCACGACATTAGTACACTTTCCTTTGCTTGTTTACAGATAGATTTAATCAAGAGAAAGCATGACAAGAGATAGAATGAGAGGAGGAAAGAAAGGCTAGACATGAACCGCCCAGTTTTTTTCCCAGCCTGGATGCTGTATATTGCCTGTATTCTTTGGTCAGAAACCAAGTTCCAGCCTCTGCCTTGGTCTCTGTCTCACAAGTTTTTGAGACTAGGCCTTCACCATCCACTTTCTAACCTAGGAGCAGTGCTGTGATTTTCATTTGTCCTCCAGTGTTTGTGATTAGGAGCAGTTTTTAAGAGGTTGTTGGGTCATGAAGACCTTGCCCTGTCTTTCATCAGCATTGAATTCCTCATAGAAAGATTAGGTCATCTTCCTTTCTTCCCTCCTGGTCCTCTCCTCCACCTTTTGTCAAGGGCTGATGAACAGAAGGCCGTCACTACATTGACAGATGTCACCATGACCTTGGACCTCTAAACCTCCTGAACCAGGAGCAATAAATCTCTTTTTAGCCTCACATATTCCATTATAGCAGAAAAAAAAAAAAAAAAAAAACAAGAAAACCTCAGACTTACTATGGGCACAAATGAATCCAGTTCTTGTTCTAGGATTTCATGCATTCATTAAGTTATTCTTACTCACTTTTTTATGTTCCCTGATTTTCCTGCTGGGACCCAAAATAGCATAAATGACATTCATTAAATAATTATTTTACACACAAAGTGTGGTGATGCCTGCCTTTAATCCTAGCACACAAGAGGCAGAGCAGGGGCATCTCTGTGAATTTGAGGCCAGCCTGGTCTGTAACAGCAAGTTCCTGGGCAGCTGGGATAGATAATGAGACACTGTCTCAAAAAAGTTAAAGATAGAAAGAAAGAAAGAAAGAAAGAAAGAAAGAAAGAAACACAGACAGACTGACTACAGATGAATAGATGCATTAGTGAGTGGCTCTGTACTTGAGAAAATGAATATTCTTTAGGTTTGTGAGAGTAAGTGCCATGAGACACATGAGAAAGTCTTGTGGTACAGTCTGAAGAGTGACTATATAAAAATGGGAAGGAGAAAAAATTTGTAAAAGTGAGTGCACTGGGCAGAGGAAACTCCACGGCGCTATGGATGATGTGGGCAGGGCATGGTATTAAGTTATTTAGGGATTTTCCCTCAGTAAAACAATTACTGCTTCTTAGGAGATAGATTGAGGATAAGATAAAAGGAGAACTGAGGGTAAAAATTTCCTAATTAGCTTCCAAGGAGACATCATCGCCAAGCACGATGATGCAGAAGTTGGGATGTCTGCATTCCTCCTCCTGCTGCATTTTTATGCAATGTACTTGGCTTAGATTTGTCTATTAGTAACTTAAATGATTTCAAATCAAACAGCTTGCTTCCCCTACAGAAGGCCTGACAATAACTTCTAGGGGCTAGGTGTATATCCAGTAAATAATCTTGGCAAAAAATAGCTGTTAAACACACACACACACACACACACACACACACACACACACACACACACATTCCCTTTCTGCTCAGACCTGTAGGCCACACTTCTCCAAATATACTGGCATTTATATACAGTTGAAGTTGGCTTTGTGCATACCCCTCCAGGCATTCCTCAAGTGAGCAAGAGAGGAAGGAAATCCACCAAAGCAGTGTGCAGGGAACTGAGGACAATAGCCACGTCTCTATTCCACACACCACCCACTCGATTTATTTTTAAAACAGCAACTGAGTGGTACTATTATTAGTTTAGGAGAAGAGGAAAACTTCGGAGAGGGGCTAATGGATATCTTTCTATCTTCAGTGTGGACGCGGTTTTATGGGCATATATAAGCATCTCAAAATTCATCCGCCTGTATGCTGTAAATATGGGAAGTCTATTCCATACCAATTGTACCGTAAACAAGCTTGTTTAGAACAAGCTAAACCTCCTGAACCTTATGATCCATCAAGGCCTGTGTCTCATGCCCGAGTCCGCTGGCTTTGGGCAGTCGTGACTTCTCCTTCTTAACTCATTGGAATCCCTTGCCTCAGTGACTTGCACTCTCTGTTTCGTCTCTTCTACTCCCGCCTCTGGCTCCCACGCTTCTTTTCATTTTGATTTCAAATGGCATGTCCGTCCTAAGATCTTACCAGAACTTCCTATGGGAAGCCAGTACCACCCTTTCTCTACCTTGCCCCAAACTTTCCTGTCTCCTTCCCTGCTTTATTTTCTTTAGAGCACTTTACCATCTATAACTTAGTTATTATACATTGACCTTTTCCATCCTTGTAGTATAATTGAGAATTCCTCAATAGAAGACAGAGGTTGTTGTCTGTTTTGTTTGTAGGAATGCCTACATAGTTGGTGAGCATTTGATAAAGTCATTTAGACAATGATTTATTTGAAGCAAAAAATAAAAAATAAAAGTCAAATTCAAATTGTATCCTAGTTAGGGTTTCTATTGTGGCAACAAAACATTGTGACCAAAGCCAACTTGGGGAGAAAAGGGTTTACTCTGCTTACACTTGCATATTTCTGTTCTTCCCCAAAGGAACTCAGAAAGGTAACTCAAACAAAGCAGGAACCTGGAGGCAGGAGCTGATGCAGAAGCCATCACGGTCTTGCTCCACCTGCCTTGCTCAACCACCAGTCTTAGAGAACCTGACCTGCCAGCCCAGGGATGGCACCATCCATAATGGGCAGGGCCTTCCCCAATCAATCACTAACTAGGAAATGCTCTACAGGCTGGCCCATAGCCAGACCTTAGGGAGGCATTTTCTCGATTGAGGTTCCCTCCTGTCAAATGACTACAGTTTATATCAAGTTGACATAAATCTATCCAGCAAAAGTGGTTATAGATTTTATGTACGATGGTCGATACACTTGTGTTTATTTGTAGGGGGTTAGTTTGACTTCCACAAGAATTATATTAAAGTTATTTCATCCCTCTTAAGAATCTTCCAGTAGCACATGCCATTCCTACATCCTTGAAGTATAAGAAATGGGAAACCCTAGTATTCTACTAGTTCAGTTAGATATTTGAAGGACCTTTATACTATCTTTGCCTACCCCAACAAGAGCTGGGTACTTTCCCAGTACTTATCCAGTACCGAGTAACTTTTCGTTCACTTTCTGAGGTACATGGAGCAACTAGCTGGGTAGATTTTGTGTCTCAACATCAGAGACAACAGAGGCTAATTATCCTCTAGCTGTTACTGTGAAAGTATTTATTATTATTATTATTGACTTTTTATATTTATTTTGCTTTTTTTTGACACAGTGTCTCATGTAGAGCAGGACGGCCTCAAACATGCTGTGGAATTAAAGCTGGCCTTAAACTCCCAATCCTTTGGATTGCAACCTCCCAAGGGTTGCCATGTGTGCACTCGAGGCCAACACCCCATTGCAGAAATGTCCTGCTCTGCATATTTGCAGTCTAGCACTGAGGGCACCGCAGCCAGAACCTTGTCTTTGCCCTGGCACCAAGGAAGACAGTCCACCTTCTGAGATTGTTAGATAAGTATATTTGAATAGATGCCAAATAAAGGCAATCAGTTTGCAAGAATACAAAACTGATGAAGACCTTTGGAGACTTAATGTCCCACATGTGTGTGCTTAGAGTGAGCATTTTAGCTCGGGATTCTTTATGACCAAACAAAAAGTGAAGTACTTATCTGGGCTTCAAACATAAAAGACTAAAATACAAATAAATAAGTACATAAATAAATAGGTAAATAAATAGAACGACAAACAAATAAACGAGGGGGAAAGATGATATGCAAACTGAGAAAACAGAATAGAAAAAAAGTGAAAATTAGTGGACTGGAAAATAAAGAACAGGGAAAAAAGTCAATAAAACCAAAAGCTATTTCTTTTAAATGCCAATAAAACTAATAAATTACTGTACTGATCAAGAAAAAAATGGAGGGAAGGCACAAATGACCAATATCTGGCCTGAGATAAGGATGCAATATTACAGACCATACAGACATTCAAAGAACAAGAAGGGAATGTTACAAATACAGTAATAGCAAACTAAACAATTTAGAAAGATTGGACAAAATCCTAGGAGGTTACAAATTACCCAACCAGGTTAAAGAAAAGCTAGAAAATAAGATAGATCTACCCTTATTAACTAATTTGGATTTGTAGTTAATAATTATATCTATACAAGTTCTCATGCTTCAATGGCCTCCTTAGTTGATGCTTATCAAATATTTAAGGAAGAAATAATACCAACCATGCTTATCATTTTTCAGAAAACAAGAGAGACTCAGACATGTCTCTGTTTATGTTACCCTGATACCCAAAACCAGATACAAATAGTTCAGGAAAGAAACTACATTATACCAAAGGGGGGAAAACCAACTATATTTTTCTAAGTAAAAAAAGTCAGACACCATGGGTCCGTGCTTTATGGAAATGAAAGCTTAGAAATGAATCTCTGTAATGACAGAATTGAATTAGTGGTTGCCTCAGGCCTGAATTTGGGGGAAAGTATTAATGTCAAAGGCTTGCAGGAAGTTTTAGGGAGTGATGGAATTGTTATATATTTGGATTGAGATGGTATCGCTTGCAATGACTTATAAATTTATCAAAAATTCAATGAATGGTGGTCTTGAAATGCGTAACTTCTGATGTAAAAGAAATTTGAAAGCAGCATGGCTCTGCACACGGTCTAAGCGTTGTGCTAATACGCAAATGAATAATTAAAAGTTCACACACTACTTACTGAGGTGGTGACTGATTTATCTACCTAAGAGCTACAGTTGGCCATCCTTTGTAGAGCTGATGATACTCTTACCGCTTCGTTCAGGAATTTGCACACACCAATCAGGAAACATAAACAAGGGCATTACATCATTGCTTATAAATGTAGATTATAAAGTGGCCTGAATGTCCATCAACAGGATTATACAAACGAATTATGGTATATTCTTGTGATTTAAATAATGCTATATAGTGAAACGTCATTGTTCCGAGTCACATGTTCCAGCCGAATTAAAATTTTAAATGATGCTGTGAATAAAAGCAATTGACTAATTAACTTTTGATGTACTACACTGTTGAAGCGGAGGCTGTAAGCACTCAAACAGTGCTGTAAATCTTGTTAGTATGTCCTTGGATAGCAGTTATATGAAAACATGTAAAGAATACCAAATGCAAGAAACAAAAGGAAGTCAGGCATAGTGGCGCATGCCTGTAACCCAGCACTCAGGATGTAGAAGCAGGATGGTTGCTATGTTTGAGATCACCCTGTTCTATATAGAGAGCTCCAGACCATCTAGGGATATATAGTAAGACCCTGGATCAAGACAAACAAACAAATAAGTTTTCAAGATATGATTTTCATGTACTGGCTGTTTTTAAATAGATACCATAAAGTATAATGTTTACAGAGGCAGTCAAGTTGCCCTTGAGTTACTGGCAAAAACGCAAAACCTAGGTAAGTTAAGGCTGCCACTTTCACTTCTTTTAGTCTTCTTTTCACATCATCAGGCTTCAAATGTCTTCAAGCTTTTGTTTGAAGGTTGCTAAGAGACACTTACAGAGAGGTATTATAGACCCTTTAGGACTTCATAGTCTAGCTTGACAAGGCAATTAACCACTGAAGTAATGCGGACAATACTATACTACAGCAAGCTTTTATACTGCTAATGCTAGAGCAATACTTTACCTAGAAAATACAATCTGCAAGGTGACTGCAGTTTGCCAACAAAGAGAAGAGCACGTTTAAAGATACAGTGTGAATCAAGATGATGGGACAAGGTTGGAAGATGTAGAAAATAGATTAACAGAGTGGAGAGCTTGGACGGGTGGCGAGCTTGGACTTCATCCCTTGTGCTGCTGGCACTCAACGGGAATAAGAAAGTGGGGCGTGAGTAGACTTGTATATTAGAAACATGACCACAGCCATCTTCACAATGGACAATTGGTAGGGGTGGGTTGGGAAGGAAGAAGTAGAGATGGATGCAGAGCAACCAGCTGGGAAGCGACCGAAGTGATTCATGGGCAGGGTATCTGAGAGTCAAGTGGTGAATACTGTTTTCCTTTTAAACATAAAATATGCAAAGCATGTAAGTCTACACTCTTCCACGTGTACTGTTGGGCATTGCTTTCCTGTTCCTGCCCTTAGGAATCCACTTCCTAAAGTGGGAATCACTTGTGCCATCTTAGAACTAACAGTCAAGGCTTTCATCTGTGTCTTCTAAAGCTTTTTCCTTTTTGATTTGTAGATACAGCAAAGTTCATCTCTTTGTTGAAGGGTCTTTCTCTGATCATCCAACCAGAACTGCTTGCTTCCACTGGTGGCTGTTTTAAGTACATGGCCTTCACCACTTCTTGCCCGTTGTCATCTGCTAATTCCTAAATGTCTTATCTATTTGCTGCCCCTCATCTGGGCCCCATAGAATGAAAGCCCTGTGAGAAAATAGGCTCATGGACGTTTGTCTCATTTCACTTTCAGTGTCTAGGGCCACACTCATAAAAGACACTCATTGAAGTATTTGTTGAGTGTTAAATTTATTACAACTCTCTCTCATGTGTGTGTGTGTGTGTGTGTGTGATGTATGTCAGTGCATGCCTGTGTGTAGGGGTGTATGTATGCCCATTATGCACATGTAGAGGCCAGAGGTTGGTGTAGGGTCCTCCATCACTAACATGTGCTTGAGATGGGTCTCTCATTGAAGCAAGAGGTCACCAATTGGCTAAACTGGCCGGGAGGTTACAAGGAGCTGCCTCTCTCTCTTCCCCCTACCCACAGCATGGAGGTGACACGCAGGCAAGTGCCCCACATCAGATATCATATGTAGGTACTGGGGATCACATCTGGGTCATCAGGCTTTACCCACTGAGCCATCTCCTCAGCTCTGTACCATTCTTCCTTATGAATACTCTAAGAGCTGTTCAAGTTTTCGCCCCTAACAAATAGTAGAGAAAAACTAAAATTGTTGTCTTCTGAACTCCTGGATTATTGATCTTTCCATGCGTGATATCGACTCTCTTATCTCATAGGACCATTTAGAGAATCAGGTGAGGCAAACAACTGAAAGTTTCTGAAGACACAGAAGTTGGCCTAGGATGACGCAATGCCTCGGTCCCTCTCTAGAGCCCAAGACAATTCATATATGTGAGTCACATCCAGGCTCAATCCAAGAAGCCTGGAAAAGGTTACTCTGTACTTGATACTTTGGAGAATGAGATTCCCTGAGGACCTATAGACGCTTGGGACTGCACATTCTAGTTTGACAAGCCAATGAACTGCTGAAGCCATGTGGACAGTACTGGCTATAAGGAGCTTCCGTGGTGCTAAAGCTAACAGAATGACACATTACTTAGTAAATGCCATCTGGATAGACAAATCACAAGGTTATTTCAGTCTGTATCCATAGAGAATCCACATACACATGGAAAGAGGTACATGGGGCCAAGGAAACAGATATGAGTTATCCAACGCTAAAACATTCTGAAAAAGTCAGGACCCCTAGTTGTCTGTATCTTTTGAACATTTTCCTCATTAGGTCTCTGGAGTATATCCTGGCCTTCCTCCACTTAAAAGACTAAAGAGAAGAGCCGGGCATGGTGGAGCACGCCTTTAATCCCAGCACTCGGGAGGCAGAGGCAGATGGATCGCTGTGAGTTCAAGGCCAGCCTGGTCTACAAAGCGAGTCCAGGACAGCCAAGGCTAACACAAAGAGACTCTGTCTCAAAAAAAAAACCAAAACCAAAACCAAACGAAAAAAAAAAAAAAAAAAAGACTAAAGAGAAAAACAAAACAAGAACCCATATTTGGTAAGGTGTGGATATATATACTCTTTTAGTTCTACCACTAGGGGGCAGAGGCAGGTAGATCTCAGGGCATTTGAGGCCAGCCTGGTCTACATAATGAAGTGAAAGCCAGCCAGTGTTAGATGATGAGCTAAATAAATAAATAAATGTCTATTTGGTGCTGATGAGAAATATGACATTTGTGAATAATGGGGGACTGAAAATATAACTTTCATCTGGCATAATATCTTTATCTCTGCATCAACTATTCATTCATGCAGTATTAACTGAATAATAAATAAACTAATGGAAAGATAAACAATGCCTGGTCCTACACTAAGTATAGTGACAAAGAGTAGACAGTTATGAATGACATTTACCTTAGGGCATAAGTTGGAAAGACAGATGTAATTGGAAGACTGAAAAGTTTCTGCTTTGCTGAAGTAACCCTGATGGCTCCCCTCCTGCTCAAGGCAATTTGGGAATACCCACTAAAAGATCATCACAAGGGAATATTTTTCTTTTCATCTTCATGGTGAGTGGAAGTTTACTGAAAAGAAATTATATTATAACACAAAGCTTATATACAACACAAAGCTAATCCTAAACTTGTCTTTTACATATTCATATATGTGGGTACAGGCGTTCATGTGTATAATACATGTACACATATCACACATTATATATAAACACCAAGACATTATATATTAGAAAATAATCAAATAACCATATAATATACATAATGTGTAATAATTTATATATTGTGTATAATAGTATAGAATATATACTTTATATTATTATGTAGAATAAATGTTCTATGATGATATGTATTATAATGTATGATTTGTAAAATAATACATAGACATTATAATATATATACATACATACATACATATATATATATATATATATATATATATATATATATATATATATATATATATTCTAGGCTGAGGGAGTAGGTTAAACATCAAGTCACACCTGATAGAGATGGAGATTAGTGTCACTTTTAAGTGTCTTGGGGAAAGAGGCATAATGAGCCATATTATTTAGTCCCTGCTCAAATGAGGAATGCTTGGGAATGACCCCAGACAGCTACAATTTCCATCAAGAACTAGCTTAACACTGCTGCTCTGGAGTCTTTGAAGGAGATTAACGGGGCCTCAGAATCTTTTATCTGGAAGATGTACTTTACTACTTCAACAAAGATAGATGACTTTGAGAAGTTAGAATTCAAACGGAAGGGACAAACTATCTGTGAGCAATGTTGCTTCAAATCTATGTTAATTTGTACATTGTTTATTACAGCATAGTCCAAAGAGATATGAATCTCATGAGCATCTCATGGAATACATTATTGACAGATTAGATTAGCTTATGTTAATGGAGCAGAACTAGCAAACAAGCTGGTCATGGGAACACAAAGGTGCTTCAGAGCTAAAAAATCAAACCTGCAGAGTCAGAGCTCCATGACATCAGCTGAGCTCTCAGGGATGCAGTGGTCAGAGGCATGCTGGGACATAACTTCTAAAGCAAAAAGGAAAACACTGGAACTCATATCTTTTACCATAAAGTAGAAGACAAAATATTTTATAAAATTCTTCAATCTATAATGAGGCAGCCAGGAATGTCTTCCGATTTGTCCATGAGTACTGAGTGACCAGTAGGTGTGGGCTTTGCTTTAGGGGACTTGAATATAAATATAGATGGACACGCGTGTGATGAGTGATATTAGTGTGATGTCAGTGGAAAACCTACCTGTCCTCAATGAGAGATATTCCACAAACACTAGGATAGAAGAGGGTCTATGGCCATGAATCCTGTTAGTCGCTGCATAGACCCATCCTAGAAAGGGTTTGTCCTTTGGGAAGGTAGTTCTCTGCAGCTGCTATGATTCCCCAAGAAAGCTCACTGCTGACCACTGTCTACTGGAAACCCCTTGAACAGCTGGAACAAATCTTTTCCCAATAAGGAATCTGGGCAGCACATCTCCCTGTTGTGTGGAGTAAAGGTCTGGAGCCACTGGAGTCAAGTTGTATAGGCTTAATATTGAAAGCCACAGCCTATATTTTCTAACAGTTGGAGTTTAAAAAAAACCTCTCAATTTTATTGCCTTTAAGGTAGCACTTTTATTAGCGGCTATTGTTACCTGTAAATAAGGTGAAAGCATGCCAATTTAGCACGAGTACTCAAGGCTTTATCTGTAGCCATT
This sequence comes from Acomys russatus, assembly GCF_903995435.1. Lineage (NCBI taxonomy): Eukaryota > Metazoa > Chordata > Mammalia > Rodentia > Muridae > Acomys > Acomys russatus. Next base: position 4,266,520 of record NC_067165.1, read on the forward strand.
CTTAAACCAACATTAAACCGTTAAAGCACCACATGTGTCAGAAGCGACCATGATTCATTCTGCCCACATTATTTCTCCTTATATTTTTTTTCTTCTCATTTCTTCCTGAACAATGTTTCCAAGTCCCCGTGTGACTTTATTTTGATGGATGTTTGGCCCTGAGGAGAAAGGTAAGACTGGCAGAGGAATAGGAAGGAAAAAATTCTTTGCTGTGTTTGCTCACTGTGCCAGTAGCCCTGGCAACAAACTGCAGGCTTGCTCTGTGGACATCCCAACCCCACCTAGATTTATGCTGCCCAGGGCTCCAGACATGCATCAGAATGGCTTCTCCAGGTGCCTTCCGATCCCAACACTCTTCTGAAACACCTTAATCTTCTGATCAAAGAAAGGCTCCCACTTGCAGCAGACAGGGAGAGGGAGCATGCTTTGACCAAATCTAATTTTTCCATGGATATGAGTGTTTTTATTTCCTCCTTCATAAGAGAGAAAAAAAAGGGAAAAAGAAAAGAGAAAAAGAAAACGGGAGGAAAGAGCATATGTTATTTCTTTGCTGCCATCTGAAACAGCCAAATGGAGAGCCAATTTATTCAGCTTAATTCATTCCAGATTTCTCAAGGAATAAACAGTATTCTCAAGAGTTCTCAGATGTGTGGCCAATAGAGATCCAGTTGCCAGAAAGAGCTAATGTCAAGCATGCAGGTAGCCCTCAGTTAGAGCACAGGGCACTAGAGACACAGGCCAGACCCAGCGCACTTTCTGGGAAGCCCTGGAGGCTCAGGGGCTGTGAGATGTGACAATAGCCTTGCATGCTCTAAGCACAACCAAATAGGTCCCTGGAAGCAGTATTATGTTTCATCTCTCCAAATTAAAATCAACTCTGCAGAAAGAAAGGACTTTTTTTTTCCTCTCAGAATAAGAGGAGCTAAGGACAGTGTATTGGTATCCTTCCGAGGCCTGCGTAGCATTAAGGAACCTGCAAGACCCCACCGTTTCTGTAAAGCCTTCCAAAATGATTTTAATCTATACTAATAATGGACACCATGCCTGTTTCTCAGACGAGGAAACAGAGAACCCTGTTCATTGGACGCACATGTCACTGACTCCTTGTAATAGTTGACATTCACAGGACAGAGATCATGTCTTGGAAGCAAGTAGCTGGCATTCAAGTCTGACTTGTGTGAAATTAGGCCTGTGATATTGTTTGTTCAATGAGAGAAATAGAGACAACAATCTCCGGGCCTCAGATAATATACACCAATGAGACATTTCCACTTACATTATTGTTATTTTTGTTGTTTTGTTGATATAAATTTGATTTCCTCCAGCTCACCAAAAAGGCGCCCTGAAGGACCATTTATCTTCATGGTAATGTGCCAGCTGCACTCTTGACATTTGTAGCACCCTTCCTCTGACTTGCTTTGGCCCGGAAAGCTGTGTTTCTCAGACACTTGCTAAGAGAGTTTCAGTTGATGTCAGACATGAGGCAGAGGACAGAAAACACTGAGGCGTAGCAGCCTCTTCCTCACTCAGGCACTGTCTGGCTCTAATTGTCTCACCTCCGGCCACTAGGCAAGCCTATCTGGGTCTGTTTCTCTCCAGGTGACCCTGACCTCAGTCATTGAAAATGTCAGTTTCTTGCTTGTTCCTAAAGCCTAGAGGAGGAGAGTGGTCTCCTATGTACCTCATCTCTGGGTTCCCCACTGTGCCCTTTGGCTTTTGAACTCTGCCACCAGCATAACTAGCTTCCTCTGTGTTCAGCATTGGGTGCTTCTGGGTTGACCTGTGACCCGGAGCCAGAAGATGACACTCATCAAATGCTACCCACTGTTGTCTTTTCTTAAAGATAATAGGGGGGAAAGTCTCACTGGAGAGCAAATACAGGCAAAGAGTGATTCTAAAGCATATATAAACATTCCCTGTTAACTGATAGAGAAACCAAAGCCAAGAACGAAGAAATGCTTTTTCCAAGGCAATACAACTGTGAAAACATACAGCCTGCAGGCCTATGCAAGCAGCGTTTCTATACGATCAGAACTCTCATAGACAGCATGAGGACAGGTATTTCTCTTACACAGTGATAGTTCCTAACATGCAGCTGACACTCTGTTAAGGCAAATGCTCACCAAATTCCAGGTGCTCATGGTGAACCTCTTGGAGGAACAGAGAAACAGGAAGTCACTGCTGCATTTCCAACTTCTGTTTAAAATACTGGCATTATGGGGCTGGAGAGATGACTCAGCGGTTAAGAGCACTGACTGTTCTTCCAGAGGTCCTGAGTTCAATTCCCAGCAACCACCTGGTGCCTCACAACCATCTATGATGTGATCTGATGCCCTCTTCTGGTCTGCAGGTGCACATGCAGGCAGAGCATTGTATACATAATAATAAATAAATAAATCTAGAAAAAAAATACTGGCATTAAAATTTGACATTAATTTTTCTTTCTCATGCTATAGAAGATAAGTATTAGATCGCTTCTAAAAAGTAAATCCATTGTCTACTGGGCTCATTTTGTTTGAGGGAACTAAAGACACAGAGGCTTGAAGCAACTTGTTCAAAGCCAGGTCCTGGACTGGACCTAAGCAGATCATTTGATTGCAAAGTGAACAGTGTTCCAATTACATTGTCCTATGCTCCCTATCTGACGTCTGTAGCACAGCGAACATCTGGAAACCATCATGCATTTAGCCATAATGACAGCATTAACAAGTTGGAAATATCCTTCTTGGACTGGATGCTTGCAGCCCCAGGGAGCTCACAGGGGTACCCTGGGGCTACTTGAAGCCAAAGAATAAGCCCCCTGGATCTTCCTGAGCAGGCAATTTGCTTGAAGACTTGAGTGAGCATGTGAGTGCTTTAACTAAAAGATCAGTTCCCATTAAAGCTAGCATGAATACATTATGAGCAAGAATGCAACCCTCGTGATCTTTATTGTAAAGTATATAGAAGACCTAAAATAATCTCTGGCTTCATTGTTTAAACTTTAGCAAATGCCTACATATGGCGAGGGATGTGTACTCACTCCCACTACAGAGGTATCTGGTAAGACCTTAAGAAACACTGTATCTTTTAAGAACCATTTTTTTTTTAGATCAAAGTAACACATGCATACAATTAGTAAACAAAGTAGCCTGCAGGGATTATGGTGTAGTCCAACACTTCCCTATTCCATCCGTACCCATCCTTAGCTCCAATCTCTTTACCCAGAATAGTGGTTCACTGGGTGCTCCTGTGTTTTAGTCTTTAATATTTGTATTATTACATCTTGATAGGCCAACTTTTCGTATTAGCCATTAGTGTCAACCTACAATAATAAAGATTTACCTCATGTTGACACCCTTTCCTCAGCTCGGCACCCTGCCTATAGCTCCTTCCCATCATGCATTCTGATCTTCCACAGTATGGATACCACTAGAAATATCACTTACCCCATATGGGCCTGGTTTTCATCCTCTTAATGGTGGCTTGAGATGGACCTTTGAGGCTATTTTTACACACTGTTAAACATACTCTCCTTAACAGTTATGAGCTCTTTCTCTATATAATCTTTTGGTGGCTGCACTGTTTTTTATTTAGACCCTCAGAACACCTGAAGCGGCTGTAAGTATACTACAAGAAATACACGTATGTTTCATAGAATGAAACATATATTCACAAAAATATTCTTATTGAATACATAACCAACAAAGGGTCCATTTCATAACATATAAAGAGCATCTTCAAACTGGGCTTTTTAAACCTTGACTCACATGAGCATGCATGCATGGGAAAACACAGGCTCTAGAAGAGGCTATTCTAAAGCCTCCTAAACACACAAGAAAGGGTTTTGATTTTCAGGACAAAATGCAAACTAAAACAAGAGTGATAAACCATTTTATATCTTTGAATGGCAAAATATTAAGAACCTTGACAGTAACAAATGTTGACAAAGTTGTCCAGCAATCAGGTGCCTCTTGAGATACTAGTGAGAGCATAATTTGCTAAACTCGTCTGGAGAATGTTATGGTTTACATCTAGAGTTTCCTCTTAGTGTCATGTTTTGAATGCTTGGTCCCCAACTGATGGCACCATTTTGGGATGTCCTGAAAACTTTGGGAGGTGGGACCTAGCTGGACCAAGTTTATCACTAGGGGCAGATCCCTGGAGCTTTGTGATCCTTGACTCTTTCCCATCATGCATCTGTCTGATCTTCCATACTATGAACAGAGCCTGCACATGCTCCCACCACCACTGTCCGAGCTCTGCCACCATGCCTTCACTGCCAGCATGACTGAGATCTTCTGAAAGCTTGATCCAAAATAAACATTCTTATGAGTTCCTTCTGTTGAATATTTGGGTCATAGCAATTCACGATAAAGGATACAGGAAAGTGGTCCCAGAGAGGTGTGGTCATTGCCATGAGTAAATCTAATCATGTGGCTCTCAGGCCTTTGGAACTTGCTTTTATCAGGACTTTGAAAAGCTTGGAGGCTCAGACTAAAGAACTCCTAAGATGCTGTAAGCAGCACTTGATGGGCCATTCTCATGGGAATTGGTGTGAGCAGACTGCCTCTAGGCATGCATACAGTTGCTGATGAGAAGAAGGACCTCTATTTAGAATTGTGTTAGTTTCCATTCATGTTGCGTTCTGGCAATGAGTTTATCTACACTTGACCACATCCTGAAAAACTGAATGAGCCAGAACTAAAATACAATGCACTAATTGGCAGAGGAAATATTAAGATGCATATTTTTAGGCTGTGGGATGGCTATTGCTCGCTACTTTTTGCTCAGTTTGTAGTGAGAATCAGTAGCAAAAGAAACAAGCAGAAGGATTTGAAAAACATGTAGTTTATCTAGAAAAGGAGTTCACTTAAGGCTGTTAACAGAGATGCTGAAGTTGTCTGAGAGCTTGGAATTATTAAAGACAAGCCGTCTGTTTTGTAGGTGGACAAGCCTGGACAACATTCCAGAAACTGACTAGACATTACTTAAGGAAGGCTCGGTGTACAAACTGTAACCCATTTGAAAGGTTTTCCTTTGGAGAGGACTACTGGAATGTCCTTCTTTTTCAAAAAGTGCCTAGGAAGTATTTTCCCAAGTTCAGTCATCAAGGCGCTTAAGGGCTACTATAGCTGTAGTCCAAGAGTTTCTAGATACTTCTCCAGGGGCCAGCAGTAAGTGGCATTATCTCTAAAGCAATGATGAGTTTTACATGAATGCTAAATACAACAGTTATGAGAACCTAGAGGCTTCCACAAAGAATTTTGAAGAAAGTCTAAGAAGCCAGGCGATGTGGGTCAGATTCAGATTCCCTGCAGGAAGCCTGACAGAATAACACATGACGCTGTGAGCATGAAGCCTAAACTCTAATAGAGGCCCAAAGACTTTGAGGCATTAGAAACATGTAATATCTGCCATGAAAAGCTGTAGAGATCAAGGGAAACATCGCAGGAAGAGACTAGGTGGCCTCCACGATGTTCCCAGATGCTGGACATTAAATCTATAGAATTTAATGTCTATACTGCTGAATACCATTCCTGCTTTGGTCACATTTTTTCCCCCTTCTATCCTCTATCCCTCCTTTCTGTAATGGGAATTCTTTATCGATGTATATCGCAAGCACATAACTTTGTTTTTAATTTTGCAGAAGCTCACAACTAAATGATTGTCTGGAGTCTCAGTACAGTCTTTAGACTTAGACTTCTGAACAATCCTGAAACGCGGAGAATGTCGAGACTCCTGATGGTGCACTTGGCGTATTTGCATTCTGTAGTGCCTATGAGCCTTTGGTAGCCAGGGGCAGAATGTTCCCCCATAGGCTTGTGTTTTGAATGCTTGGCCACCACCTGGGGACAGACACTACTTTATGAGACTTTAGAAATTTTAGGAGGTAGTGTCTAGATGAAGGAAGTAAGTTCCAAGGCTGAGCCCTCAGGATGTATCATCTATGTCTCTTTGCTCATACACTCTTCCAGTGTATTGGTCTACTATGATGTGACCACCCTCCGGCACGCATTCCCACCATGTGGTCTGAGCTTCCCACAATGCCTTCTCCATGATGGGTTAAAACCCTCTGAAGCTATGACCTGCCCTCCCTTAAGTTGTTTCTGAGAGGTATTTTTGTCAGAGTGATTCAATTTAACTAATGCATAAAATTATTGGACATAACTGTTTAAGCTTGATACGCATGTGCCCTAAAATCCTGCATGTCTACTCTTCTTCACCAGCAGAAATGTATGTGTGTGAACACAGAGATATGCATGATGATTTAATGGCGGTATTATTCATAATAAACTTGGAATGAAAACAATCTAAAAGTCTAAAAAAATAGACTAATTCACTGTAGAATATTTTTATATTAAAAAGTGGTGCTCCACAAATTTAATAGACAAACTGGTACACACAGGTGAGTATTTTGGTCATAGAAAAGACATATCAGACTGTCTCTAGGCATGTGTATAGTTTAAGGTGAGAATAAGGACTCTATTATTGGGTTACTTTCCATTCGTGTTGCATTCTTAGACTACATTAATCTACACTTGCTCATACCTGGAAACTTGAATGAGGACAGTAATATACATACACACACTTATGCATACACACACACACACACACACACACACACACACACCGTAATTCGTTTGAAGATCAGAAAACAAGCTGATGTTTTTGGGAGAAATCAGATTAGAGGCATCACTAGTGGGTAGGGAGAAACTCACCACACTGAGAGTATCACTTGGTTAGAATTGCCCATAACAAAGGCCCCAGAACATGTGGCCCAAATGACATAACCCTATGATCTCTTAATTCTGTGTATAAGAGTTAAAGAGCTTGACAGAATCAAGAGTTGAGCTCTTTGTAGGCTCCTCTCCTTGTCTTGTACATGGCTAGCTTCTTCCTGTGCCCTCACACAGTCTTTCTTCTGTATGTGTCTGCTACCGAAAAGAATGTCAGTTATATTGGACAAAGGCTCTAATGACCTCATTTTAAACTAGTGACTTCTTTAAAGATACTCTGTCCACACATAGTCACGTCTTCAGTCGATAAAACACTGGAACTTTGATGGGACACGATTCAACTTTTAAAATGTGGTTTGAATGACTGACCTCCATTGGTTCATATATTTGAATACCTGGTCCTCAGCTCATGGAACTGTTTGGGAAGGATTAGGAAGTATAGCTTTGCTGGAGGATACATGTAATGGGGTAGACACCAAGGTTTCAAAAGCTCATGCCATTCCAAGAGTCCCCCCCCCCCATCTTTTTCTCTCCATTGTGGTTATGTATCAAAAAAATGTAGGCTCTCAGCTACCTCTCCATCATCATGGCTGCCTGCTGATGCTGTGCTACGTGTCATAATGCTCATGGAATCTAGCCCTCTCAAACCCTGAGCCCCACATAAACACCATCTTTAAAAGTTTCCTTGGTCATGGTGTCTTCTCACAGCAATAGAGAGGTAACTAAGACAGGACTTGATAGGAAAAGGGTGCCATGCTGCTACTGAGGCTGGAAATATTTTACTAAATATAAAATGCCACATGACAGTTGGAATTGTCACTTGGGGTCTAGCTTAGAGGTAATCTATGGTACGGAACATTTGTTTCCTTTTTTGGATGTGTGTTATGTTTCATTATACACAGGATAAACAGATATGATTAATAACATGACCTAGTCATCTCTAAAGTAACAAACAACTAAATTCTCAGACGTTTATAACTGTAAATATTTATTTCCCATTCTCATTCCTTCTTGATGGCTGTGGAGTGGGTCTGTTGACTCTAGGCTAAAGGCAAAGCCCTTGCTGGAACATGACATTCTTATGGCAGAGAGGCAAGAACAAGAGCATTGTGGGAAACTCATGATGCCCCTTAAAGTCAGAACTAAATGTATAATATGCTGCCACCCTTTAAAGCCATTACTGATCAGCTGCCAGTCGACTCCTTCCTCGGTGTGAGACACTGCAGGTCATACAAAAAAATTGTAAAAAACAAAAACAAAAACAAAAAAAACTTTAGAAACTGGAACAACAAATAACAGGTTGGTTGTGAAGTGCTTCTCATTTAAGGAAGGAAAGAAAAAGGGAGGGAGGAGAGGGGAGGCTAGGTGAAGGGGAGAATGGACAGACCTGAAGATTTGGACTGCTAAAGTGAGAATCAAGCATTTCTGTGTTTCTGACAGGTCAACATATTTAAATAACTTTGAATATGAAAATATACTGCATTGGCGAATGTATTTTTAGAACTTCGAGGCAGCTAAAGTCCAATTTTGACATAAGATTCTGAAGCTACAATTGACAATAGAAAATGTAGGAAACTCCAAACTCAAAGTGCACAATGGAAAAGACACCCTGTGGGTATTTGAAACTCAAAATTCAGGCAAAGGGAAATTTTTTCAGAGATTATGATATGCTTCACCGAATTAAAAAGATAGGGTCTATAAACTGGACATGAAAACATACCCATGTGTGTTTTCCTAGACCCATGTGTTCCTGGACCCAGGACACCAAGAGCAGAAATAGAAATATTTCACACACTGAATTATCCCAGCAGCTTTTAAAAGCCAACTCCAAATTAAGTGCATGATACATTATTAGTTAGCTATCAGATGTACAAAACCCAAACTAATTGGATAATTAATCTTGCAGGCTAACCCGGAACCTTATCTACTGCTGGGGTGGTATAAACTGGTACCTCAACCTCCATGGAGAACCGTGTCTCCAAACGTTTTTTCATGCACATAAGTTTTGGACAAATGATTTCATTCCTAAATGTGCCTACTTTGCTCCTCACCACACATGTAGAGAAAATAAAAGCATGTAGGACCCTTGTTACACTGTTAGCTGTAAAATGGACCACACGGAAGGTGAGTATTCACCTGCAAGGTACTGAAAACATAAACGGAAACACACAAGCATCCGAAGTGAAGCCAGCACACAAGTAAGGCTCTTCTTTGAGTACCTAAATGGAAGATGTCTAGTGTATGTTAAGTGCAAGAAGGGACATCCAGAAAAAGATTTGTCTAGAAGGCCACCTTGTGTGGATAGACTGAGAACCACTGGCTGACTCTTGCTATGGTAGAGGACTGAGGAGATTAGAGACAGGCACAAGCAGACATGGGGCTTCACCTTCCTGTGTCTCCTGCTCTTGCACTCCTTCCATGGGTTGCTAATTACGAACACCCCCGATCAGGGGACTCCAAAGTCTACTCAAGGTTAACGCTGGCCTAGAGCCAGGCACTTCTCTCTGATGCATCCTTTCCTGAGGGTGAGAGATTTTGAATGTGGAGCAAGCAAAGTTCAAGGTAGAGTGGGAGGAACCATGGCCTGTTGGGGGCTCAACTATTTAGACTGAAACCTTTGCCAGACAAAACACCAGACTTCTGCTAACACTGTCTAGAACCTGTTTGTCCTCAGTCGTGGTCAGCTGCCATGTAGCAGCTGAGTAGATGGGAGCAGGGTAGGGTGCACCTGGGCACTGTTTTCTGGTGGAGAAAGACCAAGAGTCTGTGCTCTGATGGTAAGCCAAACTCTGTTTCCCAGTTTTACAAAAATAAGGTGCTGATATATCTTTTTTTGGTTGTTGTTGTTGTTGAGTTTTTTTTGTTTGTTTGTTTGGTTGGTTGGTTGGTTGGTTTTTTCGAGACAGGGTCTCTCTGTGGTTAGCCTTGGCTGTCCTAGACTCGCTTTGTAGATCAGGCTGGCCTTGAACTCACAGCGAACTGCCAGCCTCTGCCTCCCAAGTGCTGGGATTAAAGGTGTGTGCCACCATGTCCGGCAGATAAATGAACCCAACACAACTTCATCCAGGTAGGCTAAAGTCAGGCATGGTGCTGCACACTTGTAATCCCAGCACTTGGGAGGTCCAGGCAGGAGAGTTGTGAATTCCAGATCAGTCTGGTACCCAGATGGACTGTATCTCAAAAACAAACAAATTAACCAACAAATAAATAAAAACAAACCAGAAAACCTCATATCATGTATCAAGGTCAAGTGACCACCTGTGTTTAATCTGCGAGTCATGAATTCAGGACAAGCGGTGAGCCCTGAACAGCCAGTGAGTCGTCAACCATTGAATAAGCTCTCAGTGCGGGGTGGCCAGTTCTGATAGCTTCACATACAGGCAGGTCTCATCAGTATGCAGCCCATGGTAAAAGCAAATTCTTTTCAACTTACCAACCACCCTCAACTCCACTGCCCTAAGTGTTTCAGTTTTGAAAGCTTAGGCATTTTATAATAAGGCACTGGTGGCTCTTTCCAGTCACCAGCTCCCTGTAAGATCAAAGAGACTTCCCTCGAAACTTGTGCCACCACCAGTCTCTGGTCACCTCTTCGGTGGGAGGGCTAAGAAGTGATTTCATCTTGAGCTGGCTCCCGGCAGGTGCTCTGCCTAATTGAAATATTTTGAGGCCTTTGAGTCCCAGGCCTGTAGCCTGCTCAGAGATGTCTCTCTAAACTGCCCAAAGAGTGGTAGCTTATGAATCTGACAAACGAACAGAATTTAGGGGATAAACCTTCCAAGTGTCTTGATGTCTGGTGTCAGAAAGTTCTTAGGAAGACTGTTGGCTTTTGCTTTTTCGAGTCCACATTCCCACTTTCGTGTGCTCAAGTTTCCACAGCCTGTGGCCATGAGCTCTTCCAGTGCGGTGATTTATTTCTGCCAGGCAAAGTTAGGACGGCCAGCTGGTAAAAGCATTTGAGAGGGACTGAATAGATTCTCGGGACACGAGGTGTCGTAAGACTTATAAGAAGTTTATGGACCTCCGTGGAAATCTGACTCATTTTTCTTATCACCCATATAAAGGTTTTAAGGCAAACAGATGAATCATACAGAAGTGCTTATTTGGTGAGTAGGGGACATCTGGGCTATAGTCACAGTAAGTAAATATTAGCTGGTGGGGGAAGGAGGAGGCAAGGCTTCAACTTATCTGGAAGGATTTTGGAAAACAAATGTTGAGGTTAACTTGTCTTTACAACTCAGTCATAATAGCTAAATATCCAAGTATTACTCTTTGATGAGAGATTCCTAAAAATTTTAATCTAGAATAATGATGCACATTTTTTATTTCTTTGTTGGATTGAAGATCAAACCCAGGACCTCATACATGCTAGATGAGCACCCTACCACTGAGCCACACACTCCCCCACTGCTGTAGCTAAATATTTTTTACATACCCAGCTTTGATATTCCCCAGAGTTTTTCCTATAATAAGCATATCAAGTTCCTTGTCAAGGAGAATGGATTCCATGTTGACTCTTGACTGTACGAAAGAATCTGAGAAAATGTTTTTGCTTGAATATACTTTTAGAAAAGCAAGCTTCCATTGATCCTGGAGCCTGGATAAAAACTACTTTCATGCCAGTTAGCAGAGACATAGAAGAAATGAGGTAAAGGCATGACGCTGGGGCGTGGGGAACAATCTCGCAACCGAGATTGTGTGTGTGTGTGTGTGTGTGTGTGTGTGTGTGTGTTCCCACTCTTTCCCTCTCTCTCTGCTCTCATAGCTTACCTGTGACTCGCGTTACCGTCTCGCCAGCAAGAACGACGCTGCACACACAGGATCCTTCTGCAGTAAAGCTTTAATGTGTCTTAAGAGGGAGAGCATAAGCTTACGACAAGTAAAATGGAGACCCCAAACAGCAGAAACCCATCCCTTATATAGGAAACTGTTCTCCGCTTAGGATGTGTCAGTCCCTGATTGGCTGTTACTCATCAGGCGATATGACGCCACGGGAGAGGCAGAGCACAAGTGGAAAGTTCCTTCGCACATGCGCAGATTACTTGTTTTACCAGTTTGGGACACAGGATGTCAGCGCCATCTTGTAATGGCGAATGTGAGTGCGGCCTCTCACACTTACCCACCATCTGTAACTTTTCCCCAGCCCTTCTCCCCACCCCCCACCCCAATAAACCTCCTTATACCAGACATTATACCCCTGTTCCTCAAGGGGGTATATCTTGCCATGGGCCCACCATGGTGCCTCCCCAATCACACCACATCATCATTATAACAGATAGATGATAGACAGATAGATAATAGATAGATGATAGATGATGGATAGGCTGATAGCTATAATGATAGATGATAGACAGACCTATTATATTGAATTGGCTCACATAATGTAGAGACTAAAAATTCAGACCCAAGATGTGCAGCCGACAACCTGGGACACACACACACACACACACACACACACACACACACACACACACAGAGAGAGAGACACACAAACTATAGAAATCTGATAGGGCTGCAAAGCTCTGAGAACCAAGAACTAACAATGCAACATCTAGCTCGAGAGCAGTAGACTCAAGACCCAACATGAATTCAGGTCTAAATGAAGGATACGGATTTCCAGTTCAAGCATTAAGGAGTGCCCCAAACTCCTAAAAGAGTCAACATTTTTCTCCTCCCTTCAAGTAATTGGATGAGGCCCATCACATGGGAGCGAGTATTCCATGACACTGTCTACCAAGTTAATAAATGTTACTCTTAGGCAAACGCCATCTAAGACACAAGCAAAATTATCTGAACACATCTTGATACTCCACGGCCAACACAAGTTGGTACATAAGACTAACTATCACGTTATCTATTTTGAAGGTCTATAAAGCAACTCTTCATACCTGTTTATTACATTTGACAGTTCCTGTTCGTGGGGTGAAAAGTTGGATTAGAGGGAAACTCCTTGCCTTTCTTCTGCTGCAATTTTGCATTCATGAGCCCTCAACGTTATTTATCTATCCATTTTTAAACTCATCTTTTTCCGAGATGGGTTGTGTTACAAGCCAGTTTCTGTCCTTGGAACCACATTGAATTCTGCTTTGGCATAATCACCTTCCTTCTCAAGATAGGCTAACCCTCTCGGTTAGAGAAAACATTTTCTTTCATACCCCAAGGGACTATGAATTCTAAGAGTTGCGGGGGGTGGGGCACAGGCAATCAGTCCAGTAGCACTGGCTATAATTATTTTTCAAGGGGAGAAGATGGCTGCATGGCCTTGGACAACAGGACGCTGTCAACTGCACTGACAGCATGTGGATATTGGCACTGTCCTGTTGTGAGCAAGTTGCCCTTTCTAATGCATAGAAACATGTTCTGAAAGTTTGGATGGGAGAGGGGAGTCTGATTCCATATCTGATATGTAGGAGTCTTAGAACCTGCTCCTCCCATCCACACAAGTAGAAACAAGCTGAACAAACAGGCAACTAGTCTCTCTCCTTCAGGTCCATCAGAGACCTGGGGTCACATGACAGACACCTCCGGGACCAGAAAGTGACACGAGCAGTTACAGAGAGCAATAGTTTAGCAAGGTAGAAAGCTTCACTGGGCCCAGCACTAAGGTAGAAAAGCTACATGTGTCTTTTCTCATTACTGTGTTCTAGGGGAAGATGTGACCATGCCTTGGGGAGTTTGACCTCCAGGGGTATTGTGAGATTTTCACAGTAAAGATGGAAGAAAAAAGCCTACTAGCCCAGAATACTATACCTCAGATCTGTCTCAAGAAAGAAGGCTTAGTGGGTAAAGGTGCTCGCCACCAAGTTTGTCAACCTTGAGTTCAATTCCCAGGACCCACATGGTAGAAGAAGAGAATCTGCTTCTATAAGTCAGACTTCCACATACGTGCCACGTGCACACATATACACTTACAATCACTTATGCTTACACACACATGTGTGCCTGTACACATGCATACACATACACAATGAATAAATGTCACTAAAAAGCAAATGCTCTAAAACTGCCAATTAAATGTTAGACTGTCAAAATAGATTTAAAAAAAAAAAAAAGACCCAACTATTGTTGCCTACAAACCCACTTTAAATGTAAACACTCAGACTGGAAACAGAGATGGAGAAGGATGAGTCATCTGAACACACTCTGGTTATACACAGGTTTGTCTCCAGATTCTCTGTTTCTGTGAAGTGCACTATCGCTGGGCCTGCCTCGGTGATGGGGAGCTAGAGCTGGGAAGTTAGAAGCCACTACTCAGCAGCCAGCCAAACCACTCTTTGAAAGTCCACCACTCTCCAGTGGAAAAACCTGACTATCTATGTTTTCATTTTAATTAATAAAATCGAATTCATTCTCTGTTTCTCTCTGTCTCTCTGTCTCTCTGTCTCTCTGTCTCTCTGTCTCTCTGTCTCTCTCTGTCTCTCTGTCTCTCTCTCTCTCTCTCAATCTCTCTCTCTTTCTCTCTCTCTCTCTCTCTCTCTCTCTCTCTCTGTGTGTGTGTGTGTGTGCGTGTGTGTGTGTGCGTGTGTGTGTGTGTGTGTGTGTGTGTGTGTGTGCTTTATCTGATCATTCTTGGCTACTACTTGCTTAGGTCTTACATGAAAGTTAATTTACGGAAATTTGGGGTGTTTTTACTCATACACACAAGGTTCAATGAAAGAAGCAAATTTAGAGGGGACTATGCAGCCAAAGGCAACCTTGTCGCCGATATTCAGTCAACCAAGATAAACGGGTACATTTAGACCACTGATGTTGAAAGTGACGGACAATTGGGTTCATATCTGCCACGTCTCTATCCCATGGTTTTCTTTGATTGTTTGTTGTTTGTCTCATTTTATCTTTCTGGTTTTACCACTGGTTTTAATTGAGCATTGTTTATGACTGTCTTTTCTCTCCTAGTATGTCAATTGTATTTCTTTCCCCCTTTCAGTTGTAGCTAAGTGAATTTTTAAAAATTAGTCATTGATGGATTGGTGAGGCATCCTCTCTTAGGGCCATCATTTGGATTAGTCTTAGGCAAATACCGCTAAAAGCCAGAATTAGAGAGTGGGGCTCTATGCAAAGGTATGATGAATGATGTTGGGAATAGCAAATAGCCCATTAAATCTGGAAAGTCACAGAGGCTTGAGTGCTGAGAGAATAGTTCCTTTTGTTATGGGTCAAGTTCTCCCCTCCTGGGGAAGGAGAGAGGATATTTAGGTGAAGCACAATGGAATCTGTCTTAAAGCTCTAATCCTATTTGCACCTTTAGTTTTTGGCTCATCAGTGAGAAGGATGGAAAATATTACCCACTGTTTTCATGCTCAGAAGGCAGATTATTGTGGGATACCAAATTCCTGAAACTCCCCAAATGGAAGTGGAAGGCCTCTCGTAGGGTATGAGGGATTGTCTGACATGAAGTTCATGTAAACACGGACACATGGACGGAGCAGCTGACTAATCAGTTGCTCACATGCAAATTGTCCCCCCAGGACTGACAGGAGATTGCAATTGGTGCTCTTACGGTTCTGGGAAGCGAGGAGAATGAACATTTCTCCTCAGATATTTATACCACAATAGAAATCCCAGTCAAAGACGGCGAGGTACAAAAGATGATGGAAACCAGCTGCCTTCACCTTAGGAGCGTAACTCAGGTCTGATCAGTGATGAGCTGGTCTTAAACTTAGTGGGGCAGACATGCACATGTTTATTCAGTCTTTTCTTCATGAGTCCTAAGCCATAAAAAAGGAACAAAGCAGAGCTCTGGCTAGTTCTAACAAAGTCATACCTGAGAAGTATGGAGCCCGAAGAATACAAAGAAACAAGGCTGCCTAAGAACCTTCCATATGTTTACAACAAGCACACGCCTACAATTTCCCTTTATGTGCATGCTGGCATTCTAGATGTTGAAAAAACTAGACTCTACCATTCTAGATGTTGAGAAATAAATCCCCCCATCAGAGGAACCCGAGTTCCTTGTGGTGGGAGTTCTTGGCTGTCACTTTAGTCTTCCTCGTACAGACATCCATAACTTAGTAGCAACAGCCCAGAGAGAAACAAACAACTTAATGGTGAAAACTTTCATGGTCATCTAACAAGCCCTTCTAAGTGGCTTTGTAGGGCCAGCCCACAATCCTATGCCGCACGTGTTAGCATCGTACCCACTCACAGCAGACAGCCAAGTTGAAATACAAAGGAGCAAATCTGCTCATTGATGAGACTTAAGTCATCTGACCCTGGAGGAGTCTTTTGATTAACCCTTTATGCGTCAAAGGCATAGTGGCCTCTAGAGGCCTCAGTTAGTCAGCTGACTCACAAGTTATACTGTGACTCCTTGTGTACTTTGATCACAAGGAACCTCTTGCAACTGTGTGCCAGCATTACTAGTGCCCGTTTGGTCCTTCCCTCATCAACCTCAGCATCATGAGCTCAACAGTGGTGGACAGTAGCAAATATAAACAGAAACTACCAGCAGAGACACCACTGCCACCACTCCCAGGGCACTGGGAAACGCATGTCATAGTTTTATTTATGAAAATTAGCAGGGTTGTGGGGGCAGAATATAACTACTGCTTAGTGTGAAAACACTCCAAAATCTGAAATTAACTGACAGCCAGTGCCATACATAATTTGCACACGGGTGAAAAAATAATCTTTTAAAATCTGACTTTGGAATGTAACTACTACATAATTACTACCATATTTCCCAAGAATACATCATCTCAGAGTATGTGGACATTCTGCAAAATTTTGAAAAATAAATTATATCCACTCCAAAAAAATTCATCATAATGTCATGTGGATAATTTATGGCTGTGTCAATGCACTTGTTTCACTCATAACTGTCACTCATGACATTTCTACTTGTATGTACAAGCATCGGAGCCCTTCTTTTTTTCTTCAGGTGTGACTGTGCCTGAGTAAGTCATGAAATTAATGTTTAATTTAAATTTTTATCAGATATTAATCTGCTCATGTTGGGATCAGAAGGATCAAGAAAACAGGAATAAGAACATTGCTTAAAAAAACAATGACAAGGAATGGGAGGATACAAGGGATGGGATAACCATTGAGATGTAATAAGAATAAATTAATAAAATAAAATTAAAAAGTAAAAAAAAAACCCAACAATAACAATACAACACTCTATGACTGTCCTAACTCCTAGTCAATTTTCAAACATCACAGAACACCCATGGACCTGTTTAGAACAACACACTGAGAAATGTTATGATGTTGTAGTTTAAACACCTAGAAACTAGCCTTACCCATTGCAAGCCACCAGTTTCACTAGGTGTACATTTGTACTATGGGACAAACACCAAAAAGTACCATACTAAGTACAGAACATCTGCTCTTTCCCCCTTTCCCAGGCCCTGTCCTATTTTTTTTTTCATTCAATTATTAATTCTACTTGTAAGTAATTTTGACTCTATAGTTTATTCTATTTTTGCTATTTCCCCCCATGGTCATCAATGGTAAAGTAGCTGGCTTTAATCAACTTAAAATGTATTTCCACGCTTGGTTTCATTGTGAATTGTTGTATTATAGTGGTTTCTTCCCTCCTTTCTGTGTGGCACTGGGGAGCAAAGTTTCACGTGATGGCCACGCACTAAGAAGACCCCAAAGCAATCCAGACATAGAAATTGTAACACAGAACTACAAGAAACAAAAGGCAAGGCAATGTCACTCACCCAAACTCATCCAATGAAAACAGCATTACCCTCATGCCAACGGGCAATAAGGATACACAAAAATAGAAAGCCACATGCCAATTCACCTAATGAACACAGAAGCTAAATTTCACAATAGAATTGTTACAGATCAAAGTTAACAACACATTAGTAAGGGAAAATAAGGCACTCTTCAGGGAGCAGAGAGGGAGGTATATATCAAAGAAATTAGAAAGAAGATTAAAATAACAGTAAGGATGTATGAAAATGTCATAAGGAATTATACTATCAATCATTCACCTAAAATATATAATACATGTACGTGAATATAGACACACATGCGTAGTTTAAATGACATCTTCTCAGTTGGGATGATAATGCTCCAAGAGTCAAAAAAGCACCTACCAAAACCCAGTACTAAGCATGAGATGGCATCTTTTGAGGTGGTCAAGGTTACCCAAGAGACTCTGAAAGTGTACAGCCCATTGCTGCTGTTATTGTTTACTCCAAAGAGGTAGAGACTAAGTCCCTATTTCTAAGGCCACCATGTAGTTCAGACCCAGGTCCCAGAAGCTCTTGAGTTGGAACTGACTTTAATATCTCCTTCTCAAGGATTGGCTTTCATGGCACCAGAAGGCGCCATGCCAGCTTTAAGGGAGGGAAGCAACAAACAGTCTTACTTGGCTATGATGGTTTTGAACCGCAGCAATGACCTGTATGGAGTGATAACCCCGAGGATGCAATAGTGGCACATGTATCTCAGCAGTAACCAACAGCTCTCTAATTGCACTTAAGATCCACTCAACAATAGTGAGATCACGTCTCGTACTGAAATCCTATCCTACCACTCAGATCTAGTGGAGTTAATGGATCTTGAAGGAGAACCTACAAGCACCACTTTACTGAAGCTGTGTTCCACACGTCCTTTACTAGATTGGGCTCAGTTTATAAAGCACTCCGTTGGACAGATCTCCCTAGCTAAGTATAAAGCCCAGGACAGGACAGTCATGCCTCATCTTATTTTTTAACATTGTTTGGTTGCTTCTCCTTCACTCAAGGCATGGGTAGGCATTGCCAGACCTTCATCTCCCTCCTGGAGTAGAGAGAGGGTTCCGACCAGCACCATGACCCCAGATCTGAGTTTGCCATGTTGGCAGATGACCCAAACAAGAGGAGGGAATGCTCCAACTCTGGAAACACAGGAGAGTTAGAGCCTCTGGGTCTTGGAGTAGCTGGGAAGTGGGTTATGGGTACTTCATCCTTGTCTAGACTCTGTGGATCTGTGCACCTTTCCTAGGGCTCTCCTGTGAGCAAGAAACCAGCTTTACAGTTCTAGGAACTCTGACCAGGTTAGTAACGGCCTGTCTTTTATTTTTCCACCCTGCCCTTCCCACCAACTTCTCATCCGGCTCTTGTTACCTTGGGATTGGATGTTGTGTCCTATACTGTGTGAGTGTACAGTCTCAAAAATGATATTTTTGTAACACCCAGTTCACACACTGCAACGTCATGGTTGCCTCCATTCTCTAAGCAACTTGCATAACCCAAAAAGAAGCTATTCAGGGTAAGACCATATCCTGCAATTGCCCTCAGGTCTCCAGAGCAGGCCTTCTGCTGTGGTCTAGAACTTTCTGTCGGCTTGTGTTTGCCTTTCCTTCTCCTACTGGAAACAGGCCTAAGCCTGATTTGCTCAAAATTTCTTCCCTCCTCGATGTTAGCAATAAGATCCTCTATAAAAACAAAACACCACTGAGGTTGTGTAAGTTAAGATGCTGTCTTCCCAAGCTTGCTGCCTCATTTCCAGAACAGTCTGAAGGGTGCCTGGTGAATTAGCCAGCGTTCTTGTGACTTTCCTCAGGCAGAGACTATGAAACCACCTAAACTACAAGATGCTTATCTTCTAGCAAAGGACAATATCTGCTCTGCCCACACCTGATTAAAAGACTCGATTTTGTTACAACACTATGTGGCTTGGCTGCCCTCCTGGCCCTTTCTTCTTTGAGTAAGCTGAGAAGTAATGTCCAAGGATGTGTTTTATTTCATCGCTCACGCGCTCGTGAAATGGCAGCAGGGCGGAAGCAGCCGTCACATGCATGAAATGATGGCTGTTTGATTCTGTGTTTGATAAGTTAGAAAGCACTGTACGGAAGGCACACGATGGGGCCACATTACACATAAACCATCCCTGTGTGCGCCAGGGGACATGGGTTGTCTGTGTGTACCTTACAAATTGCATTTTTTCAGCATAAACAGTAACCTTGCCAAACCAGCACAGTGTTTACAGAGACTGACGCAACCCATCTGTGGAAGAGGCTTTTCTGTGTTTAGGCTGATAAAATGTAAAACAGTTGGGGACGACTTCACAAAGGCCCTGGATCCTGATTTGAAGAGCGTGTCTGTCATGTTCTTTCTAGGTTATACATAACAGTTCTTACAGAGGTCAGTGGAGCTTGACATACTCTGCTGGCTAGACAGACAGCCAAGCCTGAGTCTAAGGCTTTGCTGCCTTCCCCAGCCCAAGGGCAGACACCCTTGAAATATGAGGCATGGAAAGCACCTGGTCTCTCTCTATGCTATACTCTTTCCTTACAGCTGCACTTGGCATAGCATTAACAGGAGCAGTAGAATTCAAAGCACTTCAACTGAGTGGCCTTCCTGAGGCTGGAGGTTCACTCTTACCCATTGTAAGCCGGAAGACAATCATCTAGACACTTTATAAATGGCCACCTCGCTGACACTCAGCCCCCTCCTTTGCTTTCTCCATGTATTAATTTTTTTTTTTTACTGCTGTGATTGAATACACAAAAGAGTTTATTTTGTGTTATGGTTTAAATAGGTAAGAGTCCATCATGGCCGGGAGGCATGGGAACAAGTGGAAGGAGCCTGAAGCCAAGAAGAGATCACATCGCAACCACACCCAGGAAGCAGAGTGAACAAACAGAAAATGAGGTGAGCTGTAAACTTTCAAAGACCACAGACAAAGACCCATTTCCTCCAGCAACGCCCCATATCCCCAAAGTTCCATACTCCCCCCACCCCCGCAAACAATGCCACCAACTCGGGACTAATTGTTCAAAAATATTTAAAGTACCACACAGAGGCAGGTCCCTGAGACTAAGATTCAGTTTTGTCTCAAGTAGCTTATATAGGAAATAGAGGCAGGAGGGAGGATGGAACACGGGCAGTTGAGTACATAGCTAACATGGCTACCTCATGGGTGACTGGAGCTTCATCTTAAAAGACTCCGTACAGTATATACCCCACGGGACCATGCCAACTGTGGGGTAGAGGACCTGAGCACCGTCATCCTGGGCCCCCTTGGCCTCTGCTGAGAACAACTATTTGGAGGAGGTGCTCTACTTGCAGCCTGCCAGGTCCTTGCCAGCAGAGCAGGCTTCTGAGCCATACAACATTGGAAATGGACAAGAAGACAAAGCAACAGGCAGCTGTGAGGGAGGAAGGCGGCCACCCACTGAAAGACAGGCCAGCAACTCTCATACTCAACAACCCTAGGAGGGGCTTGTGGGTAATAAATCTAGCTGAAAGGTGGTTGAGACCAAGAAGGCTTGCCTGAACAGGTTTGCAGAGTGGACATTCTTTCTCCCTGGGAAGCATGCTCTTTGCTTACCTGTTCAAGAGGAAATCTGAGAAGGATTTAGTGGGAAGTTTGTTTCCCCCCCTTGAATCCACCAGTTTCTCGAGATTATTGTGAGCATTTGTGGCATTACTTTTTCCCTTTATGTCAGACTTCCAATAAGTCATGAGGTCATGAACTGCTTAAGAACGAATGAGAAACGACACAGCTTCATTCTGAATGCCTGTTACAGGAGTGCCTTGAGTTGTATAGACTTTGAGTCTGTTTAACTTGGGTGTGTAATGTCTTCATTTATTTGCAAGGGTTTATAATAAAATTTACATTTTTTTTAAAAAAAAATTAAAAAGTAAGCTGTGCAGTGGAGGCAGGTACCTTTAATCCCAGACCTTGGAAAGCAGAGGCAGATATATCTCCATGAGTGCAAAGATAGCCTGGTCTACACAGTGTGTTCCAGGACAGCCAAGGCTACACAGAGAAACCCTGTCTCAAAGAAACCATAACTAACTAACTAAATTAATGAATTAATTAATTAAAATAAAAAGTAAATATACTCTAATGTGAGTGGCTTTTGAACATGGTGGAGGCATGTATGATGGCTCTGCTCCCCAAAGGGAATTTGGCAATGGCTGATATATGTATTGCAAAAATATTAATGACAGTAGTGAGAAGTGACCAGGGACACTAATTAATATCCAGTGCCCAATATGGCCTTCCTATTGCTAAGAATTCTCTGGTCCAAAGTGTCAATGGTGTGAGGCTGGGAAAAGCTGTCCTATGGATTAATGCTGCAAGCCCTGAGTTTGCTGCCTGTTAACAGTGTGACTTGATGAGCCCAAAAGCCACTTCGTCATCAGCCATGAAGAAAAGAGGCATGCACGATCTATTTTTTTTTTTTTTTTTTTAGCAACTGACTCTCATGTTTGCTGTGCATAAATTCAGGAGCGCCTAAAAATGCAGATTTTCCTAAGCCATAAAAGCCATAGAGAGTCTGACTCAGTAATTCTGGAACACGACCCAAAAATCTGTTTTTTAAAGTACTAGCAGGTATGTGAAGAGGCCGAACGTCACAAGTTACTTTCTATGTTAAAGCCGTAGTTAACATTTTAAGTACTAAAAGGACTTAAAAGTGTCCCCAAATGCAAGCTGTTATTATGACCGCTGTTAAAGCTGACGTTGTCAGTGGAAAAGCTCTGGCAGGGAAGTCAGAGTCATCCAGAAAAGCAGGGGAGGCCAGGAAACACCCAGAGGCAGATGTTATCAGCCGGGATATGAGAACATCTGGTGGCTACAGGACTTAATGTCCTTCTCTGATGAATGGTCTCATGGTAAGGTAGGCTGGGGAACGTGTGTTGTCACATAAAAGTCTTAGTTAAGACTGTCTATAAAATGCTGAGTATATAGTGCTTATAAGAGCAAGGCTACTTGATTTATTTCCACATCCCCAGAAAGCATCACCAATGTCAGCCACAGCCAGGATCCAACAAGCATGTTTACTAGCCGGGGGTGGGGGGTGGGGGGAGATGCTGCAGAGAAGGAGCAATGCCCTAGTCTAACAGCTGGCTCAATTTCCTAGTTTTCTAAGCTAGGAGGAGACACCTTCCATCTTAGAATAACACATGACAAGCCCTGACAGACTCAACCACTAAGGCTGGACGCTGCGCTTTGCTGGGCCAGCACACCTGTCCATCACGCAGCGGCATGCGAGCTCTTGGTGACTCACATACACACTGTTCCCCAAAATTGCCAACCCCAGTGGGAGTCACCACATCTGGCAATATTGTCCCCAGGAGTGAATAGGAACTTGGGACTGATGTCAAGATACAAAGGGTAAGTCTTTTGTCCCAGGTGGGGTGACTCAAAGGTGTGAGTCCTGTTCCCTAGCTCGGGGCAATGTGGAAATAGATCGCATCTGAAACTGTATCATTTCTTATTTGTTCCCCTTGCCTGACAAGCTTCTCCCCATCACCTTAAAGATTCCTCCTTAAAATTCTGGGCTGCACATGGAGAAACTAACCTGAAGGACTTGGTATGGGAGTGAAGGTTAAAGCCACATGTGCACAGAGCCCATCAGTCTTCCCACATAGCATACCTCACAGAAGCTGCTGGTCCAAGGGACAGGAGAAGCCACTTTCTAAACAAGTTACTAATCTGCAAGTTTAAGACTTGCCTATAGGCAGAGGGCACTGCCCTTGTGGATGCAGTATTCAACTAGAACCAGTAGCCACTATAAGGTACTATGTCCTCGGTAGTCTAATATCTAGATTTAAGAAGGAAGAGGGAGGAGTCTGTCGTCCCAGGGACCTGCTTGGGAGTCCCCAGGAATGAATGACTATTCCTGGAGAATACTCTACAACATGGAGTTTTAATGATCCGGAAGTCCTGACTCCTGTATGAGCTACGTCCCCAATGCAGCAAGAGCCCCATTTAACACTAGCGATCACTTTAGGCTCCTGGTGCCCATATGGCAACAGTGTGTGTGTGTGTGTGTGTGTGTGTGTGTGTGTGTATGGGGGCGGGTTACCATTCTACAAGCTACTACTATGAATCTTGCTGACCGTAAGGATACAGATCTGTTGCTGCCTGATAAAGTGCTAATGGGCTATATTTGAAGCCTCGGTATTAGACCATAGCATCTCTGGTTGCCGTTGTTGTCATTATTACTGCATGAGGTTAGATAGAGCAACTGCTACCCAGCAAGGTCGTAGGAACCAGGCAGGGCCCAGGACTCCTCCCAGAGGGCAGGCCGTCATTCATACCCACAGAGCAGAAGTGTTTAGCCAAGGTAAATGTCAACACAAAGAAGCACAGCGCTCACCTCAAAGGGAATTAGAGGGTTTATTTTGGAGTGGATATGAGTGACTGTGATCCAGGAACATAGATTTAATTTACCCCCAATGCCACGCGCCAATGTTGTAACACTTTTGTGAAGTTTTCATAACAAAGACTACCATAAATTAAGATGTTCTTAAATACATTAGTGGCAGCATCAGGTGGGCGGGATACAGTAGAGCGTGGGAGAAAGCTCTGCGGTGGATGTCAGAAATCAGCACACGGTGTTCTGAGCATTCAAGTTGGAGGAAGTGAGCGGTCTTTTATACACACCAAAAGGATTTACCTAAGAGTCACAGAGAAGTTAGGTCACAAACAGAAGTTGGTAATAAATAACCCTTCTAGGGGCAAATATAGCCCCAAATAATTTGACAGTGAAACTCAATGTTCCAATTCCCCTTGGTCACTGAGTTTTACCAAAGCCTTGAATACTTAACCTAGGTGAAGCTTTAGTCTTGGAATCTCTGTTAAAAGGGAGAAGAGTTCACAGTGGGTCACAAAAGCAGAAGACAAATTAGGATTCCTCACTGTTCTTGAGTCAGATGCAGCGGTGGAGGGTCTTGTCACCCATAGGAGGGCTCTGACTTTCTCCAGCAAGCGTGATTAAGCAGAAACTAGAGAGACAATGGTTGGATTGCATCACATGGCCATACAATGGACCAAGCTCCCAATGCATGATACCTCAGGGGACACACTCGAGAAATGCAACCATAGCTGCTACCAGGAAGGTGAACTTGGTTTCCCAGGTATTTCTGGACTCTTGGCTATGGATACTACATGGCAAATGCTCTCGTCAGCTAGAAGACATTGTGTTTTAAAGAAGACCTGGTTGGGTAGCACTCACCATTTACCTGTATTGCTCCCTATAAAAACTCTGTTTCAGAGAACTTTTCCCAAGTTTCCAGCATTAATCTCTGCTAAGAGCAGTGTCCCCAATGGTCTACTTACCTCCCCTTGGACCCTATCTCTTACCTCTGGTCATAAAGCCACACTATGAACCAAGCTCCCAACAGATGACCTTTCAGAGGACACACTTGACCCAAATGTGCCCTTCCTAGTCTTCCCGGTTACTGTGATATCATGTGATCATTTTCACTGCAGTCATTTCCTTTTTCTGGTCTCTGCTACTTTGTAGCCCAGCTGAGGCCATGAAGCTGCCTGATGCCGACATTTCTACCTCTTAATGAGAGCTAAAGAAACCTCTTTCTTTAAAAAAAAAAAATAGCCAACCTTAGGAAGACTGACAGCAACAGAACATGGACTGAGGCAGCAGGCAACACCATGAGATTGAATAAGATGAGAAAACACAACTCCCGTGCCCCATGATGGATGGGGCCAATCAGTGTTCATACTCCGGTGCTCTGGCTGGGACAAAAGCTACTATTTAAATTCAGCTGACAGCACACCTCTGCTGACCCCCTTCCTGTTCCGGTGGATTTCACTCACTCTCCTACAGGTTTCTTCTAAATATTCCATTATAAAGTCTCCCCCACGAGAACTTTCTCTCCGCTTCTAACTTGAAACCCAATGTAAGAGCAGACATGCCAAGGAGAACAAAACAGAGATGGGGTGCTTCGCCCTTTCATGGGCGCAAAAGGAAGAACCTGCCATCTCCTTTTTCCAAGTCTTGACACTGAGAGCTCAAGAAGTTATGTGTGTCACTCAGGATCATTTAGTTATTGTATCTTAGCCACCCTTGACCATGGACCAGAGTCCAAAGGTCCCTGTACTTTCTACAGCGCTCTTCCTGCTGGGTTCCTAGGACTCACAGTTCTATCCTGCAGGAAGGAAGCATAAGACCGTCACTGGTCGTGGTGATCGGTCTTGAATGGTCACAGTAAGTAAGTCTACTTACCTAGGAAGGGGCACGGATCTATTTTACTGACACCATTGCTCCCTTCCCAGCGGTGCTCTGGGCCTAGTCAATGTGCCACGTTTTGCTTGCATTTACTCTGTTCTTATTGTAAATCTTACTTTAAGGCATAAGAAGTATCCAGGGCATGGAAGAGGAAGGAGAAAGAACGTGATACTTCTGGGAGAGGCCATGACCCATTTGACAGGAATCAGCAATCCTGCAGTAAGCATGTGTGTGGATACCTGTACTATTCTACCACAGATACAACTGCCAGACGGACTGGGGTGTATACAGTAGAAGTGTATTCAAGCCAGGGGAACTGGGCTTCATGTACATGAGCTGCTACAGGGCTGTGGGACCCTTTTGTAGTTTTAGGAAGGAGATGATATTTTTTTAAAAAATCATTTTAGTAATCAATGAAAATAAATGTCTAGGCTTTATACATTTTCTTACAGACGACTCAGAAAATATTTTAACTTCTGCTTCCTGGATGTATAAAATCTTGCTCTGTCAGCTCAGTGAACAACTCTGGGCCAACCAGTCACTTCCCTTAAGACTGTCAACGCCACAGCCTCACAATGAAGATGGCCAGCCACACACACACACCATTTCTTTAGCTGACCAGTAGAGTTTTGGGTCAAAAATCACTGCTCAGGCACTAGGTTCTTGCAGCTCAAGTTGATAAAAGGAGGGGATAGGCGACTCATCCGTGTGAGCCTGCAGGTGCCTCTACCCTCTGGGCAGGTCCTGCACCTACTCCCTCCACTCTCAGTGCCTCCTGAATGATGGCTTACATGCAAGAGCTCTGCCTACTTGTGAATTCTTTTGTGACTTTCTGCCAGCTCACATTAAACACAACCATGATAGGCTCCCCAAGCATACGTTCGGCCCTCTGTATCCACGGGTTGTGTATCCGTATCCCCGGAGTCCATGAACTGAAACCTGAAAATGTTTGTTTTAATTATAGAAGTTCCAAAAAGCTAGACTTGAGTTTGTTCTATGTCAAGTATTATTCTGCATCCACATGAGTGAAGTAATGTACGGCATTGAGTTTGGTAGCGTGCGTGATGCAGGGGTGATTTAAAGTGCAGGCCTCTCTCAGAATCATGGGGGATGAATTCCAGAAGCCCCCGAATATCCGAATCTGCAGGTGATCAAGCCCTTTACAATAATTAAGTGGCATAGCTGCACATAACCTCCACACATTCTCCTACGTATTTGAAATCTCTCTAGGTTATTAACAATAACAGAGTAATGTGCACGTTTCTTAGAAAACAATGGCAGTAGAAAGCATGCAATCATGAGTTGACAGGCACCATCAATGTGTAAGCCACAGAAGCAGAGCTGTCTGTGTCTAGGAAGATGTGTGTAAGTTACACGCTAAGGTACATTGTGTTGTATTAGGGACTTGGACAGTGCTGGGTTTTGGTATTCCTAGGGGACTTGGGAATAATCCCGTAGCTATATGAAGCATTTACTGCACTGTATGCATGTGTGTGTGTGTGTGTGTGTGTGTGTGTGTGTGTGCGTGTGTGTGTGTGACACACCTATCTCACCTGCCAATCTTTAAGCTCCGTGAGAGCAAGGGGTCTTTCCCCACTGTGTCACACACCCAGCCAGAAGTACTAGACCTATGACTTGATGAATGAGTGAGGCTCTGCTCTTTCTTGCTTACAGCTCCTGACCTTGGCAAAGTGAGGACCGGAGAGCTTTAGGAAACTCCCCAGCACAAAGGTGAGGCTGTTCTGACTACGGGGAAGAATTCATCTGCTCTTTAGCATAGCAACTCTGTTGCTAAAAGAAAATTTAGCAGCTTGGAGTTTACATGATAAGGCTAACACAAGCTCGGCACTTTAATTTCTCATGAGAGAGATTCAAACACCCGTTTCCCTTGCATCACAGATCCTGAAACTGACCTCTTGGGGGATACTTCGGTAGCGTGGGGCTCATTCCCACCATGTCAGCTCTAACACATGACTGTGAAGGATGCTCCACGGATACTGATAGAAATTGGACTGCTGTCTGACGTCTTAACGCCCAGACGCGGTCAAATGAACTTCAGGTTAGAATCTCTCAAAGGGCTGTTTTCTTGGTTTCTTTACATGCCTTTGCCTTCTGGCATGTCAATGACTAATAAATTTCAGCAAAGGTTGAGTTTATACTAGCTCGTAGGTGATTACACTGGACAAGTAGTTTTCCCAAACCCTAGGGCCCCTTGGAAAATGAAATAACCCACATATGGAAGGAATCAGTAGTGAGAGGGGCCCCTACCTACCTGCCTTCTCCAGCTGCTGAATCCCTGTTTTGATAAGATAAGAGGAAACAGGGCAAGGGGGAGTGCATGCATTCTTAGAAACTGGAATCCAAAGTCCCTGCTGCTAATGAAAGCTGCTCTAAACAGGCCTGTTAGTCCAAGCCACTCTGCCGCAGGAATGCTGAGCTTCGGCTAGCCTAAACCTGTACTCCCCAGCCCAAACCTACATTTAATAACCCTCCAAGAAACTATGAATTTCACAAGCACTAGGAGAATACTCGTTTTTGATGATTATTGATACTGTTGATTCTGCCTCCATGGTTACTAACCCATATGTCTCGGTTTTTGCTTTGGGCAGGATATTCCCCAGCTGACCTTCACGGTGAGAGGAACTTCAGCTCACAGAATCCACTGTAGATGACCCAGCTTAGGGGGACAGTCATCACTATATCCCCAGCAAATGTTGCCAAGAGGATATTGTGCCGAACTTTAGACCACGCTGTGGCTTGAAGATGATGTGTCCCCACTGTAGCAAGCTCAGACTAGGCTGATCAGTGCAGTAGATAAGGGATCTGGCCTTTATGGACAATCGTCCACATGAGTGTTGCATGTGAGGATTCTTATTGGCTCCCTAGAAAACAGGTCAGTACCGTGGGCCTGGCATTTATTCCTCGGTGCTGCTCCTGCAAGTGCTCTGGCACCATGTTCTTTCTCTTTCCAAGTGATGTCCTGAACTACCCAGGGCCAGAAATAAGCCCGTCACCATCTGGGGAGCCTGGGCCTTGGACCAGAACCACCCTCAAAGAGATACTTCCTCCAGCAAGCCTGTGCTTCCTAAAGCTTCCTTACGTTTCCCAAACAGCACAACCAGCTGGGGCCCAGTGCCCAAGTGCATGAGCATATGGGGAACATTTCATTTTCAATCCAGAGCATCATGCAGTCTGACCTGCATCTCCCTGGTCCTCGGCCTGAGGGACCAATCCAATTTAAATCGCTCCATTTTCTAAGAGGCAATAGCAGCAGGACAGAAGGAAGTAATCTGGGTAAGAAAAGAATAAAATGAAAGTTTAAGAAAGAGAAATCTAACCACAAGAATGGAGATGTGGAGACAAACCACAGTGAGAATTCCACTCAAAGAGAAAAGAAAGTAAAAGATAAACCGGGAATCCATAAATCCTCAGTGGTTGCGTGGGTTGTGAGAGACCTAAGAATATCTAAGCACAGTCCCGTGCCACATGGCCATGTTTCATCAGTGGGTCACAGCTATGAGAGTGACCTTATGACTTCAACACGGTTGAAAGCACCCAGGCTTGAGTGACACCATAACTGTTAGTGTTGTAGCTTGTGTATTTGTGGTGATGCTCTTGTTAGATAATTTTCTGAATTACCTACCAATGATACAAAACTGTAGCATATTCTATTACACGCACGATATTTGTTAATATTTGATATAAATATGACTTATATGTATTTACTATTTCTGTAGTTTTTTCTTGTCTAATAATCTACTCGTTCTACCTTTAAAAAGTTTTCTTAATGTGTTTGCATGTAACCCCATCAGCAACATCTCAGGGCTACTTTGTCTCCTCGCATCATTTTCCCTTAGACTTGATGCAATTTCATGTTTTGTTCATCATGTCCCTAGGAAAACAGACAATGCTATATTTATATACCATACACCCTAGCTGTATAATAGGTTATATAATTTAGGCTTGTGTGAGTGCTCACCTAACAAACTTCATTTTAAACATACCCCCAATCCCTAAGTGTTGCTTTACTATATTCAAGTTAATGCTGCAGTTGATGCTACACTGTGAGACCTGTTCATCATCTAACCATCTGGGAAAGTCTTATATGACACAGATGCAGTCAGGTGTGTTTGAAAGCATGAAATATGGGGAGTCTTCAGTGTGGGGATGATGCAATGTGGGAAAAGGCACCAAGTGTTAAAGCCAGGTGGTGGGTAAAATGGTCCAGTTCATTAGACTCGGGAACCAATAGGCTTTGGAAGCAGGAAAAAAATAACCTCCCCCAAACACTTCTAGTTAAGAAGTCCATCCATGGAGATTAGAAGGCTGGTGAGTGTCTCATCCTCCGAGAGAGGTACTCAAGCTGACTACACTTATATCTTAGAGAACAAGATGATTATACCTGAAACACATGTTCACACACACACACACACACACAAACACACATAAATGCACATGCACACACACGTATGTGTGCACACACACACACAAAGAAATGTTTCCATCACCCCTTCTGCTCTGTATGTTCCTACTATCTGCTATCACATGCATTATATCACATGTAATCCTGGTAGAAGATAGGACATCCACATTGCTAAGTCGATGATCTTATCTCTACAAAATGTACACAGATGTTCATGATACACATTCAACTGCCCCCACTTTTAAATTGATAGCTGTTTCTCTTTTGTCTGTTTCCGTCAATTCTATCTACACTTGGTCTCTATCTGTAACTCTTGAGTTTAATTTCCCATAAGGAACTAATATTATGGCTTCCAAAGCGGTCAATTATTTTTCTGTTTGTATGACACCTGACATTTCAATTTTCCTTCAGATTTCTTTGGGAACAAGTGGCTAGGATACACAGTTGGTAACTTAAAACCAAATTAATTTGCACAGTCTTGCTTGGCTGGGCTTCCTCCCCCATCACCAAAGTCACGCTTCATGAAAAAGTCTAACCAGGTGAGCCCTGGCGAGGCAGCTGCTTGTCCCACAGTGGAGAAGGACGACGGTGGCCAAGGCATGATCTAAGAGGGGCCAAGTGGTTGCCTTGCCTTTTGGGGGCCTTCATCTAATATTGACTTTAATTATGGAGGCCACATGTTTGTTTTTTTGCAGGATCCATTTCTGCCCTTTGGTTATTGACACAGTTGGAATATGAAGCATGTTTACTTTTTAAAAATGGGAATGGATGAGTAAGTTTATATTACCGCAGTCCATTATGAGGACCAACTCTTACCAACTCAGACCCCGACTTGTGTGAGCTCCTAATGTCCCACATATGCCGATCAATTTATGTAGGCGTCTATTAGCATTTACAAGCTCACTGGAACTATGGAATAGATGCACTGTCTGTTCTGGTAAACACACTAGGAACAAGTGGTAATGGTGTCGTTTAATATTTAAGCACTGGGACTGATGCTTAATTTTAAAAATTTTTTAATTAGTAAAGATATTGTGAAGAACAAAGAGCATAGGCCACAGCCTTGCGGATTTTATCTCAGGAGAGGGTTATCACTCACAGGTAACCTAAGGCTCACGGTGGCAGGTGGGAAGTGCAGCAGGAGCCAGAAGTCAGGGGGTAGGAGGTATTTGGAGTCAGAAACTTGTCTAAGAAAATCTGAAAAGCAGATACAATTTAACACAGACTGTTCATGTGGTAAGCACATGGCCAACTCAGTTTATACTATGTAGTTTAAGAAATGCTAATAACATTAGAAAAGCTGCAGGAACTATAGTTAGTCAGTTTTTATTGTTATAATGAAAAAAAAATCACAGAAAACACAATGAAGTGATATTGGTGCTGTTGCGGGAAAAACACACAGCACTTCATCTGTATAACATTAATTATTTTGCTAACATATCAGGCTTACTACTATTATCACTATTCTATATATAAGAAAACTGACAGCCAAGAGCTGAAATTTTTGCCTGATATTACTTAAACAGCTGTTGTTTGACAGGTAGCATGGCTCCAGTGTTTGTCTTATTCTACCACCATTAAAAATGTTTTCAAAGTTTATGATGGACAGAAGGCCTTATGATCATTATAAGGAGCTAGGCATATATGGTTTTTCTTAGCCTGGGATCCCCTAGAAAGCACAGAAAATGATGAGGGCAAGCTAGCATCAAGTTTACTTGGGGAAGTTATTTCAGAAAGAGAGAATGTAGAAAGTAAGGGAGAAAAATAAAGAATTATAAGACAATATCATCCAGGTTACTGATGCTTTGCCCCACAGGTCCTCAGTTCCACCGGCATGTCAGAGGGCCTGTACAGCATACCCCAGTGCCTACTTTAACAGATCGAAGGGGAGGGTGCTTATACCCACAGACCCCACCATCCCATGCTGAAGAGTCCTCTGTAGCATTGGCTCTGTGTACCCAAGCCAGCACACCCTGAACTACACTAAGGACCCACAGACCCCATAAACTGCTCCGAGGACCCACAGACTCCTTCCTCCTACACCACTCTGAGGTGTCCAGAGTCCTGAGGCAGAAAATAGGAAGGAGGTATTGAGATCTGAGAGCCACACGAAGCTGACACCATAGTGACATGACGGGGGGACATTCATCAAGTGCCCCATTTATCCATAGCAGTGTGCCAGTCACTGAACCAACGAGTTTTGCAAGAGACAAAGTTGGCCAAAGTGAGGCCACAGAAAGATAAAGAAACAGAGTGACTGAAGGCCTGGAGAAAGGTGGCTGGAGGTGAAATAGTGGTCTGCACAGAGGGCAACCACCATGGCTTTCTGTGGATATGTGGTAAGAAAACGCTGGTGTTGACATGAGCCAAGGGTGGAGAATTTGGCATTTTGGGGTCAAGCTATCACCCACTGGACACTGCACATATCCAAGTAAAGTCAGTGGATTCAACAACAAAGGCTTCAAGTCCCTGGAAGATCGTGTCGACACCACTGTCATCACAACCCATGTGTGTTAGAAGTGTTACCACAGCAGAGCTAGGTGGAGACTGGCGATACTGAGGTGTATTGTGCAGCAGCCACAGAATCCTGCAGTCTCATGGTGCATCTCAGTAGGCTCCCACCTGCCAGTTCTGCTTCCCTGAGTCCCTGCTAGTTTATTCCCATCACGCTGTGGTGGCCATGCTGGACTCGCGCAGTTAACGTGGACATTGCGTCTCCCAGAGATGTGCTGCACCAATGGAGACTAACGAGGCGAAGGAAGTAGAAATGCCTTACAATTTTACTCTTGAAAATAATTAGAATGAGCCAGGCATAGTGACACACACCTTCAATGGCAGCACTGAGAAGCCCAAGGTGGAAGAATTGCTGATTTAAGGTCAACTTAAGCTACACTGCAAAATTCTGTCTCCAAAAGATGGGGTAGAATTGGGGATGAAGAGATAGCTCTACCTTTAAGTGTCTGGCTGCTCTTCCAGAGGATCATGATATAAACAATACTTGATTCTCAGCACCCACATGGCAGTTCACAGCCATCTGTAACTCCATTACTGAAAGATCCAAAGGCTTCTTCTGACCATCTCAAGCATATATGCTTTATGGACATACAAGGAGACAAAAAACAAAAACAGAAAACCAGACACATAAAATAACTTTAATTTTTTTAAATAGTTAAAATGACCAACTTTATGTTTAATGCATTTTATCACACTAAAAAACTACTTAAAAGAATATAGAAAGTAGCCTCTATAGTATGTGCATGTGGTTTTCATTCCCTTTGTGGTTAACATTTCTATAATATTTTCCTTCGTTACTTATATGTTCAGCAATAAATATTATCAATATTGATTTCTAGGTATCTATCAGATTAGCCTATGGACTTCTCTGTGAAGTCTTTTCTTAATTCCTAATAGACATGGGAGGGCCCACCCCATTGTGGGCAGTGCCATCCCGAGGCAGGTAAGCCTGGGTGTATAAGAGGGAGCCAGTCAGTAAGCAGTGCCTCCACAGTTCTGCTCAAAGCTCCTGCCTTAACTTCCTGCCCATCTTCCTTTGGCGACGGGCTATAAGCTAAAATTGTCTCCAAGTTGCTTTGGTACTAGTGTTTATTACAAGAGAAAATAATGAGTTACAACTACATTTTGATGGGATTCTTCAGAGACGTTGTATGGAAGAAGGTATTTACAGTCTCCTACTGGCCAGAGGCAGGGGTAAGAACTTACTGGTGCATCCAGGCTGGCCCAGGCTGGCCGAGGCTGGCCCAGGCTGGCCCATTGAAGCAGGTATTCTGGTGGAAGCCAGTAGCTCGGCTGTGACATTGTCACAATAGGCTGGGCCCTCCTGTATCAATTATCAATTAAGACAGTTTTCCATGTAAGGTTTATGCTTCCCAGATCTATGCCAGTTGATCATTGTAACTATGATACCAAGTCATAGAATGGCCGCAATAGGGGTACACTGTCTGACTCTTTCCACTTACTATTGCTTCTCCGGGGTTTTATTCATCACACAGTGTGAGACTCAGACCAGTGGTCTCAAGTGTCTAGTGAAACTGGGATAAAACTCAACCCCACACTCCATTTCATCCAGCGTGTTTGTTACTTGAAGCTAATCAGTTAAACCTCAGAGCTACCTTTCATGTAAAATGACGCTAACACTGATTGAGATGGGTGTATCAAGTCATGATTTAGTGTTTGCTTAATGTAAATAACACTCAGCATGTTTCCTGACATAAACAATACTGAAAAAAAAAAATCCCTTGAATTGTCTTAGCTGCCCCGTAGTTTTCACTGTAGTGACTGCTTATGTGGCTGTAACCTATGACCGGAGAGGGAATTTAATAACATGAATCAAAGTGAAAATCATCAGCAGAGAAGAAAGGAGGGTGTTGGTGGCTCAGTCTCTTATGACCCAAGGAAGCAACCACATAACCCACTACAGAATGCACTTGGCCACATGAATCAGGCCCCTGAGAGGCAGAAGCCAGTCTGCTCTGGTTTTCTGCGGGTGAGCTGTGTCAGCGTTTTCCTGTGTTTTTCTTTATGGAGTCAAGCAAGAGCAGGGTTTTCTCTTTCATCAGAGTTGTTTCCCACATATATGTAAGTCATCTTAGCCTTCCTAGTTTTAAATAAGTTCACCCTCTGTGTTTTTTGAAAAGCCAGATTTGCGTGTGTTACACTTTGCTGAGGTTTCCTGTTATAGCGGAGCAACTATGGGTTTTGGAGACAGATTTATTTAGGTCTGAATTGGCCATTTTTTGCCTAGGTTGCCTGGAGAAGCCACTTTATCTAGCACATGTGAATAAGAAAGTCTAGTAACAGTTGAGAGACAGCAAATTGTCACCTATAGGAGTTTCTATCTAACATAATGTCTGGCTTTCAGAGAACACAAAAGAAATCCTCTGGAAATGTTTTGCATTCTTCCTTTGGGGCCATGAAATGGTTGGTATGACTACCACAGAGCAGATTTTCACTTGAGTTACGTCTAATAGTCAGTCAACATTTTCTCCTGACAGACTGCTATGGTGAAGACAGCGACCATTGGCCCTTTCACATCTGTTCTCCTCCCCACCTCTTTGAATGGAGCTCAGGGATGACGTGGCTCCAGCTGGATCAAGCGCCATGAGTCCTACAGCTTTTGCTTCTTAAAACAGTGTTTGTGAAGCAGCCATTGTAAAGGTCCCTCAATGAGTGTCACCCATTAGAACTTCAATTGCTTCACAGAACCTAAGCATCCTGGAAAAGCTGTTTCCTCAACTCTCAGATTGCCTAAACGTATTTTTGTTGTTTGTTTTTTGAGGAATTAAGTGTTCCTGTTGACTTGACCTGATGAAGTAACCACCAGGGTCATAGGTTACGTTGCTCCCAAAAAAAAAAAAAAACCTGAGGTAATGTTCAGAAATGGTAATCAGCCAGTCCAAGCGGACTGTTTCTCCTGTCTCTCTCTTCACCAGCAGCACTTACAATAGTGTGAGATGACCGAGCCATTTCTCACACTGGTGTGAAAGCTTCACCACAGAGCTACCCCAAAGGAAAAAAGGGAGATGAATGCTGTTGACCTAAGGGGCAAGTTGCTTAGCAGAGTAGAAATGGGCTACATATGTGAGCATAAGTCGTTTAGTGAGTAGCCAGAAGCCCAGACATGGCATCGAGAGCAACATGGGTGTGTTTTGATTCCAGAACAAAGACATTTGAGCTTAGCTGTTCTTCTGATCTATCTTCTCTTGCAATTCTGCCCACACTCATCCCTTACAAACCCACAGCATGTGAACACACTTCAGCGACTTTGATGGAATGTTCTGTGCTGCCTCTGTGTAGTGCAAGGAACTTTCTGGTTGCTGGGGGAAGGAGGCGAGCCATGCAGAGGAGATGAAGGATCAGACATAAGCAAATTAGGAAGAAAGGGCGTGTTTGGCCAAAGTTCAAGGGTACAACCATCACGTGCTGTCTCCTTACCTCAGGCCAACCTAGAAACTCCCTCCTAGGCATGTGCAGGGCTTTGTTCCTTAAAGGACTTCATGTCATGTTGGCTGTCACTACTACCATATTTTTGAGACTACAAGACCCACTTTTCCCCCCCAAAAAATTGAGGGAGGGTGAAATTATGGTGCACCTTATGGTCCAATTGCAGTTTTTTTTTGTTTTGTTTTGTTTTGTTTTCTTACTGCTTTTCTTGTTTCTTGTAGTGCTCTAAAAACTGGGTGCGTCTTATGGTCGGGTGCGTCTTATAGTCTGACAACTACGGTAACTGTCACATCCTGTTTCCCCCCCCCCCCACTGTGTTTCCAATCTAGTCTCCTGATCTTCATAAGTCAGGATATTCAGAAGCTTGTCATTTCCAAAATGTTTTTAAACCCTAATGGTAAAAGATGTGCTGGATTTCCCTCTTACAGTAAGGAAAAGATATATTGCCACTAGCATGTCCTTCTGCAGGGGAAGGACGCTTGGCTCCTGATGGTTTATCTGGGTTCTGGAGGTAAGCTGCCCTTTATACAAAGGGTCTGCTCTAGGATAAATACCAAGTAATGTAAAATTGAACATTTTTGATGAGCCCTCAGCAGAGAAATATTGGACTATTTGGAAGTTCTAAGCATAGGGGTGTTTTAGATGGATCCTCTGGAGGTTTCAATCTCCTGACCCACAAACTTTTTCCACTCACAGACATGACTCTTTTTTGATGGTTGAAATCCTGCACCCATAGGCTGGGGAGATGAACCAGTGGGTAAACTGCTTGCTGTGCAAGTATGTGGAACTAGTTTAGGTCCCCAGCATGCATATAAAGTTCAGGCTTGGCCACACAAGTTGGGTAGGAAGAGATAGACTAGGTATCTCACTGGCCAACCCACCTAGTTAAAATGCAAAAACACAGGTTTAAAGAGAGTCTTTGTCTCAAAAGAAAAAAAAAAAAACCTAGGTGAGAAACAATAAAGGTAGACACATACACAGACACACAGACACGCACACACACATGCACAGACATACACAAACATGCATGCACATCCACATGCACACATATACATTCTAAAGCTTGGGAGAGAAGTTTTTCAGCTGCTCAAGTCACACTTTTAATAGTGTATTTTACAATTAAAGCTGATTTCTGTGCCTAAAGTGTAGAATCCTCAAGTGCTAAGATGGCAAGTACAGTTCACCAGCTACTCTGAGTTCTGTCTCCTATGGCTTAATGGCTCTCGACCGGGATATGTCCTGTGACTACTGACCTGTGGAAATGACATGGTTTCACCTCTGTCCCTGTTCTTCCAGATAACCTCTTCCTGAGCTCTGGTTCATCCTTTTTGTCCCCAAGACCCACTACTTGGTTTCCCCATGGAGTGACTGGGCCACAGGATCTTCCAGGGACTGAGAAGGGCTCAGAGTTTGCTACCACCAGCAGCTCTAGTAAATGAGAAACAAGCAAAGAATATCTCTTGAAACTTTGTTTAAAGAACTCATATACCAATGTTTATCTTTTCCTCATGTTTGTGTATGTAAAAAATAAGCTCAGATGGGGCTTCTTCAGTAAAACACTGTGATGGGAGTGGCTAAAACACAGAATCACTAAACCTTCATTCACACTGAAAGAAACAACCACAGCCAGAGCTAGCTATGAACAAATGGCGACTCCAGGGGCAGGGGTCCTCCAGAGGAAGGGGTCCTCTATGAGTAGGGTCCCTGACACTGGAATTAGTAGTACTGAGAGTATAAAGAACTGACTAAATCTGGAGGCAGAGTCTCCTTCATCCTCCTTGTAATCTCATCCCAGGACCACTTTCCCAGCCTGATGAGCTCCTTGGTGTGCTCAGCAGATGAGTGTCTACCTTGAGCTGCTCCATGCACCGAGTGCTGGGGTAGATTTGATGGAAACTTTCTTCCTCTTGGTGTAATAGAAAAGTCCCAAGTGAGCATGCACATGCCAAAACCTCCACAACAAGTGCCATGGGGGAAAACAAACAAGAACCGGTGACAAAAGTAGTTGAAATCTTCCTGAGGAGCAAAGAAGGGAATTCCCCTCAATCCCCTTGCCCCATCTAGCATATTGGTTTAAGCTTTCTCTTAGTGGTTTGTAGCTTTCTTTTTTAAATGCCCCCCCCCCGCCCCCACGTGCGGACAATGCTCACATTCTTTTCTTCTCTATGCCCTTCAGCCATGAAGGTATTATGGGCAAGTGTGCACACCATTGCCTGCTGCGTCCTAGGCCTGAGGTTTCCTGTGATTGTCCGCTCAGCTATGTTCACCTCACCCTGTGAATCAGATTCAGGTTTGATCATTCTCAATGCTCTACTGACAAATAGGAAAAGCTACCTCCTCCAACCTAGAATTCATCAGACATCACAAACATCCATTCAGCAAAGACACACTGTCAGAAAGAACTGGGTGTGGTAGATAGCACATGCCTATCAGGCCAGCTCTTGAGAGGGGAAGGCAGGGTGGCCATGAATTTGAAAACAGTCTGGTCTGTATTAAAAGTTCAAGACAATGAGACCCTATCTCACAAACAGCAAGGGCTGTGATATAGCTCAGTGGTAGAGAGCCTGCCTAACATGTGCAAAGCCCTGGGTTCCATCCCCAGCCAGACACATTCAAAACAAGCTCTGACTCAGTGTTTGGACTGGTTTGAGTTCAAACTAGTTTTGAACTGGTGCATTTTAGCACGTTGTCTCCTAGGACGGAAGCTGGAGTGGAGGAATAGATGCATATCTGGTATCTGATGTATTCTCCTCTGGCTTCTGCACAAGGCACGAATATTGCCTGCAGGTGGCCCAAGTCAGACAGTGACTGGAGCCCTGCAGAGCCAAGCTGAGCTTAATTCTGATAAGTACCAGGGAGAGCTGGAAAATCCTGAAGGAAGCCCCTTGAGCAAGGTTAGAGGCTCCAAGCTCCTGGTCTTTCTCTTGCTTTCCTCTTGGACCAAGGGTCACTGTGAGCCCAGCTTTCTGCATGCTCTCATGATTCACACCTGGACACACGTTGTCCCTTCTGAGACCTTGGCCACATGAGCTCCACTTTGCCTGCCTCAAGTCTCCGGCCAAGTGTCGTTTCTTCTTTTCTTAAGTCCCTTTAATGGAGACATATGCTGTTTCTCAGGCTCCCTGCTCCGTTACACCATCTACCAAAGGGTGCTCTATGAACTGGTCATTGTTTGAAAAGACTGTGGGTCATATGTATTCATCTCTGAAAGTCTGTCATTTTAGTTGTTGTCCAGCTAATACAGGGCACAGGGGTGTAAGCTGAAGTTCATGAAAGCTACAGCAATGAGTCTGACCTGCGCACTCCTGGCCTGGTTTCCACTTCTTGGCAAGAGTTCCTCAAATAACATGCAAAGGGCTCACGGACAGAGTTTAAGAGGCTGTGGCCCTGGCTGTCTTTACAATTATAGAAATGTCAAGATGCTAGTGTCTTTCTCACAGCCACATTTCACACTTACCAGATAGGAAAGGGAACTCAGAGATCAGTTTCAGGACCCTCGGACGCTAGGATAGACAAAGAACACGAGAAGGGATGGGTTTCCAATTAGGCTTCATCGACTTGACACAAGCTGGAGTCATCTGGGAAGAGGAAAATGCAACCAAGAAAATGCCTCCCTCAGACTGGCCTGCAGGTAAGCCTGTGGGGCCATTTTCCTGATTAAGGACTCATGTGGGAGGACCCAGCACACTGTGAGAGGAACAGGACCGCCTGGACAGGTGGTCCTGGGTTGTTTAAGAAAGCAAGCTCAGCAAGCTACGGAGAGCAAGGCAGTGCACAGCATCCTTCTATGGCCTCTGTCTCAGCTCCTGCCTCCAGGTTCCTGTCTGGTATTGCTGCCCTGATTTCTCTTCATAGTTGACTATAAACTGTAAACTGAAACAATCCTTTTCCTCTCTAAGTTGTTTTAGTCAAGGTGTCCATCTCAGCAATAGAAAGCAAACTTGAATAACCAGGGATATACAGAAAATAGAAGATTTGTGAAAAGACAGACGTAACTGGCATATCCTATTCTTAACAAAAGTAGGAGCCAGGGTGGGCAGAGAAATGTTAATTTCTTTATCCTCTACTCATGGGCCCACTGAAAATTTTCCTTAAATTTAGAGATAAAATGAATGTAGGCCTTCCTTTGTCTTAGTTTGAGTTTTATTGCTGTGAAGAGACATCATGACCACGGCAACTCTTATAAAAAGAAACGTTTAATTGGGACTGGCTTACAGTTTCCATAATTATCATGGTGGGTAGCACAGCCGACATAATGCTGAAGGAGCTTAGAACTCTATATCGTGATCCTCAGGCAACAGAAGGAGACTGTCAGGAACACTGGGAATAGCTTGAGCCTATAAGACCACAAAGCCCACCCCCCAGGGCCACACCTCCTCCAGCAAGGTCACGCCTCCTCCAACAAGGCCACACCTCCTGACAGTCTCACTCCCTAGGATCCTATGGGGGCCAACTATATTCCAACTACCACATCCTTCTTCGTGAATAAGGCTAGCACTGCCCATGGCAGCCTGGAGCAGGGTCTATCCTGAGATCAGCATATACCTTAGACTTTAGGGAAGCAGGAAACAGAGGAGGGAGGTGGTTGCCTGGATGTTGTGAAGCCTTAGGAAAGCTTTTTCCCCCAGAGATCTAAAGGACTGTGGTGTGTGTGTCCCAACGCCAGAACCGAGGCAGAGGCTTAGCAGACGACAAAGACAACAAGCCTAGTGCCCATCACTCAGGCAGTCCCAGGCAAGGAACTCTAAAGGCGCGTGGGAAAACCAATTAGGAAAATGGCTACTCAAAACCACTGACCTAGTCAGAGCACATGGTCAGCTGCAGAAAGCACCATCACGCCATCATCCTACCACACAAAGGCTGGCTTCTGTATAAGCAGCCCCAAATAGAGAAAACAGGCAGGGGTGGGGGAAGGGTCACTTTAACATTTGGAGTTGGAGTTAATATGTATGTGTGTATGTGTATGTGTGTATACACACACACACACACATATACACATGTGTGTATATATCTATGCATATATATGTATATGTATGTATGCATATACACACACACACACACACACACACACACATATATTTCCCTTTGGTGAGGGTTAGGGCGTCGTGACTATAGAGATCAGAGGACAAGTTGCAGAAGTCAGTTCTCTCCTTCTACCACATAGGTCCTGGTGACTGAGCGCAGGCCATGAGGCCTGGCAGCAGGTGCCTTCACCAGATGAACCATCTCACCAGCCCTGAGTTAAATGTGCATTTTAGGCAGCAGTGACTCGCAGCCTCCTAGTTACTTAGCATAAGTGGAAAGGTCACGGGTCCCTTGAAATGCAATGGGTGCAACGGGAAGCTTCCTACTAGTCACAGTGCAAAGAAGTAGTGAGAAAGAAAAGCGAAGTCTAGCACAGTGCCTGAGAGACACTCATTTTCTCAGAATTCATAGCTTTTATCAGATTTCCAGAGAGATCAGTGGTAACAACAATAACAACAACAAAGATGAGAGCCTAATTTTTTTCACTTCACAGAGCTGGAAAATGAGCTAAACTATGCCAGAGTGTACAGCAGATCTGAACAAAGGCCTCTCAAGTTATAAACATTGAGTGTAAACACACGACCACATCAAAGATCAGACTCTGCGTGCTTTCACATTTCTCTGCTAATGAGCAATCCCAGGGCTACAGGGCAACTTGAAGCATGGGCAAAAGGCAGATGGCAAAGGGTCTGGCTTTCTCCTAGGCAGAGCACACAAGGATCATGTGTCACCATAATGAGACTCCAGCATATCTAAGCCACGCCCACATGCGTTGTCAACCATGTCAGTCTGGGGAGCTGAGGGGCTGTAGACTTCTGTCCCTGAGGCCTTGATGGGACCAAAAACCCAGAACTTGCAACCTAAGGCAGCAGGGTGTCCTGAGAGGCAGGCCATGCTGCGGTCTCTGGGTCCTGTGCATCAGTGGCTTTTTAATAGCTGAGATGGAAGCTGTCTGTAGATGCACTTTCTCTTCATAAGGAAGCAGAACAGACATCAAGAGTCTCTGGTGATACCCTCTTCCTCATGGTGGGAGTTGGGAGGGAGCTGGGGCCTGGTGAGGGTATGCTGAAGCAGGCACCTCGCTTCAGATGACTCTTCTGCTTGGCAGTTAGAAGAGGAAAAACAATTGAGATCATTGGTATCAAAACAATTGAGATAATTGGTATCAGAAAGAACTGTGGTCATTTAAAATGAATAATACTATAGTTTGAACATAAAGTATACATTCCAAAGACACATGTGCTTAACTCTTGTCTGCTCCTTGACAAAGCTGACAGAAGTGCCTGGATCAGGAGGCCTCTGACTTGCTCAATGAGTTGGACCACTGATGGAGTCATAATCTGATGGCACAGTTGGTAGGTAGTAGAGCTTAGGAGGAGGGCCTCGCTGGAGGGGGTAAGATGGTGGGACCATGGCTGTGAAGAGCTTCTCTTGACTCCAGCTCTCTTGATGTCTCTCCCAGCCAAACAGTCCTTCAGGCACCATGGTATTCAGCCTTGCCTCGGGCCTAAAGCAATGGTGTTGGGGCCATGGGCTGAACTTTCTAAAACCATGCACCAAAATAAGTTTCCTTCTGTGGTGTTTCAGGATGAATGAGGGGCACAGGGGCAGACCGTACAGTGCAGGTGCTACCATGCTCTCTTCTCGTGAGTCTGGTCTACATGCTTCAATCCCCACCCCAACCTTTCAGCCTCGTCTCTATTATTCTGTGGAATTACTTGTTTGTATCCTTGGTGACCCACTAACTTCTTAAAAGTAGAGACAGTCTTTGAACGCAAACTACAAATAGTAACATTGTGGTGTCTAGTTTGATGTAAGTGCCCAGGAAATGTTTCTAGAATATCTCTCTTCTTTCCTGGGAAAGGCGGAGCACTATATAAAACATACTGTGCTAGCCAGATGTGGTGGCGCACGCCTTTAATCCCAGCACTCGGGAGGCAGAGGCAGGCGGATCGCTGTGAGTTCGAGGCCAGCCTGGTCTACAAAGTGAGTCCAGGACAGTCAAGGCTACACAGAGAGACCCTGTCTCAAAAAAACCAAAAATAAAATTTTTTTAAAAAGATACTGTGCTATAGATAACAAGACTGAGATACCAACCTTGACTCGGAGGCTCCAGCTAGCACAGAGTTGAAAGAACTGCCATCCGTGTGTGTGTGTGTGTGTGTGTGTGTGTGTGTGTGTGTGTGTGTGTGTGTGTGTGTGTGTTTGTGTTTGTGTGTCTGTGTCCGTGCGTGCATGCGCACATGCCTGAGCAGAGCTCTTACAAAGCAATATTACAAAGGCCAATAACAAAGTAAAAATGAACAAATGTCATCAGCAAGTGATTCCCATTGGTGAAGACCAATAAAAGCCAGAGGACAAAGGAAATGTCATGGGGTGCACACCAGTCAGCCTCCTGAGACGTAGCTTGGGGAGGAGCAAGACGGAAAGTAAGTAGGCACCAAAGAGTGGATGAGGAACGCCCAGCAGGTGTTGTCACACACTGTTCTGGAAAAGCAGTCCCTTCATCAAACTTGCCTTGACTGCCACTGTGCATGCCAGGACACTAAAAAGTATAACAAATACAAACTTTTCATAAAGTGAGACTGTCTTGAATCTACTTTTATGTGCCTTTAAAATTTTAATCATCATTATTAAAATTCACATCACTCGGCATTTTATTCATTTTAAGCACCCAGTTCCATGGCTACTCTCACCATCATTTATCTGTGGGATTCTGTCCATCCTGCACAACTGGAGCTGTACCTATTAAAGAGAGTCCCCCTGGCTCCCTGCTCCCTTCAGCTTAGTCTCCCACAGTTGGTCTGTTGTACATTGCCTCATTATTTCCTGGTTCTTTTGGTTTCCTGTGTTTCCTTTGACTTTTTGAGCATATTTAAAAGTTATTTTGAATATATTTGAATATATATTTGCCAAGTAAGTCTAACCCTCTCTTTCTTCTTTCTGTTCCTGGTAAGATTATTTTCCCTTTTACGAAGGTCTTTCTATCTGTTAGAATCATTCATTTGAAAACTGAGCGTTTGAAGGGGAAAAGCCCTCTTAGGGAGGTCTTTGAGTAGAAGAGCTACATTAACAAAGCTGGAGTAGCAACTAAAGTGCTTTCTGAGCATGCGCCTTCCTTGGGTGACCCACATCTTCCTCTTCTCTTACTTTCCTCCTTCGCACAGCTACATGTAAACCTCTCAGTTTCCTTGAACTTTCTCTCTGCTTCTTTCTGGGCGTGTGGAGCTGTAAATCAAATTCTCAATACTGCACACACACACACACACACACACACACACACACACACACACACACACACACACTACTTCCTGGTACCCTCTGTCTGTTATCTCTTGTCCTCCATAGCCAGGAAGTCACAGTGCCTGGTGGCGACATAACACCCACAGCTGTTTTCACTTACTTTCAAAGGGATGTCCAAGCCATGCCAGAGTCTCGGCGGGGATCCAAGCCAGGTGAAACAAAATTTAGGACTGTGGGCAGTCTCCATCGATAAGTCTATATGCCGCAATGAAGTTTGATTTGTTCTTCTCCTGTACCATGGGAGGAGCTGGGCATAGAACAGCCTCCCTCTGACATCACGACATGCTAGGGAGGTGCTGAGTCAAGGTTTAGTGAAATGCCTCAATATTTCAGCTGCAATTTGAGTAAGGATGGCCCCCATAAGCTCATATA
The DNA here is from genome assembly GCF_903995435.1 of Acomys russatus. Lineage (NCBI taxonomy): Eukaryota > Metazoa > Chordata > Mammalia > Rodentia > Muridae > Acomys > Acomys russatus. The sequence continues at coordinate 4,311,251 of NC_067165.1, forward strand.
TTTGAATGCTTAGTCACCAGGGAATGACACCATTTGAAAAGATTAGAAGAATTAGGACATAGGGCCTTGTTGGAGGAAGTGTGCCACTAAGGGGTGAGCTTTGAGGCTTCAAAAGTCTCTGATCTGCCTATGGATCAGAATGTAGCTCTCAGTGACTTCCCCACCAGCACGCTTGCCATGGCTGCCGCCATGTTCCCTGCCATGATGGTTGATAATGGACTAAGCCTCTGAAAACTGTAAGCCAGCCCCCAATTAAATGTTTTCTTTTATAAGAGTCGCCTCGGTCATGGTGTCTCTTCACAGCAGTAGAACAGTGAGTAAGACAATTTCCCCTGAGCTTTGCATGACCTTGTCTTGTTTGGTTATTCACGTGGCTGCCACATCCTCTTACGTGGTTTCTGAAGCTTCCCTGAGCCTTTCTCACCCAGGCCACCAGACAGATGCTATTTCTGTGGAAGAATGAGAGCCTGAGCTTCCAAGTCTGTCACCTCCCTGATGTGGTAACTGTTGGGCAAGCAACTTCACAAACTTTTTTTCTGTCTTCTAATATGAAGCATATTATTTTAGTGAATACATTTTTTTAACACATGCCATGTCATTATTTGTACACTAGTGAGAGAGTGTTGAAATGGCATGACACTTTGCTGCGGAGTGGAAGGAGCACTTCCTGTAAAGTCGAACAGACCCGAGCTATATTCTGTTCCAGGTAAAATACAACTTACACTTGATTGGTGATGAATTTTACAATTTGTGCATGCGTGTGTGAGTCTATGCCCCTATTTAGAATTCAGTTCTATGGGAAGATGTGCATGTATACATACGTGAAGTCCAGAGGACAGCCTCAAATGTCATCCACGGAGACATTTTGTTTTTAGATAAGATATTTGATTGGCCTGCAATTTGTCCAGTAGGCTAGGCTGACTGGCCAAAGAGTTCCAGAGGTCTTCCTGTCTCAGCCTACCCAGTGCTACAATTAAAACCTCTATGCCTGGGATTTTTATGTAGGTTCTGAGACTCAAACTCAAGATCTCACTTTTACAAGGCAAACACTTTACCAAACAGTTCATTGTCATAGCCCATAATTTATTAAGAGCACCTTAGGATTTTGCCTCTATAGCATGCTAATTTCTATAGCGTATTCGTACATTCCTGTGGCTTTATTTGTATCATTGCATATTTCAGTTTGCAGAAAATGTCTATGCACTGATTGCACCTAAAATAATAGTGATTCTTAAAAGACTACATCTAGAGGACACCCGAGCTTCTTGACTGTGTAGCCATTGGTTTTGATACACTGTTCAAGTCATTTTGTGTTTGTGTTGCTTATATGAAGCTAAGACAATCCGTGATTCCCACTGGAGTAGTGTCATAAACAAACGAAGTAAAATTAGCATCTGAGAACATTTAAAAGGTATTCTAAATCCCCACTGCATCCTCTTATGCCAAGTATGAATCCCATTCAGAGCACACGGCAAGTCGTCGTAAATAAAACTTGTTCCTCCATGAGTCAGCTCAGCTCTACACGCTTTCCCATGACCTAACACGATGTGTGTGTGGTGGGAGGGGGCAGAGGAGCAGAGACACAAAGAGATCCACTCTTTCTCCCCTAATTAGCTTCTCTAAACCCAGCCCGGGACTTCTCTCTTCTGTTGTCTTCAGCCCCACTCCCACCTTTTTGTCCTTCTCTTCCAGATTGTTCTTTCTTGGGTCCAGGACTGTCCGCCAAGTGATAGCACTCCTCTTCCCACACTTTCAGAAGAAAACAAGGGAACACATGTCAGAGGGCCATGCAAGTTGGGCAATGTTACAAAATTTATTTACTATATATTATGTTTCATAATCTTAGAATGTGTAACGTTGCCTGTTCCAAGTTCTTAAAAATAGGAAAAGGAAGAAAACTACAGTAACATCTCAATTTGAGCTGAATACATTAGGAAAATGTAGCCTAAAAAAAATATGAAGATTCTGCCCCCATCCCTGACACTGCTAGGCTTCTGACCAAGGGCCCTGGATGGGTTCCTATCTCCAGACTTGAGAGATTTGCCTCCTTCCCTGGGGCAGAGGGAACTTGTACTCTAGAGAATAAGAGAACATTTCCAAAGCTCTAAACCCCTTTGAGAATGTAATCAGAGCTTTGATTTACAAACAAGAGAAAACTATCTCACTGTCTCACACAGTGTTGAAAACACTGAAAAATGCAGATGTTCTCCAAAAGGCCCACTTTGAAAATGGGGGCATCAGAGAGAAAATAAGAGGAAAACCCCAAATAGTTCTTATAGTAGAAGGGTGTATATATTTTATAATTCAGTATTCAGGGAGATGGCTTAGGTGGTAAAAGCACCTAACTGCAAAAGCCTGGCAGCCTGGGTTCAGTCCCTAGAACCCAATTAGAAAGCTAAATGTGGAGGCACACACCCCTAGTGCTCCTGCAGCAGGACAAGAGGCACACATCTGTAATCCCAGTGCTCCTGGAGGCACACATTGTAATCCCAGTGCTCCTGGAGGCACACATCTGTAATCCCAATGCTCTTAGAGGCACACATCTGTAATCCCAGTGTTCTTGGGGGAACATATCTGTAATCCCAATGCTCCTGGAGGCACACATCTGTAATCCCAATGCTCCTGGAGGCACACATCTGTAATCCCAGTGCTCCTGGAGGCACACATCTGTAATCCTAATGCTCCTAGAGGCACACATCTGTAAATCCCAATGCTCCTGGAGGCACACATCTGTAATCCCAATGCTCCTGAAGGCACACATCTGTAATCCCAATGCTCCTGGAGGCACACATCTGTAATCCCAATGCTCTTAGAGGCACACATCTGTAATCCCAGTGTTCTTGGGGGAACACATCTGTAATCCCAATGCTCCTGGAGGCACACATCTGTAAATCCCAATGCTCCTGGAGGCACACATCTGTAATCCCAATGCTCCTAGAGGCACACATCTGTGATCTCAGTGCTCCTGGAGGCACACATCTGTAATCCCAGTGCTCCTGGAGGCACACATCTGTAAATCCCAGTGCTCCTGAAGACACACATCTGTAATCTCAGTGCTCCTGGAGGCACACATCTGTAAGCCCAGTGTTCCTGGAGACACACATCTGTAATCTCAGTGCTCCTGGGGGCACATATCTGTAATCCCAGTGCTCCTGGAGGCACACATCTATAATCCCAGTGTTCCTGGAGGCACACATCTGTAATCCCAGTGCTCCCGGAGGCACACATCTGTAAATCCTGTGCTCCTGCAGCAGGATGATGTAGTGAGAATTCTGGAATGTTGTTTTCTTTTTTTTTTAAACACAGATATATTATAATATGTTTTTGTTTTAATCCCAGGTGTGGGAGATATGGGGCTGCTTCTCAGCAGCTGACTATGATTTGCCTTGTGCTCTAGCAGAAGTATGGTTTTGCCAGCTGCAGATAGTTTCTGCAATTGTGTGACTTTGGAATTCTGGGAACTTTTCAGAGGGTATATAAATGTGAAGGCCCCGAGAGGTGTGATTGGTGGTTGTTGGTTGTTGAGGGGCTGGGGGTTGGATGGGGTGGGGGGGTTGTGGTTTGTTAATAGATATGTCCAAAGAAGAAACAAGAAGAACTAAATTAGATTCAGAGCTCTCTCTCTCTCTCTCTCTCTCTCTCTCTCTCTCTCTCTCTCTCTCTCTCTCTCTCCTCTATCCTTCTTTCTCTCCTAACTAGTGATAGGGGCTGAAACTGGGGGGACAAAGGGTGGGAAAAAGAAGAACCCACAAAATAGAAAAGACCAGCTACAGGATGGGAAGTTTACATTTGTAATCCCAGCACTCCTGCAGCAGAATGAGAAGCATGGACAGAGGAACTGGCATAACGTGGGCAGGTCACCTAGCCTGGAGTACCCAGGACATGCAGAAAGATGAACCCTACCTCAACTTGGCAAAAGCAGACCAACTCCTGAAAGATGTCCTCCAACCTCCAAACATGAGGCAGCATACACTTCTGTCACACATTCATACCACACACACACACACACACACACACACACACACACGTACACACACATCATGCACACACACATAGATAGATAGATAGATAGATAGATAGATAGATAGATAGATAGATAGATATAGATGATAGACATAGATATAACTAACTTTAAATGCAAGCATTTAAAATAATTTAAAAATGTAACCATTCATCTAAACCTTGTACAGGTGGAAGCAACTGTAAGGACCTGGTTTAGTAAAGAAATAGGTTTCAGACCTGAAGAACTTGCTTAGTATATGCCTATCGGTTGGCAGAAGGCACTTGCACTCAGGTCTCCCAAGTGTTGCAGAGTTCGGTCTTGGCTTTGTCTCTGCCTGTGGTGTGAGCTCTCTATCCCACTCCTACCCCATATCCCTCTGACTGGCAGAGGCTCATGATCATCCCCCTGTCCTCTCCTACCATGGAAGGTTCTTGGTTCTGTCCTTGTCCCTCTGACCTTGAGAGGCTTAAGATGTTTAGCCTGCTCATCTGTCAAGTGGATGGCTTTTTTCCCTCACAAGTTTGCAGTAGTAAGTTACTAAATAACATTGGTGCTTTTAGCGTGTGAAAAGAACCATGCCACTTAATTTAGAAATAAAAGTGGCTTCTTTTTTCTTTCCAGATCAATTTTCAAAGCTCATTATTTTAAAAAGTAATACGGCATATTTAGTAGCTTGAGAAAATAAATAATAGCATGGAATTCCAGTCATGTATCTCAGGTTAAATCTGTCTCCAGTAGCCACCAGAATGGTTTTTAGCAACTTATGTAACTGCAGAACCATCTGCAAAATGAGAATCAAACCGAAGCTCAGGCATGAACCCAGTCCAGAACTTAGCATACCATGGGTGCTCACTACAGATGAACTGGGCTGTCATTTTATTCAATGTAGCCAATAATCAAACATTCCAAACTTAAGAGGAAAGGAAAGATATACTTATAGACATATTAAAGGTTTTGCTGGTGCAAAGTCTATTTTGTCACATCTTTTTTTTTTCCTTCATCACTTCTGTACTCTAGCCCAAACCTCAACTTGTTTCACTCATCTTGACTCAACTTTCTTAACACTCCTCTTGTTCTGTTGTTGTTAGTGTTTGTGGGGTTTGTTTGTTTGTTTGTTTGTTTGTTTTTGCTTCTCACAATGACATTCAGCAGTCAGATTCCACAGTGGCTTTCCTGATCCCTGTACCCTGATATTGACCCGTTGCATACACCCCATTCACATCATGTCAGAGCTGGTTTGTGTCACTGACAGACTATGGTGGAGGTGGCAATGTGTGACTTCCTTGTCAGGTCATATGGCCATTGTAGCTTCTGCAGCCTCTTCTCTCTTGGGCTCTTTTGTTGCTTATATGGTGGGTCAGTGATGTGAAGAGTGGAGGAAAACCTCTGTTTAAAGGAACCGAGCCTGCCATGAAGAGCCATCAGCAACTCCCAGGCAAGTGGCTGAACAAGGTACCCTGCCACCCGCACTTGCTTAAAACCCTCCAGACTTAATGCCAGAAGCCCTACACCCTGGGAAATCCACAAATCCATCCAAGTAGAACACACATGGGTGTGGATCTTAGCTTCAGCAAGGTCTGAGGTGCCTGTAACTCTATATATTTTTTTGTGTTGGATGGTTTCATTTAAAAATTCTTAGCTTGAACTAATCCCCAAGATGGAGATGAGGCTTTAGGGAACTGGAATAGTAACTGGGTTCATCAGATAATATATGTCCTGTGGGAGGAGCCATTGTGAGATCTGTACTCCTGATTTTAGGCAATCTTTTAAAAATGATGTCTATAGGTGTTTGCTACATGCATGTACTTATACCATGTACACGTCTGGTGCCTGTGAAGGCCAGAATAGGGTATAAGATCTCCTGGAATGGGGGGTAAAGACTGTTGTAAGCTGCCGTGTGGATGTTAAGAACAAAATCCACATCCTCTGCAAAAGCAGCCAGGACCCATCTCTCCTGACCCTGATCTGCAGGCTTGAAAAGGGAGATCAGATGCTTCCTGGATCATGTTCTTTCCCTCTTTCTTTTTCTCCCTTTCTCTGTCTCTCTCTCCTTCCATCTCCCACCTTATCCTCTCTTCTTTTGTTGTTTCTCTCCTACACTTACATAGGGAGGCAACTGCAGTAAGATGTGAGGGAAGAGGAGGAAGAGAAGGAGGAGGAGAAGAGGGAGAAAAGAGGAGGAGGGGAGTGGGAGGAAATACAGGAGGAAGAAGAGAAGGAGGAGGAGGAAGAGGTGAGAGAGAAGGAGGAGGAGAAAGAGAACGAGGAGAAGGACAAGGAGGATGAGAAGAAGAAGAGGAAGAAGAAAAAGGAGGAGGAGGAGGAGAAATGTCCTTACCAGGAACTGCACTGGACATCACCTTGATATTAGAATTCTCAGTTTACACACACACACACACACACACACACACACACACACACACACACACAAAGTCTGCTATTTAATCTACCAAATGCAACATAATGTATTTAGCTATTACATCCTGATCTGATGACTATGCTAGCCAGCGTCTGCTAAATCTCATCAGAAAGCCAGAGCCATGACCGCCTAGGCATGCTTGTAGTGGGGGGTCTCTTTGCCCAGACCAGGAGCCTCTTTGTAGTTTGAAAAGAGGCTGCACAGACCTCTCTTCAGCCAGCCCTGCCCAGCATCTCTCACTTCTCCTTCTTGGAATACTTTCCCCAGCAGGCTTTTGTACAGGAGAAAAGAAACTAACCTTATTCAGTACCTCTTAAAGGCTAAACAACCTTTTTCTCACCGTAGGACCTTCAAAGGAATTAGCTCTTCTGTATGGAAGGAGAAATTTGAATTTTCCCCCCACCATCCCACATCTCCATCTGTTAATCCCCTCTCTTCCCTCGTGTTTCTGTTTATATGATTTTCTCTAAAGAGACTTCCACTAATTTCTTAACCGGCATTAGGTGTCATATTCGTCCACTGCCAGATGTCCAGATTTATATAATTAGAGACACACATTTGTGTAATTTCTCAGCACCCATTTCTCCAACAGTGGGAACTGTGCAAGGCAAAAGGAGCTTCTCGCCTTCCCCACAGTATATGTGGTCCAGTGCAGACACGGACCCTGTGAGATATCTCGCAAACAGTCACATACATGTGCCTGTCAAGTCCTGTGCAAAGAAAGAAGATATCAGGATTCTTAATACTGTTTTTCCTTTTGGGGCATTCCATGAAAGGGAGTTATTTCTACATAAATGAAAACTGTCTTAATTTCATTTCTTGTTACTGTGATAAAAATACCCTGACAAAAACACCCTCACAGAGAATGGGTTTATTTAGCTCACAGTCCCGGATAAGCCAGAGAAGTCACAGAGGCGGGACTTGGAGCAGATAGTTCCACTGTATCCTCAATCAGAAGGCGGCAGTGACATCCATATACTTGGTGGTACCCAGCTGGCCTCTCCTCTTAGGCAACGTGGATCCTCTACCCACAGGAGGCACGCACGCCTTTCCACTCCCACAGGTTGACCTCATCCGGACAGTCTCTCACGGAGACTTTTCCCAAGTGATTCTAGACTGTGCCAACTTGACAACACTAACCACCACAGATGGTGGTGTGTGTGTGTGTGTGTGTGTGTGTGTGTGTGTGTGTGTGTGTAGAAAGAAAGGGAGAGAGGGAGAGACCAGCATTCAGGGTGGTGAGTGGAGTTACCCTCGGCAATGCCCTCCAACCACGCATCTCTATCATCTGGTTCACCAAAGGTCCGCACAGAATTAAAAAAAACAGATGATGAGCAATTTATTTTTCTCCTCTGGAATGGAGACATTTCCCTCTGTCCTCAGACACTGATGGCCTCCCTTTCCTCCGGACTTAGGACAAAAATTACAGTATCTACTTCATAACTCAGTGAGCCTTTAAGCTCAGATTGAATTACACCATCAGCTCCCTCGTTCTGCAGCGCACAGACGGCAGATTATGGAAGTCCTGGATTTATGGACTTCCTCCATAACTGCGTGAGCCAATCCATACAATAAATCTCTATGTATCTATTATTGGTTCCAGTTCTCACTTATATAGCACATTTACATTTCAAATCTAAGTTGTGGTCCGTTAGAACGTGCACTCGGCCTCCTTAATCTTAAGAAGATTTTGGATGAAAAAGAATATGACGGCGTGAGGAAGCGTTCAGGCTAGGCAGACGTGGGAGTGCTCTTAAGTATTTGGTTAAGTGTCATTCCTGGGTGTGTCAGCCCCTGGAGGCTTCTAACTCATCAGCTAGAGTGAACGTGACTGTCCTGAGTGAGGCTGAGCCAGTCCACTTAGACCTTGAAGACACTTGTCGGCAGATGCAGAGAGCATTGTCCTCAGACTGCTGGTGCTAGGACACCAGCCAGCTCCTGCCTGGCACTGGGACTCACAACGCCAGCTGGCTTGCCTTAAAGCTCACTTGATCTCTAGCTGACCAACTGTGGGCTGCGAGGTCTCCACCATTGCAAGAACAATTTCGTTACAAAGAAACACTCCTCCTTCCCCCTCCCACTCCCTCTTCTTCTCACACCATTCTACAGATGGTCTCAGAGCCCTTACAAACACGGCTGGAATGGCCTTACTCCAGGTGAAAACCCTCAAACGGAGGAATATAGCGGTGGTAGCCATGAAAGACTGAGCACTTGTCCCAACACAGTTTTTTAATCAAATACAGAAACATTTTTCCCAAGAGGAAGCTTTTTTTTCCTATGAATCTTTTTAGTTATAAATAGCTCTCTTACCTTAAAGCTATCTAAGCCTTGGCTCTGATACAGACTTTATATAGCAAAATAAGACCCAATAAAACAGAAGATAATCATCTTCTCATCAAATGCTCTCTGACTAATCAACTGAGGCTGCGTTTTACATAAGTTTTAAAATTCAGGTCTATTTTCAATTTTATATGAATAAACAGGCTTAGTGAAGTATTTAGTTGTTATCTGATTTATTAGAATGTCATATTGGACATATTTTAAAGTTTAACTCAACTTTTATTGTGCTTATAAAATGTCATTTGTAATGTATTAAATATTTCATTTTACTTAAACAATTGCATATTTAAACACTTAAGAAATACCGTTATTAACATTCATACCTCAACACACTAAAATAGAATCTTTAAATATTTATGATATGATTTTGCTTTGCGGGTCTGTTCTCTGAAATCGCAGGCTATAGCGTGTGTACTTACTTCTCTCTGGGAGCATGAGATTTGTCACTAGCCTCTGCGCGAGGTCATCTAGCTGCAGCCAAGTCTTGAAGGGAGTAGAAGGTGGCCAGGTGATGCGCCAGGAGGAAGGACAGCAGACACTGGAACAGAGATACTGGAAAGGACAGCATGGGTGTTGGGGGGAAACCAGGAGCCAAGCAATGGTGGGCTTCTCAGATGTGGACAGCGACAGACGGGTGCGCAGGTCTGCCACCGTACAACTGCCCTCAGCACCAACCCAACCCTTCCCCCACTCACTGTTTTCCCTTGAGCTGGCACTGAGACCAGTTTTATAACACATACGGGTATGCATGTGTGGGAACCACATACACATGTGGCTTATTTGAGTACTGCCTAAGTAGCTGACCCCCAGGCCTCTGTTTGATCACGAGTCTCACATTGCGCAGCCGCCCAGACAGCCCAGAGGTATGCTGGAGAGACTGCAAAGACAAACATGGGGAAGAGAGAGATGCTTGGCTCGTGGGCCAAACTGAATTTCATAACGAGCATTGAAACCAGCTCCTAATCAAGGGCTTCACTCCCCAGGCCAGGTGATGAGATGCTAACACACGCCCCGCTGCAGTTCAAATAAACACACTGAGCCTGCACTGTTTCTCGGCAAAACCCACGCGAAGCTCTCGGAACCACTGCTTTCCCTCAGCCCCGCCCGTGTAGCTCCGTACAATCCCCCTAAACACACGCGGTCCACAAGGCATTGAAGCTGACTGTCAACAAGTCTGCCTTGACCCTTCTGGAGTCCAGAAACGAAAGAAGGACGGAGAGTCATAGTTTCAGCACCAGCTGTACTCAGCGAGTAAGGTTCTGTGCTCAGGCCCCACTCCTCCATGCTTGCCAGCCCCAATTTGTGATGGAAGGAACAGAGCTTGAATCTGTCACTAATGAACTGTGTGGCCTTGGAGAGCGGATAGAAGAAACAGGAAGCAGCTTGCTTTGAGGTGAAAACGTTAACACACGTAGAGTTGACACACACACTTACTGCAGACCCGGGCTCCCGGTAGAATCAGATTCTATTTATTTAGGTCTATGTCCAACGTCAGATAGTTATAACCATATAGTTCTCCTGCTGCACAAATCCAGAAAGCCCCGTTGTTTGTTAACCCAGCCACCTCCCCACAGCCAAGGGACAGCCGAGAAATGCATTCGTGTAGCCAGAATTAAATCAGTGCTCTGCTCATAAAGGTAGACCAGGAAACTGAGTTGGGAGTTGCATGTACCAGTTTCTACCACGGTGTTTGAGGTGAACTTGACCCTCAACAGTGCTAGTGTTTTAGGTCATTATTGATTTTTTTCAGGAGCAAACAAAATGTGAAGTGTTAAAAGTTGCTATTTCTATAATTCCTGGTTGCCTCGTGGTGCTTCTTGTTATATGTAGTTTATTTTATTCATGTGTAATAATATAAATGTATATGTTAAAAAGAAATATCATAAAAAATACTTTTAAAAGTTGCTATTTCATGTAAGGTTCACACAGACAGTATAGGAAAATATGTATGGTGACGTACAGCCTCTGAATGCCTCTGTTCATGTATGGTGACGCACAGCCTCTGAATGCCTCTGTTCATGTATGGTGACGCACAGCGTCGGAGCGCAACTTATCACCCCGCCTGATGTTTTTCTCCTCCTTCCTGCCATGCTTCCCAGAGTTCAAATTCTCTTCTCCTTCCTGGCCGTGGTGAGCCAGTCAAGGCCAGTTATGCAAGCCATCACCCAGTGTTATCAGAACAGACAGCTGCATCAGTGACTGCCTGCTGTATAGTTGACCTGAGCCCCACTGAGCTCCACCCTCCCCCCCCCCCCCCAGGAATAGAGATATAGTTTTGTATGCTGCTCTCTGCCCATTGTCTAGAGCAGTGACCAGCCTACACGGGTGCTCGGTGTTGGTTGAATTGAGTTCAGTCCGGTTTACGGCCTACGTCAAGTTTCCCACATCGGCAAGCATGGTACCAGCCTAGAGCAGACACTTAGGGAAGGAACGGAGTGAAAAAAGTGAAGACACAAATCCACAAGGGTTGAACATATAAAAACGAGGAAGCAAAAAAAAAGGCACATGCTTTTTGTGTTGGGAGTATCCATTTCACATTTGGAGTTCCAGGGTACATCGTTACTCTCTCGAGGGCCCAGAGGCAACAGAGCTATATAAAGACCATAAAAAACAAACAAACAAACAAACAAACACTGAGTGGGCTCCCCAATGAGCCTTGAAAGTGATACGGTCAAGACTTAAGTTCAGGCGTGACTGACTTGAACGCTATGTCTTTGACTCATCAGAAAGGTTTTGGCCTGGGCTTTCAAGAGCCCAAAACACGCATAATTCCAAATGTGCTTTGCTTTTTTTTTTTTTTTTTTAATGTAAAACATATCATAAATTAAAAAGTCTCTTGAATACAGGCCTGAGGTTTGCTCGGCTTCTTCCAGCATCTGCCTTGGGAATCTTTCCAACCCCCCAGAGAAGCTGAAAATTCTTTTGGAGAGTGAGTAAGCATCTTTTCCTGAATACAGTCTAAAGATGCAATCTACACAGTGCTAGCATCTGCCCACAGTGGTGTGGCAATTAAAGGGTTAAAAAAAAAACTATGAGGTTCACCTTGTGCCCCTAAATAATTGCCCTAGCGTGCCCCTCTCCTAAGAAATAACTGGTGCTGCAATTACTGGGGTTCAAGGGTATATCCTTACTCTCTCTAGAGCCCAGAGGCCACAGAGCTAGTTTCTGTAAAATCACAGATGATCTCTTTATATGTGTTTTGTGACCCAGGCAGATAGACCACTCACAACGTCAAATTCACGGGCCCCTCACAGTGACCTTTGAGAGCCAAGGTCAGCATATGCTTGTTGCTGGTGAATGCATATACTATGGGGGCGGGAAGCAGCTCAACACACAAGCCTCTCAAAGGTTCTGGTTTCAATGTGCGCCCCTGCCATTTTCGGGACTCATGGTCCTTCAACGTCATTAATGATCCCAGGATAGCCAAAATATAATGGGTTGCTGGAAAGCTTAGACTGAGGCCATCTGGAACAAGTTTGGAGCCAGGACCCACCTGTGATACATTAGGCCACAGCCCCAGACTGGCTCAGCAGAATGAAGCTGCTGGGGCTCTAATCGAAGAGCCCGGGGGGAGTGTAATTGGAGAAGGGTGATTTTGGAGCACCGGGCCTGCCAGGATCTTTGTGCCTCCTGAGAGTGTGCAGGCAAGCTGTCTGCCGAAAGGTTTAAATTTTCCACATCATGGATAGAGAAAATGGTTACACATAGAGATGGTCTGTCTTCCCCCAGACACCTGCACTGATAGAAAAGAGTGACCTTTCGCACAATCACAGGCTGAGAGAAAGGGGAGCCTGGCATGGTGAGCTTGAGATTGAAGACTAAGGAGGCTGAGTCTAGCTCTCTCTTCCTCTTCTCTCCTCCCCTCCCCTCCCCTCTCCTCTCCTCCCCTTCCCTCTCTTCCGCTCCCCCCTCATCCCCTCTCCTCTCCTCCCCTTCCCTCTCCCCCTTCTCCTCTCCTCCCCTGCCCTCCCATCCCTTCCCCTTCCCTTCCCTCTCTCCTCCTCCTCTTCTTCTTCCTTCTTCTTCTTCTTCTTCTTCTTCTTCTTCTTCTTCTTCTTCTTCCTTCTCTCTCTCTCTCTCTCTCTCTCTCTCTCTCTCTCTCTCTCTCTCTCTCTCTCTCTCTCTCTCTCTCTCCCCCTGCCTCTCACATTTATCCCACTCAAGCTGCTCTAGTGTACCCCACAGACTGGATGGCTTCAGCATACAGTTATTCCGCACAGTTGTGGAAGCTGACAATTTCATTTTCTGATGAGACTTTCTTAGTAGCTTAGAGAGAGCTGCCTTCTCCTATGCTGTCATATGAGCAAGGGAACACCGGTCCTTTTGCTTTTTGTTTTTTGTTTTTTTTTTTTAATTTTATTAATTTTAATTAATTTATTCTTGTTACATCTCAATGTTTATCCCATCCCTTGTATCCTCCCATTCTTCCCTCCCTCCCCCCATTTTCCCATTGTTCCTCTCCCCTAAGACTGTTCCTGAGGGGGATTACTTCCCCCTGTATATGCTCATAGGGTATCAAGTCTCTTCTTGGCAACCTGCTGTCCTTCCTCTGAGTGCCACCAGGTCTCCCCCTCCAGGGGATATGGTCAAATGTGAGGCACCAGAGTACGTGAGAAAGTCATATCACACTCTCCACTCAACTGTGGAGAATGTTCTGACCATTGGCTAGATCTGGGAAGGGGTTTAAAGTTTACCTCCTGTATTGTCCTTGGCTGGTGCCTTAGTTTGAGCGGGACCCCTGGGCCCAAATCTGCCTATCATAATGTTCTACTTGTAGGTTTCTAGGACCCTCTGGATCCTTCTACTTTGCTATTCTCCCATTTTTTTTTTTTAATGTAAGAATGCTAATCTCGGCTGGGCACAGTGGCCTACAATTCTAGTGCACAAGAGGACAAGACAAGAGCATTGCTTGAAGTCAAGGCCAGCCTGGAATATTGAATGAGATCAAGACCAGAAGAGGTTATACAGAGAGACTCTCAAAAAAGAAAAGGGGAATGACAAGAGTACTGGTGCCACCATGGGGCCCCACCCCTGTTTCCTTATCTTCGGACAGCCCTGCCTCCAGCTGTGAAAACCCTGGTCTCAGTGTAAAAATTGAGAGGAAAGGGGCACAAACAGCTCATCCACAGCAGCCATCTTATAGGAACTCGTGATGCAAGTATTTTATTTATATCCGTTCTGATCATTGTGGTCTATAGATGAGATGCTAACTCAGTTATTTTGCAATTAAGAAAATTAAAGTCTATCCAGATGTGGTGACAACCATATTCCTGTAATCTCATCTATCTAGATGTGTTGATGTATATATTCCTGTGATCCCAGCCCTTGGGAGACAGAGGCTGAAGGACAGGGGGTTCACAGTCAGCTTGGTCTGCTGGCATGTTCAAGGCCAGCTGGGACGCATGGGATCTTGTCTCAAAAATTAATTAATTAAAAGAATAAAAAAAGAAAAGTCCACAGAGGAAGAAATTGTCCAATTTTATATAACTATAAAGAATTCAATGCCAAATCTTACTCTAATACACCTGTTTTTTTCCTCTATAATTTCCTGACTGTAATTTTAAAAATAGGTTAGCTTACATAACCCTGTATTTTCACTATTGAACATTTTTAAAAATAAAGTCTCATTGTATTACAACCAATTGGTCTGCATTTGCATCTTTAAGATTAAAAAACAAAAACAAAAACAAAAAAACAAAGCAAACAAAAACAAGAGCAGATTACTTAAAAGGAAACACATATTAAAACTTGATGGCACAACTTTTTAAAAGGACCCACAAACCACCTGTCTTGCCACTCTGATATAAAATATAATCTATATAAATAAAGCCACGTGTTATAGCATATTTATAAACTAACTCAAGAGTTCTTGTACCAATTTTCATTTCTCTTTCCTCAAGAAGTTTGACTGGAAGTTTAACTTCTCAAGATTTTTATTATTGTTTAAATGCAAATATGGGGTTCCTAATAGTTTAGAATATACTCAGCCATTTTCTATTTAGATTTAAAGTTTTAATAATAATTTAAAATTAATATTTTCCTCAAAACTCCAAGAACATGAATCTACATTCAATTTCCTACCCCAGACCCTCAATTCTTGTCCTATATCCCCAATTTGGATAACTGTCAAATTGTCAGGATATTTCACCCTTCTGACTCCACAGATGTTTAAGTTCATATGAAATTCTGTATAAAAATGCATTTTGCAAATTCCATATATAAAATTATAAAAACTATAAAAATTGATCATTTGTTTCATTTATAAGGACAATCTGTCCTTACTCAGGGTTTTTAGTAGGATCCTAGTACAGTCACCTAACAGTCAAGAACCAACTTTCAGATAAAAATTATAAATTCACAAAGATGGAATTTTCCAATCACATAAAATCAGATAATTTACATATACAACTATGCCAACTACAAATGGAGAACATATTCTTTCTTTCTTTTTTTCTTTCTTTCTTTTTTTTTTTTTTTTTTTTTTTTAGTGTTTGTGCTTTTGTTTCTTTTTCTTATCCTGTTACAATATTTAGTAGCCCCAGAATAACCCTGAGCAGAACTAGTAAGAATGGCATCTTTACCTAACCCCTGATCAGGGTAAAATATTCAAAATGTCACCATTAAATTTTGTGTAGCCTCTGTTTCATGGAACTGTTTGAAGAAAATTGCTATTAGTTCTTCTTTGAAGGTCTGGTAGGATTCTGTGCTCAATCCATCCAGCCGTGGACCTTTTTATTTTTTCTTTCTGTTGTCTTTGTTGTTGTTGTGAGACTTTTGATGACAGCTTCTATTTCCTTAGGAGATATAGGACTATTTAATTTGCTTACCTGATTTTGGTAATTAGTGGCTATCAACAAAATTGTCAATTTCATTTAGTTTTCAAATTTTGCAGCATGTAGGCTTTTGACGTATGACCTAACGATTCTTTGGATTTCCTGGGTGTCTGTCATTATGCCTCCCTTTTCATTTCTGATTTTGTTGATTTGAATACTCTCCCTCTGTCTTTTTGCTCAACTATACCCATAGCAGCTTTATTCATAATAGCCAGAATCTGGAAACAACCTAGATGCCCCTGAACAGAAGAATGGATGAAGAAACTGTGGCACATTTACACACTGGAACACTACTCAGCTATTAAAAACAAGAAAATCTTGAAATTCGAAGGCAAATGGATGGAACTAGAAACGATCATCCTGAGTGAGGTAACCCAGACCAGAAAGACACACATGGTGTATACTCACTTATAAGCGGATATTAGCCAAATAATACAGAATAACCACACTACAATACACTGACCTAAAGAAGCTAAGTAACAAGGAGGACCCTAGGGAGGATGCTTAATTCTCATTCAGAAGGGAAAATAGAACAGACACCGGAAGCAGTTGATGAGAAGGAACATGGTTGGGCTCCTACCATAGAGGTCCTCTGAAAGATTCCACCCAGCAGGGGATCAAAGCAGAGGCTGAGACTCACAGCCAGACCTTGGGGTGGAACACAGGAAGTCTTATGTAGACTTAGGTAGAGTTGAGGCCTAAAAGGACCCGGAGGGGTCAGGAGCTCTACAAGGAAACCAATGGAGCCAACAAATCTGGGTGGGGCTGTGGGGGGTGCTGCAGAGACTGATGCACCAACCAAGGACCACGCATGGCGATGACCTAGACGTAGTAGATAGGCAGCACAGTTTCCTTGTGGGTCCTACAGTATGGGGCATAGGGGCTACTTCTGACATGAGCTCTTGTGTCCATTCATTGATCACTTCCCCCTGGTGGGGCAGAGTAAGAGGATACAGGCAGTGCAGATGGGACTTGATGAGCTGAAGTCAGATGACAAGGGGAGAAGGGCTTTCCCTTTCTGAGGACTAGGGGCTGCGGAGAGGGGGAATAAAGGAGGGTGGGCGGGACCAGGAGGTGAAGAGAGAGGGGGCTACAATCTGAATGTAGGGGAACAAATAAAAAATTAATTAATTAATTAATAAAACATACACTAAGCAAAAAAAAATTTTTTTTGTGTGTGTAGTTTACATGTTAACTGTTCTCCATGAGTTCTGGGGTTTGAATATTTGGTACCTACCCGGTGGTGCTGCTTTGAGGGGTTGTGGAAACTTTGATGTAGGGAGGGGCACCCAGCTGAAGGAAGTATGCCTTTAGGGGTGGGGTTTCTGTGTCCTGATGCAGGAAGATGTGAGAAAGTTGTACTGCAAGCCCCCAGCACCCCAACTCAAACCAGTCTCTGCTGCCATGACTTTTCCACCACAGTGGACTACATCCCCTTGAACCCTCAGCCAAAATAAACCTTACTCACTCAAGTTACTTCTGTCAGATACTATAACATAGCAGAAAGGTGAGAAAGGAAATTACTGGAAGGATGGTGTTAGCACCAAGCTTTTTCTCACTGCTTATCAAAGTGGGAAGTATTCAAAGTTTGCTGAAGCCATTATGTTCTTACAATTTGATTTCTGCTGAGAATAAAAGAAAATATACAAAGTAAAAGCTAAATAAATGGCATCTGGGAAATGACAGTAGAAACTCAGTAAACCAAAATTTTCTGGAAAAAAAAAAACTCCCTTATTTAATGACAGCAAAGTCGACAATTCATGAGTTTCTATGAAGTATTTTACTATATCATTAGTGGTTTGATAAACTTCTGGCATAGTCTCTTTTCTCGGCATATTATCCAGGTTAGTTCATATCGTGGGTTTCTCAACTTAAAAAAAATGTTATTAATATGGTACTAAAATGCCCTGGCCTGAGCCAGGTAGAAATCAAGTTCATGCTTGGGGATTCTTCTATGGTCTCATCTGGACCATGCTGTTAAGTAAATTGGCACTCTAACACATGGTAAAATAAAAGGTACCCAAAATAACCCAGGTGGTGCCCCCCCATTGTTTTAATTAAAAATCTCGGGTTGTTCTACTTTATCAATAAATACTCGGGTACCAGATGCTGTGGTGAAAAACCTGCAAGCCCAGAGAAGCAGAGAAAGCACCCAGCTAACCTTCCTACTCAGCTCATGTCCCAATGGGGGAAGGCCCAAAAGGCTCACTAGCTCAGCTGACAGCCAAGGAGGAAAAGGCAAAAAACAAAACAAAACAAAAAACCCAAGCCCAAAGGCTTGCTAGCTCAAAGCCTGAAAAGGCAAAGGTCAAGGAGCTGAGGAGCTCAAGAGCTTAAAAGTTAAATTCTAAGACCCAAGGAACTAAAGCACCAAATACCCTTCTACTCTTCCACGCTGTCTTAAATACCCCTCAACTCAAAGTCACTCCTACTCTTTAATCTCTGTGAGCTGTTTTCTTGCTTCACCTCTTGACCTAGGGTTAGCTTTATTAAATCCCATGTACAGTTAGTTCTTGGCTTAAAGGTGTAAGGCTGGCGGAACCACACTTGAATCACCGGTTTACAATAAACAGAAAGTTCTTGGATTAAAGGTGAGTTAGGGTGCAACCACAAGAAACAGGGATTAACAGTTTAATCTCAGGGATCACATTGGGATCAATGACAGATTTTTACAGTTCACAGTCTCAGAAATCACACTGAGATCAAATATCCTGTAACCCCCACACACACCAATGCTTTTCAGATAAAAGGTAAATAAAATGTTATTCTCCAATGAGTAATTTGCTGATTACTCATTGATTAAATCAAGTACACCCAGGCTCGAGGGCTAGAGACACCAGCATTCAAACGCAAGCATTGGAGACAGAGGGAATTGATTGTGCTCCCCCATCAGGCACTTAATGTCCAAATGAGTTGCACTGTGACCTCTATCTGGGCTTTGAGATGTGCAAAGCTGCTAAGCAGCCAGTCCAGAGAGTCAGCTGGAAACTTGTGAAGACATGCATTAAGCAAAGCAGGGAAGTGAGGCAGTGCCGTCCCCGGGCTCTGTGTGCATAGCGGTCCAAGCGCATTCCAGGGCCTTTGCCATTTGTCATATTTTATGATAAATATGTCAGCAGATGTCAAAATTGAAAGTGCACGTTTAATGGAAAAGTATTAAATGCCCGTATCTCAGAACTAATGGGGAACATGCACGTTCCTATGAGCACCAGGGGAGCTTGGGTGTTATCAGTGACCACAGGAACCTTACAGGCACCATGATAACATGTACAAAATGTAGTTTTCTTTTTTCTTTTCTTTTAAAAAGATTCCATTTTTAAATCTCTGCCTATGGTAGACACGGGCAGCTACAGGAGGGACGTTCTGTGAAGCGTGACATTCAGTTTAAGTCAAGTATCTCTTCTGTTAAGTGAACTTTGATCACTTTAAACTCAATTTATGTGTACTCGCATGAGGAGAAGTGGTACTACAGATTTGTTTCCACCATTTGCATCCATATGATAGGTTGTATGGAAAATGGATAGTTCCAAAGGCTAGCATTATTTTTCATCAAATTCATAGAATCAAGGTGAATTTTGGGGAAGGTCATTGTAACATGGGTAAAATATCTAACATTATCTTTTCTTTAATCCAAAGTGAAATACTTAAGATGTAGGTATTTCATAGTAGAAATATGAATTAAAATTTGATAGAATATTTTATGGAGATAAAAACAATATTTTTATTACATGAAGAAATCTATGTTAATGTACAAATGTATGTACAATTAATTGATTGTGAGACATGTGGTCTGCATTTATAACTGCATATAAGTCACTGACACATTCTACAACTGAATAGGATCTGCAGCTATTAAAAACTATTGAAAATATCAATAGAGAGAAACTTCAACATGCAGAGCGAGTGCGGGTGACTCTGATGAGCACCCACTAATTAAGCAGTGGGCCTCTTCTCTCTCTGCTGCCTCTCGTCAAGGGCTGCTGGATTCTAGAAAAGGGACAACCTTTGTAAATCAAAACTGTGTAAATCAGCTGACCGTTTGTGAGTAATATATATATATATATATATTGCATTTTGTTTATAATAAAATAATAATCTTTCAATATACTAAATAAAAAATTAAGGCTCAACTTGGGAAACTTTTAGTGAGCTGCAGTAATAAAACATAAATAAAGCTTGCAGTCAGGCCTGTGGTAAACACCTGTAGTCTTAACACTCAGGACAGTGAGGCAGGAGGATGCAGTCCACTGCCAGTCAAGGCTATTAAAATGGCTCTCTATTGATAGTTTCAATAAAGTTTGATAGTTTCAGATCTTACTTCAATCATACAATATGGTAGTGAGTTAGTTTGATGCCAACCTGTTCTAAACAAGGAGACTCTGTGTCAAAAGGAGAAAGAGCAGAAAAAGCAGGAGGAGGGAGAGGAAGGAAGGAGTGGAGGAGGAAGGAGAGAGAGGAGGAGGAAGAAAAGAGAGGAGGAGGAAGGAGAGAGGGAGGCAGAGAAGGAAGGTAGTCAGGGAGGGAGGCAGAGAGGGATGGAGGGATGAAGGGAGGACTAGATTACAAAGAGAAAGAGACCAAAATGCATCTCTATATAAGAAAGGGAGAAGCTGAACAAATTAGATGGAGCACCAAACACTTATGTCCTGAACACCAACAGAAGGCCTTACATACCTCCTGACATCCTCACACTGAGGCTTAAGGAGACATAAGCATCCTGTCTACACACATTGATTTCAGAAGCCTACAGTGAACAGCATTATCCAATTTATATCTTAGGAGAATATCAAAATGCACGCTTGATCAGAGCACAAACTTAGGAGCAATTGTAGTGACGTAGCACCATTCATCTCTACCATGGCAGTGAAAAATCAGTTACAAAAACAGTTTGGAAAGTCAAATGAACAGAAGCCAGTGAAAAATCAAATATGGAATGTCATGGAAAGAGTAGAGTAAAGGATGATGGGGAAAATATCTAATTGGCCTATAGAGATGGCTAATAGTGACAACACAAATTGGCTTAATTAGAAGAAAAGACACGACCTAAGGAGTGATAGACAGGATGAATTTAGTTTCCATCCTCAGATTGGATGTATCCTTCCCACAGTTAGTTGTACGAACGTAGTGCTCTGAGCAGTGATCAAGACAGCTTCGCTAAAGACACACAAAAAAGAGGGGAACACACTCAATAGCTACAATTTTAAAACTTTTTGTCTAAAAAAATTCTGGGAGGGACCAAAAGAAAATTCGATATGTGGATAGATAGTCTCTCCAAATGATCTGTGTGTGTGCGTGTGTATGTGCATGTATGTGTGTGTGTGTGTGAGAGAGAGAGAGAGTGAGAGAGAGAGAGAGAGAAAAAGAGACTATGGAAATGTTAATAAAATCAGTTCCAGGTGTTAGTGTGTGTCTGTTCTTTCCCTTAATAAAAGCAATTATATTTTAATGGAGTCATTTGAAAGACTGCCAAAAAGTTGCGGGCAACAGTATGCAACTGGAACCAAAATTACCGAGTACCCACTTGGCCAAGCACAACCCTGCCAAGGGCTACCCACTGACACACCCATTGGCTCTGATCAGGTGTGTTCTGCATTGCTCATTTTCTGGAGGTCTGAGGAGTGGAGCCATCAGGCCTCCTGGCAGGTGAGGAACAAGAGGGAATTATCGCATGGAGGTGGAAAGAAATGGACCACTGGGAACTTCAGCTCTGCTTTGTTTCTGGACAGATGTTTCTTAGCCCCAGGTCTCTTCTCTAGGACCCGCTGCTGAGGAGCAGCCATGTAAGGGTCTCTCCTGTACTGAGACAACATTGAAAGAGTGAAATTTGAGTAATATCAGGGTAATTTTATGTGCTTGATATATTAGTTAAGGCTCTTTTGGTTGCAAATAAAGAGAAACCAAATAGCTCTGGCTTAGGTTTAAGTTTTGTTTGTTTGTTTGTTTTTGTTTTTGTTTTGAGAGGGTATGTTGAAATATAATATAGAATCCAAGAAAAATAATAAATAAATAAAACAACAGAACTGGTATCAATAAGGATTCCTTTAGGGATAATAAAAGTTTATAGGTAGTTTTCCCCATGAAGTTTTTCAGGGAGGATGGATTGTTTCCTGCTTTCTAGGCTCCGAGAAAGCACTAGCCACTGTGAGAAGCTCTGACAGAGCTACACCACTGAGCTGACATTCTAACATGGCTTCCGAGGCTGTGACCCATTGGTTAGAGTCTTCTCTGCAGCAAAGGAGAGAGGCTGGAAAGAGCTTGTGGTTTTCTACCAAAATATAGTGGCACCAACTGGGTGCTCAGTGTCGAGGAATAGGAGCAGGTCTTCCCTGGCAGATACTCTGCCAAGCCAGTGGTGACAAACTTTGTTTTCCACTCACCATACATGCGGGGTCCAAATAGGCTGTGAAGCCAAGCCAAGCTGTATCCCTGGGATCCAGGATGAAGAAGCAGAGCTTACCTGGTGCAGGCCATTCTGTGGCAGACAAAGGAACAGGGGTAGGAATTTTCCTTCCTCCCATAAGAAAGCACCACAGTTATAGCAAGAGGTGGGTACACAGAATCCACCTCTAGGAAGCGGATGTGCACTCTTCTTTGTAAGATGAGGCTAAATCAATTACAGGAACAGGACTCCAATGATTGTATCAAACCCGAGGCCCAAAGGCGCCATAGGGTCCAGAATAGTTAAAAGTTTGGTCCAAGCTGGGCGTGGTGGCGCACGCCTTTAATCCCAGCACTTGGGAGGCAGAGGCAGGTGGATTGCTGTGAGTTCGGGGCCAGCCTGGTCTACAAAGTGAGTCCAGGACAGTCAAGGCTATACAGAGAGACACTGTCTCGAAAAACCAAAAAAAAAAAAAAAAAAAAAAAAAGGTTTGGTCCAAAGCAAAACCATAAAGCAACTTAAAATATTAGGGAATTATTTTGCACAAATTTTGTTGAACTCAATTGAGCATTCTTAAGTGTGCACCCTGCAAAGGACAATGTGATGTCACCATGTCAAAAGGTCGAGCTGCACCTGCCAGAGGCAACGATTGAGGGTTAGGGTTGAGGAATTCCAAGTCAGACAAGCTCCCGAGGCCGTTCGGACCTGGTACAGGACATCAGTGCAATAAACACAGCCACTCTTAGTTGAACACGTGCCTAGCTGACATTCTTAACATTCCTGACACCGTGCCTGGCTGCTCTCTGAGTCACTGACGGGATAACCTACCTGGCTGGCCCTACTGTCTACACCCTATATTCTTAGGTGAGCCTGTTCCTCTTACAAGAAACATAGCTGGTAGGCAAGGACTGTCAGCAAGGTCACACTGCTTGACAGCGTTTCTAGAGTCTTCTGTAAATGGTGACTGACTTTTGTCCAGCTGTCTATCATTTGTTGAGAGAAGATTTTTCAAGAGGTTGGCCTTGCCTGCTTTTATGCATTTACTTAACAGGGCCAGGAGGTGCATTGACATTTGGTCAAACACTGTTCTAAGTGTGTCTGTGCAGTTGGTTTCTGAGTAAGATTAACATCTTGGTTGGTAGGCTGAATGAGGCTGACCCCTGATCTTGTGTGAGTGGGCCTCATCTGATCAACTGCTGAGCTGAACAGAAGCAGAAAGCTGAACAAGAGGAAAGTGGGGGGGGGGTGTTGTAAGTACAGGACTCGGGTATAAACCCCCCAATAAAAAATTAAGTTGAAAAATACTACAGGGAATAAATAAATATCTGATAGAATTCAGCAATGAAAAAAAAAAAAGAAGAAGAAGAAAAGAAAAGAAAAGAAAAAGAAAGAGAAAGAATGTGCTTGGCTTGTTACTGTTCTAGAACATTGTTCCTGCTTTGGACTGGAACTCGCATCAGGCCCCTGCTTGCCAGCTGCAGATTGTGAGGTTTCTGGGCCTCGAGGACCACATCAGCCAGTTCCTTAAAACAATGATGAGTGAATAAATCATCAAATACATTTATATATGTCCGTAACACACACACGCACACACACACACACGCACGCACACATGCGTGTCCACTTACACATGCTCCTCTACTTAAGATGGGGCATTTGATTCACCTAATCTATACAACACTAAGCTCTGAGGCACAGGACGCAAAGAGCGCTGGTTGATGCCCCGGTGACCGTGTGACTGGAGAGGTCCTACAGTCCAGGGCCTCTCAGACTTTACCCACTCATGACCCCTTTCATAGAAGAAAAATTTACATTCTCCAGCTATAAAAGTATATAAAATATGTACACAAACCAAATATTTGCTGATAAAATCATAAGAAAGATTATCTTTAAATAATTATCATGTACAGGTACAATTTTACCATTTTATTAAAGATGGAAGCAAGTTTGCACACCAGTGAGATGAACGTGCTGTTTACTTTTATACAAATATTTGACTTTTGGCTCAGTAGTAGATGCTGCAGAACTTAAAGCATCTCCAACCATTTTCAGAGTTTGTTAACATGTTTCTTCCTAACAAGCACTGAAAACAAAACAAAAACAAAAACAAAACAAAAAAAAACGACTTCATATAAATACATTCACAAAATGGCAGGAGTATGTCTGGGGCCATTTCAGAAATGGCAGGAAATTCTGTCTAATTTTTTTTTTTTTATAAATAATTTAAAATTTGGATAACTTTTTTTTTTACTGAAACTGAAGTCAGCAATTCAAACAGTAGTTCATTTCAACACAGTGCAATCAAAAGAAAGAAAGAAAGAAAGATGTATCAATCTGATACATGCTGAGTAATGACAATGGGAAAATTACTTGTTGAAAATCTTTGTTTTTCATAATTGTTGTGTCTAAAAACGTTGCAATTCAGAACACGCAGTAGTCTTGAATCTGAGGCGCCACAGGCAGCGTTTGTTGTTTTTTTGAAAGCAGTGGTACGAACGGCACGAAGCGAACCTGCGGTGTGTGCAGAAAGCAAGGCTGCAGTGAAGGCAGCCAAGGCAGCGTGGGAGGACACTGGCAGGTTTACCAGCCGGAGAACCGCATCCTGACAGGAGGGCAGCCACTGTTGCACTGTGTCCTTGCAGGCTAGATGAAGAGAAAGCAAGCTCTCCGGTGTCTTTTTCTATTAGGTCACTAATCCCATCAATTGGAACCCTCTGTCACGGCCTCATCTAACTCTGATTACATCCCGAAGGTCCTGTCTTGAAATGTCAGCCCGTTGCGGCAGGCTTCCACCCTGGAAACAGGGAAGAAGCACGTTCAGTCCGTGAGGCAGGGTTCTCAGCCACAGCTGTGGGGACAAGAAACCACATGCTTCAGATCACGCAGAAGGCAAGGGCGGGTGCCTCCATCAGCTCAGGTATCTGAGGAGCATCTGCCAATCACGCCAGGGCTTGAAGCCTGAGCAGAACTCTGTTGCCTTAAGCTAAGAGCCTGGTGTTTCTTGTTAATGCGTAATCCAGCTCACTATCATCTAAACCCTTAGCAGGAAAGACTATCGTAAAAAGAGACAAAAGAGTGAAATTCAATATTATAAACACATTTTAAAAACACACACAAAAAAGAGAAAAGCTGCAAATGAAGCATTAGACAACTAAAAATAAATCTGACAGATTTCCCCAAGGTGAAAAAGACAGGCTGTGTCAGGGACACAGCAATGAGTCAATCATGGTAAATACTAAATATCATAATTGTGGGGGGGGGGGGATGAAGTATCGAAACCTCACCATTTTGCAAACATTATCCACTGGAAATTAGGAGAGAAGCTACACACTGAAAGAGGTCTTTACAGTGCTCTCAGGTTACCCTCTGGACAATCAAAATTCACTTGTTATAGCAAGCAGGCAACAATTTAGAACCAGTAAACACCATTTACAATGCAGAAAAATGCAAGTCACTGGGACACAAATCACTCAAAACATATGTACACAACTGTTGACATATCTATAAGAAGAAATTATCAAAGTTCACTGAAAAAGAGGATATGAGTAAGTGGGGGAGATAAAGTCATATTTTTGTCTGAGAAGACAACCATATAGGTGGCACTTTTCATAAGTTGATATAAAAATCAAAAAAATCCAAATCTTAAATCAATGCAATGGAATTTCATGCAAACTAAAATGTTGATCCCAAAAATTTACAAGAAAGAGTGAAGGGTCAAGAATAACCAAATCAGGCAACAAGATGTTCCCGTGGATAAAGGTGGCTGTCATAGAAGCCCAGCATCTCAGGTTCTGTCCCCAGAGTCTACACGGTGGAAGGAGTGGACCTTGCTCTGTAAAACTGTCCTCTGAAGTACATCCATACTATGCTCTGGCATACACACACACACACACTCACACACCATGAGCGTTCATACTTAGGCACACACAGTAACCATCATCATCGTCATCATCGTTGTCACTGTCATAAATATTTTTAAGAATATGCAGTAAAGGAACAAAAAGATTTGCCTTATGAAACTTTGACGACAAAGCTGTAGTAACTTAAAATCATGGTATCAATACGATAGGCAAACTACAAAAAAAAAGAGATGAATCTTTATAAATATGGGAATTGAAAATGCACCAAAGGACATTAGAAGTCAGTAGAAAATGAATGACTAGCCACTAGATGGTGTCAAGGAAATTGTCTACATGAAAAAAAAAGCTAAAATTAGATCATTTCTTCAAAACACCTGAAAAATTAATTTCAGAAGGACTTTAGTCCACAAAAGCAGAACCAAAACTCTAAGACAGTTAGGAAGCAACAAAGAAAAAAAAATATATCTTTTGACTTCAGGGAGGGAAAGAATTTCTTAAAACACAAAAAGAGATAAGCAAAATAGCGAAATTTAGAAATAGAGGCATGTATTCAGTGAAAGTCAGCAGACTTGAAGGGGGCGGGCATCATGAGGACTTTGCCATGTAGATGTAGTGTCAGTTTTAAAAGTGTGGGTATCCACCATCTTCCAGAGTGCTCTGACCTAAAAGGCGGGGGAGGGGGGGGCAGGCTGGAGAAATAGGCAAGACCTACTGCCTGATGACTGTTCAGTCAAGACAATTCAGATACCTGGGCATCTACTTACCCAGCTGTTTTCTGGTTTTTAGGACCGATCTATTTCCTAATTGAAATAGAAATCTATACGTAACATGTATGTGTATGCATTTATGCATACACACACACACACACACACACACACACACACACACACACACACTTCTATGCTACCCCTGTTCTTGTTACATTGCTCTTTGGTCAACATATATACGAGAAGAAACTGCCATAAAGTCTATAGCTCTTTATAATAGCACGCAGTGTTTCTCAGAGCTTTACAATGTCTGACATTCCACAGGTGCTTAATAAATGTCCAATGAATAGATAAGGACAGGCTTATTTACTTCCCAGAATACTGGCTACTGCTTCAGATGCCTGCCTCTTAAAGCTCCATCCAACACTTACACAGCTTGACCCTAAGGGCAGTCAGTGTCTACCTGACGCAGGAAGAATCTATGGGATGCCCTGACCCTTCCTGAAGAAACAGAGTTGATATGAGTCACACGGTATAAAGTCATCCGTGTCCATTCTGCACTACCCCAGGCTAGCCCATTCCCACCACATCTTAGGTGAAACACAAAAATGGGTGCTCTCCCACATTCTCTGCCTCCTAGAAGGGCTTTTCCGGGTCATTTTTGCTCTGCCCTCTCCCATCTGAACTCCACCTTCGTAAAAGTGTTTGAACTCAGCTTACTCCCTCAATTTGGTGAGCCAGCTCCATACCCAACTCATCACCCCTGGCTATCAAGACCTCCCCCCCACCGCGCCCACCACCGGAAGCTTCTTCAGCACCTCCTGGGTCTGGCTGTCCAGGCAGGATCACTTGGCTTGAAGACAAGGCTGTGTTTGGGCTGGTTTTACTATTGGCCACCCAGGATCTGGCAGTCGGCCTACAAGGAAACTGTCACTCAGGGAGCCAGTCAGTCAGCCTGCTTATCAGCACACTGAGAAAGCAGTCTGAACCAGAATTGGCCCACGAAGGACTGGTTTCAAATACAGAATGTTTGGGGGTGGGGGGTTTAAAAAACACCTAGTATTCCAGCCTGGTCCCCCCAAAACAGGTTCTACATCCGTCAGGGACAATCTGAGGTCAATCACACCGTAACCACAAAGGCTGCCTGTGCTGAACACCCAGGGCAGGCTAGCAGCTCAAGCCTTACATGAAGCCACCCCTCGGCTCTCTCTTTAGAAATGGACACCTCGTTTTGTTGTCTTCCAGTAGCTGAGCCTCAGACACTGCCATCACCTGGCATTTGACATTTGTAGCCTGCTCAGCATCGCTGTGACACATCACTTACACCCCCCTCTGACATTTTACGTGGGGATTTTTAAAGCAGCAGGTGTGTGATATCGATGCCACGGTCAGTCATTTTGTGAGAAGTGCTCCGCCTCTTCAAACGCCTCGTCTGGGCTCTGATGAGTTGCAGCTGGCAGCTAACCAGGCCGAGCTGGAACCTTTCAAGGTGAACGACATCACCTCATTTGGGGAAGGAATAGGATGGAGAGGTGGGAAGTCGGGTCAAGGCCAAGGGAGCAGCCTCGTGCCTGGAGGTGGCAGAAGTACTTATCACTTAGAAGGAAGCTGATGTAAAGTGTTAAATCTCGTTCCTATATGTTAAAGACTAGGAAAGCCTCATCCAGAGGAAGGCAGTCCTGGGCAGTGACTGAGCTCTGTTAAGGGAGCCCAAGAAAGCTCCATTCCGGGTCTTCCTAAGGTTCGGCTCTCCTCTCTGGGGAATAGTCAAGGAAGGAAGAGAAACCAAGCTCCTTTGACTTGGAGTTATGCTGGGCGGCGGGATCACATCTCCGTCTACTAACTGAAGAGGGCTCATTCAGTTTGGGTAGAGCAACTTGTTCTTCTCAGATCCTTGGAGAGTGATGAAGTAATGCACATGGCAGTGTGGCATTGGTCATTGGGCCACCAAAGAGCCCACTGACACTCACCTTTAGTACCTACGATTTATAGAATAGTTATCACACACATATATGTGTGGATTGTTGCAGTCACTCCAAAAGAACTAGCTACATCCTGAGAGGCATGTGTTTGGTACCAGAGAATTATAGCTTACTCCTAATGCAGCTCTTGCCTTTTACCCACAGCTAGAGAAATAGCAAGGCCTCTCGTCTTTAAGACGTGTGTCACATGAATGACTTCTGTGTTGCCTGCTCCCATGAATTGCTATGGCTTGGATTATGTCCCTTCCAAATTGACATAATGGCCAAGGTAATGGTATTAAGGCAGGAATAATTTAAGACGTGATTAGGCCATACAGGATCATTCCTCGAGAATGGATTAAGTCCTGTGTGAAATCAGCTTCACACGATTTTCACTTCTTGTCTTTCTGAGGGTCCAGGACTCTCTCCAGAGGATACAACAGTCACATTCCATCTTGGAAGTAAGGAGGAGCCACAAACAACATCTTGAGAGAGAGAGAGAGAGAGAGAGAGAGAGAGAGAGAGAGAGAGAGAGAGAGAGAGAGAGTTTCTCTGTGTTAGCTTTGAATGTCCTGGGCTTGCTTAGACCAGGCTGTCCTCAAATTCACAATGATCCGCCTGCCTCTGCCTCCCAAGTGCTGAGATTAAAGGTGAGTGCCACCACGACAGGCAATATTATTATATATTATATGTTACATGTTACATTGCTTATTATATATTATATGTTATGTATTAATCAGATATTTTGTCTTGCAGCATAGAAATATTGGGACAAAAAGCCTTATGGTTAAGTGAACATCTTGCAGGTGGCAGGAAAGGAAAAATGCCACGGCATTATAAAATCTTTCTTCTTGGCTCAGTTAATACTTCAGAGTACAAAAACAATTGGTGCGGAGCACAAGAGTCACGGTGCTCTCTTTGGTCACACATTTGAAAGGCCAGCTCGGTTTCCTCCACCATTTTTGTATTCTGCTCTTGAAAGCTTTATGAAGAGAAGCTTTTAAACATTTTTGTTCCATCTCAGCTCTGAACTTTGCACATTGTTTCTCCTCTACTTCCCTGGCAGGCTCTAGGTGTGGCTCTAAATGCAAGCGGGCTATGTAGGAAACGATGCCAGGACTCTCAGGAGAGGTAGGAAGGGCAAGAGGGCCATGCACCGCCAACTCTGTTACCAATGTGGGCAGCTGGAGTTTAATCCAGCAAAGGAACTCCTGAAAACAGCCCAAAACAGCCCTCTGTCCCTTCATCCTTCCCAAAGGCACAGACTCTGGGGTTGTACCCCCCGACTTCCTGCTCTTCAGTGACTGGCACAGACTCTGGGGTTATACCCCTAACTTGCTGCTCTTCAATGACTGGCTCAGACTCTGGGGTTGTACCCCTAACTCTCTGCTCTTCAATGACTGGCTCAGACTCTAGGGTTGTACCCCTAACTTGCTGCTCTTCAATGACTGGCTCAGACTCTAGGGTTGTACCCCTAACTTGCTGCTCTTCAATGAGTGGCTCAGACTCTGAGGTTATAACCCCGACTCCCTGCTCTTCAATGACTGGCACAGACTCTGGGGTTGTACCCCTGACTCCCCTGCTCTTCAGTGACTGGCAGCTGCTTCCTGGGACTTAGTGACCTTTCTGAACCCACAGGTTCCTGCTCTGACAACTGAGCAGCATGTTCTTCCAGATAAAGCCAACCATCTCAGTTTTCTCAGGTCTGAAGAGTTCAGTGCAGAACTTCACTGCCAATGCTTGGATGGCGCCAGGCATACTGTGGAGGTTCCAATCCACCCTGCACAGTTTCAAGAAGCAGACACCCTCACACAGATGCTAGTGCCAGTGAGTCTGGGTACCAGCCACATCTGCAACCTCAAGTGGCCTTGGAGTTTGTATAAACATTTTTCCTTTCCCTGCTTTCCTTCTTGAGCAGATCTCTAACCGCGCCCCCCTCCCAGGTGCAGAGGTGAGGTAAGTAACTCATTGCTTTGGATACTTTGGCAGTGCCTAGAAATAGAAAGAGCTAGAAATCTCTGTCTCCTTCCGTTTTAAACCCCAAAGTCAACTGAAGAGAATATGCAGATATGAGGAGACTGGTGTAGAGGGACAGTGGCAAGGGATAAAAAAGGAAAGAGAAATATTGACCATGAAAGTATCAGTTCCTTTTATTAGGAGTAGAGTGCTACTCGGTGGCAGATCCCACCGAGGTGATTCACAAAAGTGGACTGCATTCCAGGCACAGGAAATATTACTCTCAGGAAGTTGACATTCTATCAGGGAAAAACCTGAAATAACAAACTGTTTTTATTTGTTTTGTTTTTTGAGACAGGGTTTCTCTGTGTAGCCCTGGCTGACCTGGAACTAACTCAGAGATCCACTCAAATTCAGAGATCCACTTGCCTCTGCCTCCCAAGCTGCCCAGCAGCAAACATTTTTAAAAGGAGGTATTAATGAGTTTGTGGGGGGAAATTAATCAAAGAAGTGTAATATAAGAGCGGATCTTATGATCCAATAATGTAACAGCACTGTCTGGTGCTTCCTGTTTGCCTGGTAACTATGTTGCTCCCCGAGGTTGGCTTGCTGTCTTTTAACATACCCCAAAGATTGCTATGTAATCTCACCTACCTGACTGGCTGAATAAAAGGCCGACACTTGGGGAGGGCAGAAGGAAGGGGTGGAACAAAAGTTCATGGGCTTTGGGGAAGAGAACGATCTTGGGAGGAAGAAGAGCAGGTCTGGGGGCGGGGGGAGGAAGGAAGAGAGCCTCCACGATGGGTTAGCATGGAGAGGAGACAGCCGGATCAGCATGGATGGAAGAAAAGGGCCAAGAATAGGCAGCTATTTATGGAATTGTGGGTGGGAGGTAACATGTATAACTTATTAAAGCAGATGGCATGGGATGGAGGATGGGAGGTGATGGAGGTGATGGTAGTTGGGGAACGCATAACATCTGCCATGCTCCAGGTGAAATAAAGCTATTCTAAAACATACCAGGTGTCTGTGTCTTTATTGATTGTGAGCTGGTTCAGAAATACTTCCATAATAACTATAAACCTAATAATAAGTATTATTAGGCCATACCTTTAAATTAACAGCAACACCATAGCTTGAAGCTTTCTAAAAAGAAATACCTGGATTAAAACCCACATCAGAAAAAAAAAAGCTATTTATAGGAAGATCTGGTGAGATGACAGTGGATTGAGAAGACACAAGTCCTGGAACCATTTTACACTCACTGAACCCTACCACCCCAGAGCAGAAGAAATTAAGACTGCATCCCAATCAGCCCAGTTGATTATAACCTTGACAAAAATAAACTTTCTTGGGAAAAGAGAAAGAAGAAAAGACAGAGATGTTGTTCTGCGCGCCCGAGAGTGTGAACTCCTTCCTACTCAGCAAAGGATGAAAATTACAAGTGTTAGATATGACCTCATGCTCTGGTGGACCGGTGTAAGCCTCACTGATGTCAATAGAATGCTTTCCCTGCTAGAAATGACTGCTGGTACCTTCAGTTCCCATGTAAAGGAAATGAGGATCCGATTAGTGAGGAACTACTAACTCACCTACTGAATGCTTCATTTGTGGCTAAACGGAATGCATTTCTCTCTCCTGGTTTGTGTATGTGTGTGTGTCTGTGGTGTGCATATATGTATGCTACAATATTCCCATGTGTTTGCCTTGGAGCATGCATGTGTGTGTGTGTGTGTGTGTGAGGCCTGAGGTTGACAGAAGTTGATCAGTTTCCACCTTACACATTGAGACTGGGTCTCTCTGAAGCCAAAACTGATTGCTTCTGCTAGTCTGGCTAGCTAGATCGCTCCAAGGATACTCCCGAGCCCCCACCCCGGTCTCTGCCTCCCGTGCTCTAAGGATTACAGGAGGCCACTACACCCACCTGGCTTTTATGTGGGATATGGTCATCTGAACTCTGGTCTACCCAATGAGCATCTCCCCTGAGATGCTTGTCGCCTCCCTCTTAAATTTCCAATCACTGGATCTCTCTAGAGCCCAAGTTTCTTTTCCTCATTTGTTTATGTTTATTTGTTTATGTCTGTTAGTTTGTGAGCCCCTACTGTGTGTTAGGCTCTGTATTAGGCACTAGATGAAGCGTGTGGTTACAACCAAATATGAGATCGTTTCCATCAACAAAGGACTTTATAAAGCCATAGAACACACTTAACGATTCTAAATGAGTTCAGGGTGTTGATGGGAAAAGATAACTGGGTTAGCTATTCAGTCTCCATACTGGCATGGGAAAGCTTTTCTCCAGACTGGATCCACAGGAGGGTCCTCTTCAGTGTAGGGGACAGAGTAGAAGTTGAAAAGCTGCTTGTAAAATCTGTCCTGAATGCAGGAAGAATTGGGGTCCTGTGTGCCACGCTCAGTTCTGCAGGAAGAGGCTGTTTAACACCCTAACCTGACTGTCTGTGAAAGTTGCCCTCTTGCTCTGGCCCCAGCTACCTCTCCAGCCTCATTCCCCCCACTTCTCCCTCCAAGCCCTAATTTTCAGGCCAAATTCACCTAATGAGGCTCGATGAAGCTATTCCAAGTCCTCTCTCTTCTTCCATGCTTTCTCTTCTCTGAGAAAGTCAGTGAGCGCCAATCCCTGAAAGAGACCAGCCGTAGACTGCTGGGATCCTAGCCAGGTTGGAGCAGAGCAAAGGGCGAGGCATAAGCCTAGACTCAAGATACAGAGATCTGAATTCTGTCTCCTGCACCGGAGGCTCGCAAAGCTGGAAGACTTCACAAGTTCACAGACCTTTCCTCTCTCTGGACCTTTAGTCTCCTCATCTGTAAAATACAAAGAGAGGCTGGCTTACCAGGCAGGACAGCTGGAGGCTCCAGCTCAGGATGGTAAAACGTTTGCAGATTGTGAGGTTATTCCTATGCATGGTTTTGTTTATGCAAGCGTAAGGGACTGTCATTCGGGGTCCTCTTGGCTGATGTGTTTTCTTGAGAGTTTGGCTAGAAATGTGATTACGATGTGTCCCGGATGACTGGCTTCTGCCAGGGCGGCTTCATCCAATAGCCACAGAGGGAAAGAACCACGCTTTGTGATTGTTCTTTACATGGTTGGAAGCATTTCAAAGCATCGTATCTTTTCTTTTCTCCTTTTAAGTGAACCCAATTTATTTGCATTTAGCCTATTTCCACCAGTGCCAAAGAACACAGTAAATTTATGCTTTCAAAGTTAATAGTTCAAAATGAAAGGATACATATCCTATTTTTTTCAACAATTCAGAATTTGCAAAAAAAAAAATCATGTATCAGTGACAATATTGATAAGCCAGATATGAACAATTAAGGAAGCAGTTTTGGTTAAACAGGAAGTTTTTCTAGGCTGTTAATGAAGTGCAAAGCTTCTCCTTGAGTGGTAGAAAAACATAATGTAAATCCAATCAATTAATCAACCAACAAATCTTTAAGTAAGCAAACATAAGTTAGAAAAAATAGGACAACCTAAAATTTTCAGAAAAAAAACTTTGGGGGGAATTTTTTCCAGAATATTCCCAAATGATGGACACTTGAGAGGGTGCAGCTTGGAGACAACGTGATGAATTCACTATGCCAGAAGTTAACTTCAAAGGTCCTTAAAGCAAGGCTGTGTCAATGGTTTACATGGGCAAACTTGAAAATCAAAAGTGATGCATAAAACTGATATAGGAATGCACCAGATGTTGGCCTTCAGATGAATAGATGGAAGAGACCGAGGAAGCAGAGATGGCGGGTGAAGGGTATAGGGCCAGCATATTAAAATCAGGTCAAAGGTAAGTATCCAGCAAAGAAGGTTCCAGCAGGGCAACTAGAGCAATAACAAGAGAACCGAGTGAGTGTGGCAGTTGAGATGAGATTAAACCAAGACAGGAGAAGTGGATGTCAAGAAGGTAAGTTCAACTGCCAAGTCCAGGACAATGAGAACACAAAGGCACTTATTGGATCTGGCACCAGGCAGGAATCTAGCAGATTATAGTTAGAATTACTTTGGTGGAATTGTAAAGTTGATTGATTCAAGTGGCAGTGTATTGGAAAGGTTTGGGGGGCGGGGAAGGAGAGAAAAAAGCATATAGACCATGATTTGAAAAATCATCTAACTACTAAGGTAAGGAAAGAAAAAATTAACAATATATGGAGAAGATTATGAGATCCAGAGTCCTTCGTGAACTAGAAGTCACAGAGGTATGTTTGGTTGTTAATAAAAGCAGGCCAATCAACAGGGACAAGTAGAAGTCAGGGGAAAAAAGAGGCATTCCCCAAAGAGCCAAAGAGCATGGCACCCAAAGCTTAGTAGAGCAAGTTCACTGGTATCCCACCTGAGGCTCCTAGAGGCAGAAATCATATGTTTACCAAGCCACTTAAAGGGTAAGTAGCATTCATTCAGGCAAGAAGAATAGATGCAGGATGCAGAAAAATAGGGCATTCCTCCCCTGCTCTTTCCAATTTCTCCTCTAGGGCTTCTCAGACTCACCTAAATTTGAGTGGAAGAAAGTATTCTTAAGAAATGTTTCTGGGGCTAAAAAAAATTTAGGCTCATTTTTATAAATAAAATGTGGGTTTGCTTACACAAGGCTCATATTGTTTGTCCCTGCCCAAGGTACATTTCTCATCTGAGTTATTTCCTTTAGAAAATGTGCAACCAATGATATTGAGTGTGAGCTCCCAAGTGCCCGCCCGCAACTATTCATGTAATGTGATGGGTTACCTTCCTCCCCGCCACATTCCCCTACATTTCTTAAGTGAATAATTTCCCTGTAGTTAGGGTGCTGCCTAATTAGAACCTGCCCACCTCAGCCAAAAGGGAGAACTTGGCCTGTTAGGTGGTGGTGTCTGAACTCACTTGATGAGAGACATATTTCAGTGATGAGAGGCCAGGGACTGAATCCGGATGGGAAGAAAGTTCTAGAGGCATGCCGACTACTCAGAGAAATGCTCAGTTCACAAGCAAAAAAGAGAAGCTATTAAAGGTAAAGATGATTTGTTCTATTCAAAGATAATTATTGCACATGAAGTAAAACCAAATACACATGGAATTCAATTCACAAATGAGTCCCAGGCATAGAGATCCAAGTCCTGATGCAATTTAAGAAATCTCTGCTGAATTGAAATAAAGCCTGCCAGCACTCAATTAACAATATTTTCTTTTGAATACTAGTAGCTAAAGCTATTGAATGTATGTTTAAGTCAATACCTGTAATTATTTTTGGTACCAAGGTAAATTAAAACAAATCTTGTGGAAAATTACCTGAAACTATGAAACAAGAGCTGTGAAATCATTTATAATCTTAACCCAGTAAGTCCTCATTAAGAAACTATTTTATAATTATCTACCAGCTGGAAAGGACCTGGGTAAGGTTTCCAGCATCCACATGGGGGCTCACAAACATCTGTGACTCTAGTCCCAGAGGACCTAATGCCCTCTACTGGAAGCCATAGGAACTGGGCATGCAATTGGTGCACATACATACATGCAGGCGAAATAACCATATACCTAAAATAAAAATAAAGACAGAATAATAATCTGTAATATAAAAATGCATTTATGTGTACACACACATGTGCCTTATGATTAATCAAGAAACCAGTCAATAAATTCTTGAGCAACCGTAAACTAGAAAGAAATAATTATGTGTAGCAGATATAAAGTTTGCCTTCCACCTTCAGAGTGAAAGACCGATCCTAGTTCTGTAGTTCAGCTCAATACTGACTCTGAAACTCCTGTCTTCCATGACCTTGGAAACTTTAAACTCAGCCATTGATGTTTTCCTGAGTATAGAGTTAAAACAGAGCCCTGGGATTATGTATTACACTAAAGCTTCGTGGCATTGGGCAGGGTTGGTGTTCAGTTATTCCTGACCCCACTTTTATAGTGCCTTAGGGCTCAGCCTCATTTCATTGTTTCTATTATCTATAAGGTGTGGGGGTGGGTGTGGGTAATAATGAGGAGAGGAACGTTTTCTTGGGATTTCACATCATGCACGCACGGTCCCTATCAGGAAGACCTCGCCACCTTCACAGTTGTCCTACCAGGAAGTAGATCTTAGGTTTCCACTTCCTTTTCTGATCCTGGTTTTCTTCCTCCTAATGTCCCCTGAATCCAGAGTGGTTCAGGAGACCTTACCAGATGAAAAGAAAGAAAATAATTACGTTATCACCTCTGATTTCCCAAGATACTCTTTATCTCCCCAGCCTTGGCCTTTAGTGCACATCCACCCACATTCCCACCTCTGCCTCTTGAAAACTAAATACCAAGGGTGGAGGCACAGTATAAACCTTGTCTAAGCAAACCCACATTTTATTTATAAACGCCTTCTTAGCTGTAGTCATTGTAGATGCCTGTGTTTTTGGTGGAGCCTTGAGTCATCTCCAAGTGGGAAAAGAGCCCCACCTCTCTGTATTTGGACAGCAGGTCAGAAATATGAAAAATTAGTGTCTCAAAATATCTTTCTAGCTTTGGGCATGAAGATTATCATGACAGAAAAATGGAACAGGAATTAGAAACCGCAAAACTATCCAAGAGCAAAAACATGATTATGCATATTTTTCAAACATTGCCATACTTTAATCTTCATAATAATATTTGATTTAGTATTATAAAAAATTTTTGAAGACAAAGCCTCAACCCATATGTATCCCAGAGTCCAAGAGTCATCAGAAAAAAATGAAAATATGTGATATGTTTGGGTGGTGGGATTCAGTGTGGTTATTTTTATAGTAAAGATTGCATAACAGCATTAAAAATGAATTGGCATTAGAGGAGAAAATACTTCCCAGATTTGGAATAAGAAATGAAGAAAGCCGAGGGGTGGTGGCACACGCCTTTAATCCCAGCACTCGGGAGGCAGAGGTAGGTGGATCACTGTGAGTTCGAGGCCAGCCTGGTCTACAAAGTGAGTCCAGGACAGCCAGGGCTACAGAGAAACCTTGTCTCAGAAAACCAAAAAAAAAAAAAAAAAAAAAAAAAAAGAAGAAATCCTTATGATTTTTACCTCAAAGTGTAGTGTCAAGATCCAGTCCAGGAACCCAACATTCCTTCAATGGCTGCCATTGTTGGTAAAGTGAAGTTTCAGAGAACTTTGCTTTCTTTCATTTCATCTTCCCTAAGAAAATCAAACTTCTGCCTGTTTCTCCAGTCTCCGCCACAGGGTACACATTAGAGGACATGGACATGTTGGCCAAACAAGCATTCTAAGAGGTGAGCAGTCTCTGAATCATACTGTCTAACAAAGGGGAAACCCCACTTGTGGTGTACCCTTTATGATCCAGACCCTGGGATGCTAGCACCCTCTTTATCGCTCCCTCTATTGGGTCCGCTCTCATACAATACTAATACAAAATCTGTGATTCAGAAAAGTTATTTTTTTCTAGTGTCACTTGGTGACCGTATTAGAATTTAAGCTCCAGTTTGGCAGAACACAGACTCTGAGTTATTTTTCCATGGGATTGCGTCATGTACTCTCAAGGGCAAGTCCATCCAGTCACCCTGAGATAAAAATCTTAAAATCAGAAAAGGTTTCGTGATTGCCACAAATTAGTGAAAATACTAAACAGCTCACTAGCCCTGCTGAAAAGCAGTGTCACCATTAGCCAGCTTGTCCCAACTTGAAGCTATACTTGGATATTTTCCTTGATGGACATGTCACGTAGCAATACGCTATATCGTACAAGTCCCCTTTTGGAAGTTCATTGTCTATTCAAGGACTCAAAATTCTGAAAGGAAAGAAACTGAAAATAACCTTTCTCTTTTTGAATTTGATGTTCCCAGGACCTGGTCACAGAAGCCATTTAACCTTGATACTGCCACAGCTCTTGGATCCCTTGCCCAAATTTGCATCTGAGTTCAAGGGAAGAGATTCCAAGGAAAGGCTAAAAGGATCTAATTTTATTGTCAGAGAGTGTTCTCTGTGAAACA
This sequence comes from Acomys russatus, assembly GCF_903995435.1. Taxonomy (NCBI): domain Eukaryota; kingdom Metazoa; phylum Chordata; class Mammalia; order Rodentia; family Muridae; genus Acomys; species Acomys russatus. Next base: position 4,349,645 of record NC_067165.1, read on the forward strand.
ATGGGGACAGCTGTTCCCTGTGACACTGAGGAGGAGAGTTCTACCCAGTGGATCAGAGTGGCTTCATTGTGATAAAGTCTCCAGGGTCTATTTTGGTGCCCCACGCACCTGTAGGATTTGAAATGTCAGCAGAGTGGTAATGGGACGCCACAGGGTAAGAATCTGGCAGGAAGGGGAGTCACCCAAGGGTTTTGAAACAAAACTCAGCAAGGGCAGCTAGAGGACAGTAGAGGTGGCAGAGGGCAAAGGTTGCCTGAATTCTTGCAATTTCCCCCTAGAACTCCAAGGAGCATCTGGGTCTGTCATCTTGGACAGGTGGGAAAGCAAAAGCGATGTCGGAAGGGCTTTAGTGACTGAGCATAAGGATAAGGGACTTTGTACAGAGGTGCACAGATGGAGAAGGCGACCAGCCAAGGTTGGCCAAGTTCCTGCTACAAGCCATGGGAAGTAGGAGAGAGAAAGAGGGAGATACCCAAGCCCAGTGAGAATGTCCACCCTAAAGAGATGCCAGCTGACTGCCAGCAGGGAGGCAGGACAAGGCATGGTACCAGGGATGGGCTAAAGAGCCTACAGAAATAGACAAGGAAAATAACCAGCAAATGGTGAGTGCTTGTTATTAGACAGGCATTGTCTGTAGACTGGGGAAAACTGCAAACGCAGTAAAATCACACCAAGAAACGCAAAAGCTAGGAAGCTCAGAGTCCTAAAATTTTTAAATATCAGAAACTCATAATTGATCCAAGAAAAATGTAATTGATGAAATTGAGGACTCCTTTCTTTTGTACTTATAAAATCCAAAGAATTTGCCCTCACTCGACATGAAGCACGCTGGGTTAATTTATGTGTGCTGTCATTTTTTCTCATTTCTTCAGATGGGTCACTTAGAAACTGTGGTAGCAGGTTTGTTTGCTTAAGCTTTTTCTGTGGACAAGCCCCACCCACCCCATCTGGGGAAGCCATTACGCCTTAGAAGCAGTGTCCCCACTTAGCCACACGGAAAGGCTATCAGCTACCTCCACAGGCCAGTCCCTAGAACTTACGGGGTTCTGTTGTTCTGAAGGCCTGACCTCTGTCATTCTCAAAAGTATGCTTGGAAACCACAGGGGTGCCTGAATAATGGCCCCGAATGTGTGCAACGTGAGCCGGGGTTGCTTCCAGTGCCAGACAGACGACTACAGTCAGATCTTTCTAGGGGGTGGGCAGTGGGAGGGCTTTTCTAGGGAAAAGATGAAAGGTGGCCAGTGAGTGAGGCAGCTCTCCACTAACCAGAGAACAAAGCCACCAGCTCCCGGAGAACGAGAGAGAGGTGATGCTGTTTCCATGGTTCTAGGAAGCCAGAAGCTCAGTAGGCCTGGTCACGAAGAGCTCTGGCCAGCGAGAAGGGGCGGTCCAGCGTTAGCCAGAACTGAGGAAGATGAACAAGCCCTGCCGGGGATGCTACGCTTATCTTTTCCTTTTCTTCTTCAACTGCCAAGGTCTCCCACTGAGTCAACCTGGTCTGAAGCCAGTTAGTTGGCAACGGATGTTAGAAACCAGGCCTTTGCAGTATAGATCAAGTGAGAAGAAAAGGGTGGGTATAAGATCAAATGGACAAGGTATACACATCATTTTGTGCCAGTTTCTCCCACAGCACACCGAGCAGAATTCGCCAGTGTTATCAGTGACTTTCCAGCATCTGACATCATGGCAGGTCTGGTCTTAAACTCCCAGAAGCACTTGATGGCTCACTTTTTGCATCACTAAGTATTTTCTTCATTTGTTTCTGGGGGAACTTACCCTAAACATTTATTATTTTGTTAGTTCTTTTCGTAGGCTCCTCCTACTGACTCATGTTCTAGTTTGAGAGGTGCAGGAGTCTTTTTTTTTTTTTTTTTTTTTTTTTTTTTTTTTTCCCATTGCTTCTTGTTTTTATCCACCCTTGGTCCTTACGTAGCACCATCTTCAGTAGTGAACTTCAACATCCCCTAGGTGATGTCATAGCTTGGGTTTGCTCCCACCCATTCGTGTACCCAGTTGCCTATCAGGAGCTCCGGTTGGAAGCTTGAACGTCCTGGTTAGGTTCCCCTGCCTCCCCCGCCCTCCCATCTCAGAGCTTTCCTCTTCTGATTTTCTGAGCTCAGATTTCTGATCATCCTAGATGTATAATGTATACGTATTCTAATAAATATCCAGAATAGAACGTCTGCAATCATCATGAAGTATTTCATATTCACTGCATCCAATAAATCCTGGCAGGGCTCCCCAGAAGGGTCAGGCTTGCCTTAGTCACTGAGTAAACAGAAGGAAATCATGCCCAGTACCTGACCTCAGGGGAGGGAAAAGTGGGAAAAATAATCATTTGTGCTTATTTTGTTTAAAATAATACCACTTACCAAGCTTAAAGATTCTCAAGAATTAGCATATTGTTACAGTTTTTATTCAGTTGGCTGGCTTGAGAAAGAAGCAGTGTTTGGAGGGTTCTTTCCAGAAGCCAGGGAAGGTAAAATAGTCAAACCCCAGTAAAGGCAGGGGCCTCATCACTAGTCTGTGGATCCTTTCTCTAGAAGACCCTAATAAGATGAGCTCCAGGACAGGAAAGGAGAGAGAGCATCTCACCGATGGAGTGGGCAGGTGACTGCTGCTCATAATGCAGCAGTAAAGATTAGATGGCATGACGCACGGGAACCACAGGACATGCTGCGGAGCCCCAGCAAAGGCTCCCACTCGCTTCACACTTACTGTTTCCACCCTTCTTATCTCGGTCCTCACTCCCACTCCTCGCCACCTGGGTTGGTGGGATTTAGACTCCGGGCAAGGGAAACAACCTGCTTACCAGCACCTTGTAAAACTGAGCAGGCACAGAGCTGAGACACAAACGCTGGCCGCCCGATTTCCGACGTGGTGGTATCTTGACGCCATCAACGTGTCTTTTCCTAGTTTTATTCTCTGCTTCTCAGGAAGTTCCTGAATTATTACCTTCCAGGAAATCTTTGTGTCCATCAGTCGTTCGCCTCATATTATAAACTAAAGAGTGGAACTGTCTGTAAGCTATACACTAAGGATTCTCTCCCAGAGTATATCTGGGGTCAATGTCTGATAGAAACTTTCTAGAGGAGATTTTTATTTAAAACAAATTCAAACCTACCTCTCCCAACCTCAGCTTCCTTTTTTGTCCTAGGTAGACATTTAGAACTTGACTCGGTTGGTGCATCTCTCCTCCATAGCACTTGAGGTATTTGCAGAAAGATTTCATCTCATTTAGTTTTTTCTTTCCCAATGTTTCCATCTATTTCAAAATGGGGTGTCTGCCATGACCCCAGATTCTCTCTTTATATATACATCCACTGTCCCATACCAGCTTCCACTTTTTATAGTTCTACCATACTTTTCCTCTGCTGTATCTCTGGCACTGGTCCTTGGCTCTATCTCTGGCCCTGGCCCTCTGCTGAAGATTTTAGCCACCTTTCAGCAAAAATTTGATCTCTTAGCCTGATCTCTCTCTTCTACCCACTTTCAATGCACCACTAAACCTTCCGATCTTTTTTTTTTTTTTAATTCATTCATTCAGATTACAATTCAACTGTTATCCCATCACTTGTATCCTCCCGTTCCTCCCTCCCTCCTGCTTTCACCCTATTCCCCCTCCCCTAGTGGTGAGGAGGCCTGATGGCACTCAAAGAAAGAATAAGCGGGCTACCAAGATGAGACTTGATAACCTATGACCATATAGTGGGGGAGGAGGTCCCCCTACGTCTTAAACCCTTCCGATCTCTTTTAGAGTGATTTTTCTAAAATAGAAACCATTTGCAAGTGGTTATCAGTTAGAGCTAGCTTCTGGGCTAGAAATGGGGTCATGTGTCCACTCCTCTCAGCTCTGGGACTCCATGTGGTGCAGGCCTATACATGCTGTCACAGTCTCTGTAAGTTCATATCTGCTTCAGTCGTGTTGTGTTTGGAGAGTCTTGTTTCCTCGGTGTCATCCATCTCCTCTGGCTCCTACAGTCTTTCTGCCTCCTCTTTAGAATTCCCTGAGCCTCGAGGTGAGGGATTGGATGGAGGCATCCATTTAGAGCTCAGTGTGACACAGTCTCTCACTCTCTGCAGATTGTCTGGCTGTGGGTCTCTGTATTTGTTCCCATCTGCTGCAAGAAGCAGCATCTCTGATGATGGCCAAGCAAGGCACCAATCTGTGAATACGGCAGAGTGTTGTTAGCAACCATGTTATTGCTGTGTTCCTTTTCTCCAAGAGAGTCTCACTGAGGAAATGAACCACTCGTAAGTGTAGGCTCCATGTTCAGTAGTAGATGCCAACACAAAACAAACTCAACTGCATCTTTGGAGGGCTCTTTTGTCTCCTAACATTGTGTCACGACATCTTTTCCCCCCTCCATGTCCTTTGCATATGTATCATGGCTTCCAGTTTTTTTTTTTTTTAATGGGAGTTCTGGGTGTGTGAATGTGTGTATGTCTGTGTGTTTGCATCTGTATTGTTTCTCGTGCTTTTTATTTGGATTTTTCCTGTTTGTTTGTTTTGTCCTATTCCAAGTTGTTTGTTTTTCTTTTAATTTATCTTATTTTATGATTATACCTTAGATGCCTGTTTGTTTTCTAATAAAAGGAAAAATGGTGTGAATCTGGATGAGAGGAGAGGGGAGAAGAAATCTGGAGGAGTTAGGAGACAGGAAACCATAATTGGAATATATTATATGGAAAAGAACAAACTTTTTTCAGTAAAAGATAAAAATAAATAATAAATAATAAAATATAAACCAGACCCCAACATTGCTTAAGCATAACAGATGAAGCCTCTCACAGAACGACCTCGAAGGCTTCATGGTTGTCCAGTGACACTAAACTCCTGAAGGCATGCTTAGAAGGGCTATCTAAGCACAGATGTGGAAAATGAAGTTGGCCATAATCAGGGCAACTGGGTTAGAGTTTCAAACGAGGAGTAGATCAGGGAAACATTTCAACATAAGCCCTTGAGCCAACAGTGATCTCATTTCTACTATCTGAAGATGGCTGCCAGATTTCTGTTTTGACCGATAGTAGAGATGTCTTTCCAGGGACTGGGGCACTTCAAAAGAAGCTGGTTGTAGATCTGCAGAAGTAGTTAACGGAGACAGATATTTTTCAGTGAGATGAAAAGAAACCCACAGTGGGAAGGGGCTGTGGGGAACTGTACTGTAGGTATTGGCACACCAGCACTACTGCCTACTGTGGAACCAGCTGTTATGATAACCACAAGGTATCGATTTGCTCTGATTGAGCTACAAATAGAGGAAGCCTAAAGTGAACAAATAATGAAGCCATCCCTGTCTGACGTTGCAGTAGGGAGACAGTCTCAAAACAGCCATCATATGTAACTAGGGACAGTCACATTTGTGATGGTACAAAAACATTCTATTTGCTCAAAAGACTTGTTCAGTCCTCCTTTGATCATCAAGGATATCCCTGGCTACAGCAACTCTTCATTAGGCTATGAGAAGGAAGGGACCCATCAATAAAGGTAGGAAATTTGAGGTTTGCTAAATTAGTAGCTGTACAAACTGCAAGCATAGTCCTACAGTGCCAAGAGTGCATGGGATCAGCTGTGGAGACTCGAATTCCCTTTAATTCTTCCCTTAACTGTAATTCTAAGCCACGCAACTCATTTATTTCTTATGTGAAACATGAGAAGAACATTCCCTGTCTTACTTACCCAGTGACGGCTGCATTGCAAACAAGAACACTAAATAAAAATGATTCATCAGCTTTAAAGCTTCATCTGTACAGATATTAGTCATGATCATAATTCTTGCCTACTATGACTGTATTAAAATAGCAAAGTCATTTCCTCTTCCTCTGAACCCCAATTACCATGTTCATAACATATTTTGGTTTCACCAAATACTTTCTAGAGGCCTCTTCACTCGGTTAGGAAAGAATCATTAGAATTTTAAGTACAGAAATTAAGGGACTAGCTATGAGAAACACAGAGCAGAGACTCCCTTTTGCCATGTGAACTGAAAACAATTGTCAAATTAAATGCTACTGTCAAGTTAAACACCTGGAGTAAAAGAGGATAAAAAACAGTCCAAAACCACAGCCTAGAAATCCAAGTGCATTTGGGTCATTTAAATGTGATCATATTTTATGAATCGTCAGCCATGAGCACAAATCCATATATGGCTGCTCATAGAGGCTAAAGTGAAAATATCATGTTAGAGAACAGTGGTAGTCAAAGACACTTCCCTCCTGTCACCACCAGTGACAACTGCACTTTAGGGGAGTCCTAGAGATGTGTGCCTGCTGAAATCTTTAAGAGAGTCTTCTTTAAGAATCCACCATGGCATTTTTTTCCGTACTGGTTTCTATGTCACCATTCCTTTTCTCATCTGTAAGTCCATATTAATTTGAAGCATAATGCTGGTGGTTCCTGGGTGAGGGTTCTGGAGGCTGGAGTAGGGTCCTTGGTACTACAGGACCCTAAAAGACCCTCAATTTAGTCTAGGGTTTCTTCTGAGAAGGTAGCTCTCATCCACTCCCTACACCACCTCTATTTCTGTAAATACCCTGAGTGAGCTGTTGACATTGCTCTGATCAGAAATGGGGCCTTGTGGGGGCAGAGGAGGGTTCTTTGCATCACCTTTTCTAGCATTTTCTTTCGAAAAGCAATCCAACTTTCCTGTGCTTCAGATTCCTTTCCCTAGAATCTGTTTGGGTTTCACAAGAATTGAAACACATTGGCCCAAGGGCTCCTTGACCTCCACATCACTGACCCAATGAACCCCATAACTCCCTTTGCTGTGGGAGACTGTCCTGTGTATTACAGAATATTTAGCAGCATTTCTGCCCTCTGATCCAGTAGATCTCAGAGCATAACCCAAGCCCAGTATAAATGTTTCCTGGGGGAAAAATAACTGCTGTGAGACTCTCCGCCAACAAAAGGCCCAATAATCGCAAAAGTAATGCTAAATATTTATTACTCTTATTTTTATTATTGTGATTATCAGTGTCTTCATCCAGAAAAAAAAATAGTATTGACTTTTCCATTGTGTGGTGTCACAGGAAGAATTCTACTTCTTAGAGCACAACTAAATTGAAGAACTCTAATAGCAGAGATTTGCTGACTCTAATGTTCTCTCATGTTAAATGAGAACCATGTTGTTACAGGAGTTGGCTAAAGAGTCAGTGAACAAGCACACATCGGTGTGTGTCCAGTTTATGGCTGTCAACCAGTATCACGTGGTTGGTCCCTCTGGAAGAGCTCCTAACAGCAACAATGAAGGGACTTGCTGGCTCGCAGATCACACACAAGTTCGTACAAACCAAACCAAAGTTTCCTTTGGAAAACACAGCTGGGGCCACAGGTCCCACGGTCCCTGAGAATCTTCCTTTCTATAAAGATGCTTTTGGATTTGGGGGTTTTATTTTGCTTTGCTTGACGCTAAGATGGTCAGCACTAAGCCCAGCTAGGCACCTGAGAGGTCCAGATCAGGCACAGTATTGCCCAGCCATCTGCAACTCTCTTCTATCATTGTCCAACTAGAAAGAAAGTACATTTACCTAAGACCTATCCCCCTACTTTCCCTGACTTTCAAAATAACTTACAGGGAATCTTCCACGTGCACTAGTGTCACAACGGCACATAGTAGGTGTTAACATTTCCACCTGTGCTGGTTTTATATATATACTGGGTCCCTGAGTCCTTACAATAACCTACTGGAATGAATATCATCACTGAATTTTATAGATAAAGAAGTCATCTCAAAGAAGTTAAGTGAGCTAAGAACAAACCAACTGGTAGACCTTGGGTTTGAATCCACACGTGTTTAACTCTGTGACTTACATTTCTTTTAATAGTGCACTTGTAAAAAGATATTAGGAACAGAAACAGACCAAGGAGGTCATTTGCTAGGATATCCAGAGGTCTGAGTTTTGTGATGTGATAGTTATTATTGATTGTCAACCTCACAAGGTCTAGAATCAGCTGGTGTCCATACCTATAGGCATGCTTGTAAGGCATTCTTCCTAGATTAGGTCCAATGAATGGGAAGACCATTCCTGTGGTCTGCACCATTTCTTGGGCTGGAGCCTTAGAATGGATAAAAATGAGAAAGCTAGCTGAGCATCCCCATCCATCACTGTGGATGCAATGTAACCAGTTGTCTCCAGCTCCTGCCACTGGATTTCCCTACCCCAAAGGCCCAGTGTTAGAAGCCTGGGAATTCCAATGTGCAGGCTCAATTATATTCAGATTTCCATTGTAAAAGCCAACAGAATGAAGGGAAAATATGAGCCTATTCCTGTTTCTTGCATGGGTACCTAACTGTCCCAACTATGACAATTAAGCATTCTCAGATGCTGTGGGGGACAGGGAAAGACAGAGCATCCCAGTACAGAAACATCTATCTAGAACTTAAAGGGTCAATAGGATCCTTACAAAATGACTCGGCCTGAGTCTGGACCCAGAAAAGGCAGAGCAAGAGGTAAAGCAAGGCATTTGGAGAACCAGCAAGAGAGGTGGTGTGGTTAGAGTTAAAGATGTCACTATGACGCAAGCCTGACTAATCCCATACAGAGTAATTTACAACCTTCTTGAAAAGATCATATCAAAACATGGATAAGGCCACTGCGGGGAGAGCACCTCTCATCATCTCATAGGGATAGTGATACTGCAGTACCACTTTCGTAATTGCCTTCACTTGGAGCCATCATCTATTTGTGCTGCTGCCAGCTCAGATTCCTGGGATTCGGACCACAGGAGACCTAAGAGGATTGTATTAGTCATTTGTATTACTATCGACCAACGTAGTTTCCTGGCCATGAAGCCTCCTGGTTTTGGAGATGCTTAGCATGTGCTCATTTCCCTGAAGAATTCAGCTTCGTTTAAGCTCAAATAAATGAGAAATTCTATGAAGAAAAAAAATGTGCAGCCCTTGACCTTTGAGCTCTTCCAGTTGGCCAGTGGCCTTGGGTGAATTCCTCCACCGTGAATCAAATTCGGGAGCAAAGTTGCATTGTTTGCAAGATTTCAGACTTAATGCTTTCTCCTTCAATGGCTGTTCTACAGCTCTCTCTCTCATTCCTCCATGACTCACTACAGACCAAGTATGTCCACTAGTAGGCTCCTCTGACTACCAACCACATCTCACCTACAACTTTTTTCTGAACAACTTAAATATTATCTGTAATATCCACTCCACACTCAACATATCTTAATATGTCTTATCCCTCCCAAGATTATAATACTCTACTGTTCTTTTGGGCATCATCTGGCTTGGACCAGTGATTGATAGCTTGCCTCTACTTCTGCCTTAGGGTACTGTGTCTACTCCTTTCAAGTCATTCTCTTACTCTTTCTCTCCATTTCCATCTTTCAGGCTTGTTACTGATTTTTAACCATGTCCACATTAGCACGAGAGCTGGGGACCATCACAAACTAGCTGTTGTTTGCCCTGTCAAGCTATAAAGTTGGGCTTTCAACGTAGGAAAATTTATAGGAGATGGGACTCAAGTAAGCCTAAATGCATAAGCAATTTACATAAATATGGCCAAATACCCATGACACCCCAGTCTTTATGCATGGCTTTCTCTCTCTCTAGCCTATACCTGTGTTCTCATGAGGGCATTCCTGGGAGCTCCTGACACCCTTGCCATCTTACTGGATGACTTCAGAAGCCTTTTCTTTGTGTGACTTGTCTTTTTAAATTGCGTTCGGCCACTACAATCTGCTGCCGTGAACTTAAAAAAAAAAACTTTCTGAATTTATCCTTGTTCTTCTCAGAAAGTCATGACCTGTCCCTGTGACAGAATCCTGCTTGCTCTCCAGGGCCTTACTTAAACCCTGTCACCTTATCTAGTAGTCTCCCAGAGTATGTTGCTAGACCGTTGTCAAACATTTCTTCCAAAAGACCCTGAAGAACAAAACCAACCAGGTGCCCCTGGGCATCTATCCAAAGGAGACCTGTGCAAGGGTCCTTTAGGATAAATGGCTTGCCTGAGAATCATTCCAACTTCATATTTGGCTCTGTAAGATTTTTGGTCATTTTGCTATTTCTGTAAAGTGCTTGCTACATAAGCCTAGCAACCTAAGTCCCATTCCCCTGATCCATGTGAAGATGGAAAGAGAGACCAAACTCCACAAAGTTGTCCCCTGACCTCTATACACACCGCAGCACACTTGTTACAGCATGGTCTGGTGCTTCCTGTTCAGATGTTAACTGCTACCCCGCCCCCAAGATCTTACCATTCTGTGAGCAAAGCCTCACATAACTAAAGTAATGCTGCATAACTGTGCCTCCCAGATTATCCCTGATTGGCTAAATAAAGTCACCTGCATCTGAGTCAGGCAGATCTGAGGTAGGCAGAGCGAAGAAGGCTTGAAGGACAGAAGGGTCACTGGAGGAGGGACGAGGAGAAAGGTACAATAAAGAGGAAGAAGTGGGGCCACCATGGCTTACTGTAAAGCAGAACCACCTGTCCAGGAGGGTCGGCGATGGAGAGAGGGAACCCAGAGGAAAAGAATATTCAAGGATTTATAGGAATTATGCATGGGAAACAGCCCTGATACAAACAGTTAAAGCAAGTGCTGCTGGGAGGTAAAAAACAGGTTAGGGGGTTAGTTTTGCTCAGTTCCAGTGTATAGATACATTAAAACCTAACAGGTGCCTGTGTCTTTTATTGATATGATAGCTAGTTAAAATGATAGCTGCCATAATAATTAGGTGGATTAACAGTAGATATTAATGACCATTTCTACAACAATGCTTGGGCCCTTATACGTACATCATGCACAGGTACACACTAAATAATAGTTTTAAAAAGAAATTGGAGGTAAATCATGACTGTACACAATAATAAGGACCATAAATAGCAAGGATAATATCAGTAGTTACAACTTATAGAATTTTTTTTTGTTTGTTTACATTCCTCAAGGCTATTCATATACCAGCCATCCAGAGCTAAAAACACAGGCAACTGGGCTGTGTCCAGTAAGTGGCCTCAGGAGAAAGGCCAAGGTGGAAGGTGCTTCCTGAGGTCCAACAGCGAGAGAGTCCAGGGGCAGGCCAAGGGTTGGTGTTCTCTCCATCTGCAGTTAGCTGGGGAGGGCACTTGCACAGGTGAAGGTGGCTTCATTCAGCTGGAGCTCTCTGACCAGAGAAAGGAGCAAGCAAGTACTTCTAGTCCTAGGTTTAATTGGATTACAGTTACCAAAATATGCCATAAAGAACAAGACCTAGGGGCTAGGGAGGTGGCTCAGCGGGTCAGAATATGTTCTGCTTTTGAGGACCCAAGCCTCATTCTCAGCATCCATATCAGGCAGCTCACAACTGCCTATAACTCCACTCAGGGGCATTAATACTCTCTTCTGGACTCTTCAGGATCCTGCCCTCCATACTTATACATTAACCAGCCCCACCTACAAACACATGATCAAAAATAAAAGAAAAACTAATAAGATCTAAGGTTGATTATAGAAAAATGAGCCAAGTCCACACACTTTATTTTTTAACCTATTCATAGCAAAATGTTTATTATTGTTATTATTATTATTATTATTATTACTATTACTATTATTATTGTTTTTGTTTACTATAGAATTTTACTCTTTAGGTAGATTTGCATGGTGTAGGCAACACATAGAAAGTGTGGGAATTATCAAGGTCAACGCATGCAGTAAACCTAGACCTCCTATTCGGATCAAGCCAATAGGCAGCTCATTCTCCACAGCTGTGGGGAGAGCAGGGACTGACTCTGACATGAACTCTGGTGACCCCAATTTGACCACTTCCCCTTGGTGGGGAGGCCTAGTGACACTCAGAAAAGGGAGAAACAGGCTATCCAGATGAGACCTGATAGGCTGTGGCCATATGGTGGGGGAGGAGGTCCCCTTCTGTCAGAGGTCTATGGGAGGGAAATAGGGTGAAAGAGGAAAGGAGGGTGGGAACAGAAAGATACAGGTGAGGGAATAACAACTGAAATATAATCTGAATAAATTTTTTAAAAGTCCACATACTTTGAAAAAGGGGTCACGGCAGGAGAGGAAAAGCAGAAGACACAAGAGGGACAGAATGTAAGAATATCCAACAAGAAACTCCTTATGGCTTTGTAACTAGGGGTGACAGACATAGAACTTGTCAGATGCTGACTTCAGAAGCATATAGCATGAACAAAAATGTAAAGTGGGAACACACATTATCAACAGACATCAGGGCAAAACAAATGGTCGTTAAGAGCTTGGAGTATAGAAAGCTGTGTGTTGGGTGTTGGGTGTCCTCTGAGAGGCTCACATTTTGGAGTCTTGGTCCCCAGAGTGATGATACTGGGAATGTTCAGGGAGTGTGAGATAGCTCCATAGTAAAGAGCACATACGAGTTTGCCTAGGATCAGAGTTTGGTTCCCAGCACTCACCTCAGGCAGTTCACAGCTACCTTTAACTCCAGCTGCAGGAGATCTGACAGCTCTTGCCTCTGTAGGTACTTACACACACACACACACACACACACACACACACACACACACACACACACACACACTTTTTGAATTACAAAAATAAATGGACGTGGTGGCGCATGCCTTTAATCCCAGCACTCGGGAGACAGAGGCAGGCGGATCGCTGTGAGTTCGAGGCCAGCCTGGTCTACAAAGTGAGTCCAGGATGGCCAAGGCTACACAGAGAAACCCTGTCTCGAAAAACCAAAAAAATAAAAAATAAACAAAAATAAATGTAAAAAGCAACGAGACCTGATGGCAGGTTCTTGGCCAAAGGAAGTGCTTCCCTCAGAAGAGAATCTTAGCTTCCTTGAGTGAGTTCTATGGGAGCGCATTGTTACCCAGCCTGAGCTGGTCCCTACGTCTCATTTGCTCTCTGGGTTCACATATAGAACTGACATCATCTCCTCCCACAAGTACTCCCAACCATTGCCGTTAACCATGACGTAATGTTCACAGAAATGACCCCAGGGTCCCGCTCTATGCCCTTGCCCTTGAACTTCCCAAAGTGAAAGCTAAGTGAGCTGTTCTTTTGCACAGGTTTTCATGGTTGTGACTAAAAGGTAACAAACAAACACACAGGATAGAGAAAAATGTCCCTTGAGAAGAGACTGCAGAGAACTTTAAACACTGAATCACATCCCATGGATTTTGTTGGAGTCAGCAAACCTGGATGATGCTAACTGGTGCATGCATGACAAGGAGCAAGAAAACCAACACAGACCTATGGTTGGTCCTTAGCAGGAAAAATATGGACTGTATGCTAGATTCTGATACAAGACTGCATGCCTAGTAAAGAAATGCATCCAATATTTATGTTGTAAGAGATCTTGAAGACTCTTTGCAAGCCCTTTATTGAGCAGCTTAGGAGGCAAGTCTAGAGGACAGATGCCCACTGTGATCTTTAATCATTAGAACCTAGGGTTCTTTCCAGGGGGTTGGATTCAAGATTGCAAGGGTAATAGAAAAACAATGAATAGTGTTCTCCAAATTTGGACGTGCTTGCTTATAAAATTAAGTGAAACATAACAGAAATCCAAACATTGCTTGTGTCTTAGGAGCGGGCTGAATAATAAAATCCAAAGCCAATTTTCTGACCTAAATTCAGAGTCCAAGAACTCCATCACGGCCTACCTTTGGCTCTGCTCCCGAACTTCTGTAGATTGGTCTTGTGTGTGTGTGTGTGTGTGTGTTTGATACCTTGGTCTTTGAGCCTTTTAACTCATAAATTGCATAAAGCATTGCAAAGTCAGGCAGAGAGCTGCAAAATATTTTCTTTCCTGACTTCACCTGGAAATGAAATCCGATCCTAAGAAAGAGCTAGACAGTAAACCAGGAACAGGCAAGATCAATATGAAGATAAATTCATTCCAGTTTCCAGGCCCTGGCTGACACCCTCCAAAAGAGCCTCCACAGAGGAAGAATTCATTTTTAAAAACCTGAGCTTCCCCAGGGAGCAAAGTCTCGAATTTATTTCTGTCTGCTTTATCACCCATGCTGTGCTGTAATTGAGTGAGAAGCACTCAGAAGTGCAGAGGGAAGGAGATCCTAGAAGAAGCCATAGTTACTGGTGGGGCTCTGGAAGAAAGCCCCTCAGAGGAGACATTTGGATTTGGATTTTAAAAGATCAGAAGGTACCCCCTCCAGGCAGACAAAGACAGGAGAGAGGTAATTCCCAGCAAAGGAAATCATTTGTTCAGAGATATAAAGGGGAGCATTGGGTGAACAGCAAATAGTTTGGCGAGGGGGAAAAAATGAGGAGAAAGGAATTGTGGGAAAAGAAAATTATGTCAGGCCTGTACAAGGCAGTTGGTGTGAAAAAGCATGGTGTACCCAGATAATGCCAAATTGTTCCACGTGGGTTAAGCTGGAGTACAGGAAGGAATTGTAGAGGCAGATGGGGGCTCAGGAATCAGGTCAAGGAGCACTGAAAATGCCTGCCTTGAAATAGAGTAGTTAAGATATATGGCAGATAAGAAATAAAGAGACATTAACTAGGGGCTTATGGGTGATGCAGCCTGCCAGATTTATCAAGAACCTTTCCCCAAGTGTCTTCACCTCTACTAATGTCGCCCTTTTCTGAACAGCTTGCCACTATATTAATGTAGGGGTTCCTAACAAGGGTAGTGGTCACTGGACCCTTAATGGTACTTTCAACCATGGATTTGTCTCCTTGGGGTAGTAGACAGTCCAAATGCAAGGATGGAGTCTGCATCCAGCAGAGGCAGCAACAGGAGGTACTTGCTGACTAAATGCAGGTGTGCAGGCCCACACAAACCAATGCATGCATATGACACAGCTGTTTACCCCTTGCGCCCATTTCTACCAGCAATGGGTTGAGACAAAGTTCCCTCTTCGTTATTTCATTGATAACACAATACTAATCGCTTCTACGTATCACTGAGATTATCACTCAAACAGGGAGTGTAGAGACAAATGTTATCGGCACCCTGGATGTCTGAGAGTATGTGTGCCCTGTAATCCAAACGCCACGTACTCCATCCTCGGGCCCATGAAGCAAAGCCAGGAGAGATCCCCAGCATGGAAGACAGCTGATTAAAGGCAACAGGCTGGTCTTCAAGGCCTGTGTGTAGCAGATCAAGCCAGAAGGCCAATCCAGACAAAGCTGTGTCCCCTGGAAACAGCTGCTCTTTCACATCGACTCACCATCCAAATTGGTTCTCCCAGCAACACCAAACAGTAGATCTTATCACCTGTGCTTTGCTCACAGGGACCCAAAGCTGGACTAGCTGGATCTACGATGCTCATCTGTGACTATGCTGGATCACTCATACCTGTTTCCAGGGTGAGGCTTAGCCGTTCATCCCGTCTCGTAGTCACATGCTTAGTGACTAGTAAACCAACTCATAGAACTTAGCCCCAGTGCCCTTTCCAAAGCTACCAGTACAGCAGATGAGAGCCTGCCATAGGCCCAATCCTGGATGCCTGAGTCAGCCGTAAATGGTTCAGAGCTCAGTGCGGAAGTGAGCAGAGGAAGGCAACTCATGGATTTTCTCAGTTCCTATGCTGCTTGCTTTTGATCTTAAACCAAAAGGGTTCTTTGTCGCCTCAGTGGATCACTAACTCCTTAGTTCCCATTCAGAACACGGCTCTCTCCTTCCCGCAAAGTGGTACTGAGGCATATGGGCCTTGTGGCTGCCTCCTGTTTAAGTGGGGCAGAGCAAGGGTGGGGGATGGGTTGGCAGCTCGATGGACTGCTTCTCCGACTGTTGACACGGTTGCCTGACAGATGGCTTGCAATGCTGTGCTTCTGGGGCTATGTCTTCCGCTCACCAAACAGGCTACATGCTTTGTCTTCTTTGTTGCCAGTCTCTCTGTGTCAGCCCATGAATCACAGAGAGCCATGCTAGAGAGGACCCTGGCCTACCACTGTCACTGTCATCACTTCCAGAACATGTCTCCGAGGGGAGTATAGGAGCTTATTTGGTAACTATTAATAATCATAGAACAAAGCAAAGAAAATGTATCAATACAAGAAGCTGTTATAAAAAAAAATAAGTGTTTAGTTTGCATCAACTTTACACTAAGACTTCACTTATTTTGTCTGGCTTAACCCTAGGACCACCTGTGTTGTGTGAGCCAGTGAGTACCTTACTTGAGTAATCCTCCAGGAATAGGGCTACTCACAAACTGGGTGGCCATTCCTGGTAGCCCCCTTTTTTGGGGGTTGGTGATAGAAGGTAAATTTAGCCTTGAACTCACTTGAAGTCAGTAGCTAAAGATAACCTTGATATTCCTGCTGACATCTCCCAAGCGCTGGTATTACAAGCAGGCACCCCTCTACCCAGCTGCTAGAATCCTTAAGGCCAGTGACAACTTTATGAGGAAATTATGATTTTTTTGCAGGCCAGCATATTTATTTATTTATTTATTCATTCATTCATTCATTCATTTGTTCATTTATTTATCTGTTCGTTGGTTGGTTGTTTGGTTAGTTGGTTGGTTTTGAGATGGAGTCTCGATATATATACCTGGCTGGCCTCAAACTCACAGAGATCCTCCTGCCTCTGCCACCCTAGTGCTGGCATTAAAGGCAAATGCCACCACACCTGGATGTCAAGCATTATTTTAAAAACTCTGCTGTCCCCATAGTATCAAGTAGTCTTCTTAGCAAGTTGCTCCACAACTCAAGGTCTTAAAAGCAAGGACTGAAGTTCAGCCTGGGCTTGAGCATGTGTGGAGCAGCAAACAGGCTGGAGCAGCACATGGGCCAGAGAGACACCTAAGAACCTGTCCTGTGGAATGGATACCGGAAGCTCCTCTCAGCCTCTGAAAGTGAAGATCTTGAAGGATCCAAGATGGCGGCAAGCAGTGTGGACCGTGTTTGGAGGCTCCAGTGAACAATTCAGGGAATTGCATAGATTTCTGAGCCAGGAACACCGAGGTCCCCACACCACAGCAGCGGGAGTGCTCCACAGTTCAGAGGGACCAGGGTGCGGAGGACCTGCATACCCCTGAACATGGGAGGAGCGTGGATTTTCTCGGATCGGAGCGGAAGCAGCAGAGGCAGCAGCAGCAGCGGCACCAGAGGCTGTGGCTAAGGTATGCAACTCATAGCCTTCCAATGGAGGCGATTGGTGTGGTGGCTGGTGGGAGTTGCTGTGGGAGAGGGGACTCTGGGCAGGATTTGGATTGTGTGGTGCCTTGGGACCCAGACTGGACTCTGCGGGACAGTTCGGCCCCAGAGTCCCGGGTTCTGGTCCAGCCCAGCAAGCAATTCTGCCCAAGGCACTAGCTCAGCGTGGCCACAGCTCCCCTGCTGTGGCGCAGGCTTGGTGGAGTGCTCAGTTCCACCCTAGGCACCACCTCAGCTCATCGGCAGCTCCCCTGCGGTGACGCAGTCTGGGCAGAGCGCTTGGTTCCATCACCAGCACTAACTCAGCAGAGCCGCAGTTCTCCTGCTGTGATGCAGGCTGGGCAGAGCGCTCAGTTCCACCACCGGCACTAATTCAGGGCGCAGCCGCAGTTCTCCTGCGGTGACGCAGGCTGGGCGGAGCACTCAGTTCCACCACCGGCGCTGGCTCAGCGCAGCCGCAGTTCTCCTGCTGTGAGGCAGACTGGGCAGAGTGCTCAGCTCCACCAGAGGCCCTAGCTCGGCGTAGCCGCAGTTCTCTTGCTGTGACGCAGGCTGGGCAGAGCGCTCAGTTCCACCAGCTCTAAGACTCTGGTTGGACACAGTGTGCACTTTGAATCCAGAATTCCTGGCTGAGATTGGCAGACAGTTCGGGCCCTGAGCCAATAACTGACCACAGCATGCACTTTGGGCCAAAAGCCCCTAGCTAAGCTTGGTGCATAGTCCCAGCCCAAAATTCTGGCTGGACTCTGTGTAAATTTTTGGGCCCAGAATTCCTAGCTGAACTCGGCAGGCGGTTCAGACCCTGAGAATCTAGCTGAGTTCAGCCCGTGGTTCGGGCCCAGTATTCCTGGCTGGACTTGTCAGGGGACACAGAAGGCTGTGGATACCTTGGCCTGACCCAACGCTCATTCAGAGACCCAGAACGATTGCAGGACCCACAGCACAGGGGAGCTGAAGATCACTGGCTGTGAGAGTTCAAAACAACAGGGCTAACCTCATAACATCCACACCAGTGAAACATTAGAGCTCCCAGCCTAGGGAAATCGTGAGAAAACGAGTGAATCTATCATCAGACTCCCTCCATCCAACTCTGGAAGCTACCCAACAAAAACAAAGACGGCAAGATGTCTAAAAGACAGCGAAAAAGCATACGCAAAAAAAGCCCCAAACAACATGGCGCCTCCAGTTTCCAGCTATCCCAAAGAAAACAACCCAGAGAACTCAAATACAATGGAAATACAAGAAAATGATCTTAAATCCTTAGTAATGAGGATGGTAATGGAGAAAAAAATAAAATTCGTAATCAAATGCAAAAAGACACAGCCAAACAGGTGAGAGACATAAAAGAAGCACATAGAGTGGAACTGGAAAAATTGCAGGAAAATGCAAACAACCAGATGAAAGGAATAAATAAAATGATTCAAGCTCTGAAGACCTATAAAGAGGCAATGGAAGAAACTCAGGAATATACAAACAATCAGCTGAAAGAAATCAAAAAGTCAGTTCAAGATCTGAAAATGAAAATGGATTCAATGATAAACACACAGACAGAAGAAAAACGAGAACGTGAGACCTCAGAGAAGAAGGCGAGCAACACAGAGGTGAGCTTTTCTAACAGAATCCAAGAGATGGAAGAACGAATCTCAGGTCTAGAAGATACAATCACAGATCTTGAAGCAACCATTAAAGAAAATACTAAATCTGGAAAACTCCTGACACAAAACATCCAAGAAATTAAGGACACCATGAAAAGAAGAAATTTGGGGATAATAGGCATTGAAGAAAGAGAAGATATCAGACTCCAAGGCCCAGAAACTATTCTCAATAAAATCACAGAAGAAAATTTCCCCAATCTAAAGAAAGAGATGCCTATAAACATACAAGAGGCCTACAGAACACCAAATAGAATTGACCAGAAAAGAAAAACTGCCTGTCACATAATAATCAAAACAGAAAACATACAGAACAAAGAAAAATATTAAAACCTGCAAGGGAAAAGGGCCAAATAACATTTAATGGCAAACCTATCAGAATTACACCCGACTTCTCAGCAGAGACCATCAAAGCCAGAAGGGCCTGGACAGAGATCCTGCAAACCCTAAGAGACCACAGATGCCAGGCCAGACTACTTTACCCAGCAAAACTATCAATAACCATTGATGGAGAAAACAAAATATTCCATGACAAAAACAAATTCAAACAGTACGTATCCACAAATCCAACTTTACAGAAGGTACTAGAAGGAAAACTCCATCCCAAAGGGTCAAGCCAGAACCAAAACTACTCAGGGAATAGATAACTATCCCATGGCAAAAATACAACTACACAAACACTCAACTGGAACCAACATCAAAATTAAGACCCTTAACAGTCACTGGTCATTAATATCTCTCACCATCAACGGTATCAATTCTCCAATAAAAAGACACAGACTAAATGAATGGGTGCATAAACAAGATCCAACATTCTTCTGCATTCAAGAAACACATCTCACCCATAATGATAGGCATTATCTCAGGGTAAAAGGTTGGAAAAAATATTTCAAGCAAATGGTCACAAGAAGCAAGCAGGCGTAGCCATTTTAGTATTGAACAAAATAGACTTTCAACCAAAATTAATCAAAAGGGATGAGGAAGGACACTTCATACTCATCAAAGGTAAAGTCAACCAAGATGACATCACAATTCTGAACATCTATGCTCCCAATACAAGGGCACCCACGTTTGTAAAAGATCTGCTAAAAAAGCTTGAACCACACATCGATCCCCACACAATAATAGTGGGAGACTTCAACACCCCACTCTCACTGAAGGATAAGTCACGGAAACAGAAACTAAGCCGAGAAATAACATCATTAACCAATGCCATGGGTCAAATGGATCTAACAGATATCTATAGAACCTTTCACCCAAACAAGAAAGAATATACCTTCTTCTCTGCACCCCATGGAACCTTCTCCAAAATTGATCACATCGTAGGTCACAAAGCAAGCCTCAATAGATACAAGAGGATTGAAATAATACCTTGTATCCTATCAGATCACCATGCTCTTAGGCTGCAATTCAACAACAACAGAAATAACAAAAAGCCTACATGTACGTGGAAACTAAACAACTCTCTGCTAAATGACACCTGGGTCAGGGAAGAAATAAAGAAAGAAATCAAGGAGTTTCTGAAATTCAATGAAAATGAAAGAACAACATACCCAAATTTGTGGGATACATTGAAAGCAGTGTTAAGAGGAAAATTCATAGCACTAAGTGCCTTTAAAAAGAAATTGGAAACATCGCACATAAGCATCTTAATGACACAACTGGAAGCCCTAGAAAAAAAAAGAAGCAGGAAAACTCAAGAGGAGTAGACATCTGGAAATAATCAAACTCAGGGCTGAAATTAATAAATTAGAAACGAAGAAAACAGTACAAAGAATCAACAAAACCAAGAGCTGGTTCTTTGAGAAAATCAACAAGATAGACAGACTGTTAGCCAAACTAACTAAAAGGCAGAGAGATAGTATTGAAATCAACAAAATCAGAAATGAAAAGGGAGACATAACAACAGACACTGAAGAAATACAAAGAATCATAAGATCCTACTTTGAAGGCATATATGCCACAAAATTTTAAAATCTAAGGGAAATGGATGATTTTCTTAATCAAGTTCACTTGCCAAAGTTGAGTGAAGAACAGATAAACAAGCTAAATAGTCCCATTTCCCCTACAGAAATAGAAGCAATCACTGATAGTCTCCCAACCAAAAAAAGCCCAGGGCCAGATGGTTTCAGTGCAGAATTCTACCAGACCTTCAAGGGCGAGCTAATACCGATACTATTCAAGCTACTCCAAAAGATAGAACTGGATGGAAAATTACCAAATTCATTCTATGAGGCCATAGTCTCATTGATACCTAAACCTTACAAAGACTCAACAAAGAAAGAGAATTTCAGACCAATTTCTCTTATGAACATCGATGCAAAAAATACTAAATAAAATACTTGCAAAACGAATACAAGAACACATCAAAGATATCATTCATCATGACCAAGTAGGCTTCATTCCAGGCATGCAGGGATGGTTTAATATACGGAAATCCATCAATGTAATCCACCATATGAACAAACTGATAATAAAAAACCACATGATCATCTCTTTGGTTGCAGAGAAAGCATTTGATAAAATCCAACACCCATTCATGTTTAAAGTTTTAGAGAGATCGGGGATACAAGGCACTTTCATCAACATAATAAAGGCTATATACAGCAAGCCAATAGCCAAAATCAAAGTAAATGGTGAGATACTCAAGGAAATTCCTCTAAAATCGGGAACAAGGCAAGGCTGCCACTCTCTCCATATCTCTTCAATATAGTACTCGAAGTTCTAGCCAGAGCAATAAGACAACAAAAGGAGATCAAGGGTATCCAAATGGGAAAGGAGGAAGTCAGATTATCCTTATTTGCAGATTATATGATAGTGTACATAAGTGACCCTCAAAATTCCACCAGAGAACTCCTACAGCTGATAAACACCTTCAGCAAATTAGCTGGATACAAAATTAACTCCAAAAAGTCTATAGCCTTCCTATACACAAATGACAAGATTGCAGAGGAAGAAATTAGGAAAACCACACCCTTCACATTAGCCACAAGCAATATAAAAATATCTAGGAGTTACTCTAACTAAGCAAGTGAAGGACTTGTTTGAAAAAAATTTCAAAACTCTGAAGAAAGAGATTGAAGATGCCCTGAGAACATGGAATGATCTTCCTTGCTCAAGGATCAGGAGAATTAACATAGTAAAAATGGCCATCCTACCAAAAGCAATCTACAGATTCAATGCAATCCCTATCAAAATACCTACACAATTTTTTTAAAGACATTGAAAGTTCAATTCTGAACTTCATATGGAAAAACAAAAATCCCAGAATAGCTAAAACAATCTTGTACAATAAAAGCCAGAGGAATCTCCATACCTGATCTCAAACTGTACTATAAAGCAATAGCAATTAAAACAGCATGGTACTGGCACAGCAACAGGTTGGTTGATCAGTGGAATCTAATCGAAGACCCAGATATGGATCCACACACATATGGTCACTTGATTTTTGACAAAGAAGCCAAATCCATTCAATGGAAAAAGGATAGCATCTTCAACAAATGGTGCTGGTCTAACTAGAGGTCTATGTGTAAAAAAATGCAACTGGACCCATATTTGTCACCTTGCACAAAACTCAAATCCAAGTGGATTAAAGACCTCAACAAAAACCAGAGACACTAAGTCACTTAGAGGAAAAAGTGGGGAAAAGCCTGGAACATATTGGCACAGGCAACAACTTCCTGAACAGAACACCAACGGCCCAGGCCTTAATGTCAACCATTAATAAATGGGACCTCATGAGGCTGAGAAGCTTCTGTAAGGCAGGAGACACTGTCAACAGAACAAAGCGACAGCCTACAAACTGGGAAAAGATCTTCACCAACCCTACATCTGACAAAGGTCTAATATCCACAATATATAAAGAACTCAAGAAATTAACCACCACCAAACCAAATAACCCAATTGAGAAATGGGGCTTGGAACTAAACAGAGAATTCTCAACAGACGAATATCAAATGGCTGAGAAGCACTTAAAGAAATGCTCTACCTCCTTAGTCATCAGGGAAATGCAAATCAAAACAACTCTGAGATTCCATCTTACATCCATTAGAATGGCTAAGATCAAAAATTCAAGTGACACCACATGCTGGTGAGTATGTGGGGAGAGAGGAACACTCCTTCATTGCTGGTGGGAATGCAAACTAGTACAGCCACTTTGGAAATCTATCTGGTGCTATCTCAGAAAAATGGGAATAGGGCTTCCTCAAGACCCAGCTATTCCACTCCTTGGAATATATCCAGAAGATGCTCTAGCACACAACAAGAAAATTTGCTCAACCATGTTCATAGCACCCTTATTCATAATAGCCAGAACATGGAAATAGCCTAAGTGTCCATCAGTAGAAAAATGAATAAAGAAACTGTGGTACATATATACTATGGAATACTACTCAGCTATTAAAAACAAAGAATTCCCGAAATTTGTGGATAAATGGATTGAGCTAGAAATGATCATAATGAGTGAGTTCACCCAGAAGCAGAAAGACTCAAATGGTATATACTCACTTATATCTGCATACTAACCCAAGGGGCATGTCCCACGAAAGCCTTCACTTACCAGGAAACTGGGACAGAGGGGAGGGCATCATATTGGGACTCTAAATGAGAGAAGCATGGGAGAATAGCAAAGTAGAAGGATCCAGAGGGTCCTAGAAACCTACAAGTGGAACATTATGATAGGCAGATTTGGGCCCAGGGGTCCCACTCAAACTAAGGCACCAGCCAAGGACAATACAGGCGGTAAACTTTAAGCCCCTACCCAGATCTAGCCAACGGTCAGAACATTCTCCACAGTTGAGTGGAGAGTGGGATATGACTTTCTCATGTACTCTGGTGCCTCACATTTGACCATGTCCCCTGGAGGGGGAGACCTGGTGACACTCAGAGGAAGGACAGCAGGTTGCCAAGAAGAGACTTGATACCCTATGAGCATATACAGGGGGAGGTAATCCCCCTCAGGAACAGTCATAGGGGATGGGAATAATGGAAAAATGGGGGGGGGGGAGAATGGGAGGATACAAGGGATGGGATAAACATTGAGATGTAACAAGGATAAATTAATAAAAAAAATAAAATAAAAACAAGGACTCTCTGTCATCACTGACAAGTCAGCAGGCTTCTGCTGAAGCAGGTTAAGCACCAACCCATGGGTGGCCTAGGGGATGGTCTACAATCGTCCATGAGTGATCTAGGGGATGGTCTGCAATGGTCCATGGGTGACCTAGGGGATGGTCCACAATGGTCCATGGGTGACCCAGGGGATGGTCTACAATCATCCATGAGTGATCTAGGGGATGGTCCACAATGGTCCATGGGTGACCCAGGGGATGGTCTACAATCGTCCATGAGTGACCTAGGGGATGGTCCACAATGGTCCATGGGTGACCCAGGGGATGGTCTACAATGACCTGGCCAAGGTCTACAAAGGTCTAATACCTCTCTCCATGTGGCCTCTCTTCATTCAAAAGGTGAACTTGAGATTTCTCACTTGGGGGGGGGTGGTCCCAAGAAAGGAAAAAAGGAGGTGACATCTCTTGAGGTCTAGGCTCAGAACTCATTAAATCATGCCTACTTCTCTTCTTTCACAAAACAAAGTCACAAGACCAATCTAGATGACAGGAGGAAAGAGATTGAGTCCCTGTCCCAATAGAAGAAGGGGAGAAAAGTCTGTGGCCAATTTAGTAATGTGTCACGCTAAAATACAAGTAGGTAGGCTAGCTCTTCTGGGGAACAGGGCTCTTGGTTCTGTGAGAGTGGTATGCCTTGTACTTGCCATGGGATGTGCTAGCCAAGCCAACAGCTGCGCTGGTGCAAATGAAGAAGCTGGAACACAGAGCAGAGGATGAGGATACAGTGCTCAGTTGGCCAAGGCATTAGAGATGTCTTTTCTGTTGCAGAGAGGGCCACCAGGGACTGGAAACAGAGTGTGTGAATGTTCTCCTTGGCATTGGGAAGGGGAGGGAATGTAAACTCTTCCCTTCACGCATCAAGGTTGGAATGTGGGAAGAACAGGGGATGAAGTTTATTTCTAATGAGCAATCTTCAAATCCAGACGGGGAAATAGGAGCTTGGAGAGACAAGCATCCATGTCCAAGAAGACATAGTGGAAATGCTATGGCATATGGTCCGAATTGTGATAACAAGGCCAGCTAAGAGCAGCCCCATTTGGCTTTCTACCCCTGACAGCTTCTAGCATTTTGCCATGCGAGCCAAGCAGGGCTTCCAAATGTTCTGAGCAGTTTCTTTGAGCCAAGCACCCTTCTAACACCTCGTACATATCAGCGAGTAAGATTACCGTGCTGAGTGGCAAGCATTCTTACCTTCAAGGCGAATGGGGAACGTGAAACTCAGAAGGATAACCAGAAATGCTCACGATCACACCATAAATGAGGGGAAAGGGAAGCCATTTTGGATCCAGGCTCTTACCCCATCAGACTGCTCTCTCCGTTTTTTTTTTTTTTTTTTTTATCATCACTGGCTGCCTTTGTCTTGATGGAGTGTGCCAGCATCTGGGCATTTCCACTCCCAAAGGCTTTTCTTCATTCCTTCATTAACGCTTTTCCTGAACCTGCAATGTACTAGCCACCATTTTCTTTCTTTCTTTCTGTTCTTTCTTTCTGTTCTTTCTGTTCTTTCTTTCTGTTCTTTCTTTCTTTCTTTCTTTCTATTTGTTCACTTTACATCCCAATTGTTATCCCTTGTTGCCTCCTGGTCCCACCCTCCCTTCCTCATCCCCCTCCCCCCGTCCCCTAGTCCTCAGAAAGAGGAAGCCCTCCTCCCCTATCATCTGATCTCAGCCTGTCAAGTCTCATCCAGCCCCCACCATTTTCTTGATAACAACAAAAAAAAAAAAAATGCTTCTCTGCCCACCCACAAATCTATCACCCAATCTTCACTATCTTTAGAGGAAGAGGATCTGGTCTATGGTCCTGACGAAGATCTTTTCCTTCCTTCTCCAGTGAGTGGGATCTCCCTGTCTCTCCTCTGTTGGTAAGCGCCTCAATATTTCACCCTGTAACCCCCCCAGCCCCATATACCATTATTAGTCACTGACTTGTTTGTTTGTGGTGGTCATAAGACCCCAATGGCCAGAGCTCTGCCTCATCATTTACGTTGGCTGAGGAGACATAAGCAAAAGACATAATCAATGAGAGGGAAGTCCTATGTCCTTCCTATGCCCAGGTGCCCTTTACTGACCTGCTGACCTAAGTGAGGAGACTACCTGGAAGAAGGTCACAGTGTGGCTCAGAACCCAGAAACTTCTCTCGAAAGCTCTGCAGTGTTTCCCAGCCCTCCTCATCCACTTGGCCTGATGTCTAATGGGCATCAAAGTTGCTTTGGTGAAATCAGTAGTTTGTCAAGCTTGGTTACAGCTATTCTTGGAAAATATCAGGAGTGGGGGGGGGGGCTGCAGAGACTGGTGTGGTAATAATTTACATTTTATCCAAATAAGATGTTTCATGAAATGTGCAGGACTGCTTGAAGTGACACATTTCTGGCAGCTGATTGTCCCTGGAAGAGATAAAAGGCAGATGAGAAAACAGCATATTGTAGGAGCTCTCGCCACCTCGGAACTGAGCCACTTTTGTTTCCAGTTTCCAAAGGAAAGGGGGTAGGCATAGAAATTCTCTAAAGGTAAATGAGTAAAGATGGCCATTTTCTCTGTCTTTCTGTCTCTCTGTCTCTCTGTGTTTCTCTCTGTCTCTGTGTCTCTCTGTCTCTGTCTCTCTGCCTCTCTCTCTATCTCTCTCTCCCTCTCTTTCTCTCTCACTCATGTGTGTGTGTGTGGGGGGGGGTCAGGTATCTGATAATTTCTAGCATGTGTCTGCTGCTTTCCAGCCCCTGAAGCACAGCCCATCTGTTCTCTCCTCTCACAAGTCTGTGGAATGACCAAACTCACTGACTAAGAGAAAGTGCTTGAAGCTTAAACTTACAGTGTAACTTAACTTCTTCATTGTTTTTTAAAGAGAGACTTTTTGTGTGACACGTATCTTCCGCCCCACCCCCACCCCCCGCTCTGCCAACCATGGCCTCTGCCACTTCTTTCAAAACATAAAAGTTGACTCTTTGAAGACAGTTACCACCACCACCACCACCACTATACCATTCGATCCAAAAGAAGTGATCCAAGACCCTAGCAAGATAAAAGCCTTAACTAGAAGAAACATTCTTGGCCCCAGATTCTAGTCTGGGCTTGCCAGTGACCTGGCGGATGGCTATGAGTAAAGTTACTTCAACTGACTTAAAATTTCCAGCCAGAGATGTCATCATTTCCTCCATCTGCTCCCATAATAGTTTAACACTATATGACAACTTGAATTTTGTCTGTGTATAAGGAGATTCTCCTTGACTGTCCTGTATGGAATGGTTTCTCCAATTGCTATTCTGTCCCTGTGAGCCTTCTAACTGAAACCGCCCCCCCCCTCCCCCGCCGCATTGCTTTCTGTATTTATCACTTTATTCGGTAGTTTCTGACTCTCTCCCCAGCTAGAATGTCAGCTTCTGCCATGAAGGATGAAGGACAGCCAGACCAGCCCTGTCCACCAATGTGTTATCTTGGTGAACTGAGTCCTCATATGTCGATGGAACGGGCGATGATGCCTGGCTAACTGTTTGATGCTCAGCAAAGGAGGAAGAACCTGTCTCTCCACTGTTGCTCACCCCACATCTCAGCCTTGACCGGTGAATGAATGTCTACGGTGGTTACATGCTTGTCTTCAGTAGCTCCACCCCTCACTGAAGAAGAGAAGCAGCTGTCCGCCTCATTAGACAGACTCCGAACAGTTCTGGAGGCTTGATTGTTAGTGGCAACAGCACACTTCTCGGAAGTGTAGCATAAAGCTGAGTACAACAACCTAGTCTGTTTTCTGAGCCATAGGAAAGAGAAGGATGTGTGTGTGTGTGTGTGTGTGTGTGTGTGTGTGTGTGTGTGTGTGTGTGTGCACGTGCCTGCCATCAGTGGATTGTTATCTGCTATGCATCTGTCTACAGAACACTTGCTGTTACCCATTTTCTGTCTCCCTGCAACAGGCTCTGGCAAGAGACGAGCATCAGTTATCCTTCCATGGCTTGTCTGGCATGAAGGCTCAGGCAGCCGCCATCTTTGTTCTTGCAGTTGGTTAGGTAAACTTGGGTTCTGCTTCCCCAACCCAAACATGTTTCTTCATGAAGCTGAGCTCACAGTCTCAAACCTAGATCCAGGGTAAAACAAGCTCAACTCCTGCTTCGCAGTGAGGTTTTCCGGGCTTGCTCAGCCATTAATAAACTTGTTGCTTCATGTTCTGTTTTTATGTGGATTGCCATGGCTCCCCAGAGGCAGGAGGGCTAACTCTGGAAATTCAACCTCCAATCCCTAAGGGTGTTTTTCTTTGTTGTATGTGGTTTCAGATCACCTGTCCCCTAAAAAACCGCAGAATCACTGAATGTCAGGGATCACCCCAAAACTCGGGGAGCTATAGGCTACGAATGTGGGGAATAACTCTCCCATGAACTTGGTAGGCAAACCCTGAAGATCACATGACAGGCCCCAAGAGCCCATGTTTATTAGCTTGCTCTCAAGCAAGAATATACTTTACATGGAGAGATACACAAAGACATAGAGGCTTTGGCATCAGACCTAAGTTCGGATGAGAGAAAACCATCCCTCACTGCACAACCTTAGGCACTGACCCTCCCTACACCCTAGTTGATTTAACTCTACCTATTTTCAGGATTGCCAATTACTTACATGAAGATGAGGAACTAGTAAATATATGATAAATTAAAAAGGCTAAAAGGAAGGAAGAGTCTTAACTCTAAAGGGGATAGAGGAGAGTGACGAGAGATGCATGAACAGTAATGGTCCAGATAAACTCTTAAACATTCTAGAGTGGAGATGTGCATCTATGTGCATGTGTGCACATCTGTCCTCCACACCCCACACACACAAATTTGGCCATGAGTATCTGTCAGTCCAATGACTTCAAGATAGAACCCAGGCCTATTCTACGCCAAGCCCCCTAGTGTATCTGAACTAATTCTGCTCCCTTTAGCTGATCTCCCCTAAATTCTCAAGCCAGCCCCGTGTTTCCATAACTGGGGGGATACCAAGTCCACCACGGCCTCTGCAAGGGGCTTAAACACAGCAGTGAGCCAAGTTTTGTCTCAGAGACTTGGCTTCAAGGAGAGCAGCATAAACTGAGCTCGTTAGTTGGAGATGCAAAGCGTTCACACAGAAAACTGTCCCTAAGACAAAATTCAGACTGTGCCCATGCTAGAAGGTAGGAGCCATAGCTCTAGTCCAAGCGCTTGTAGGGATGACAGCAGGCCCAGAGAGAGGAAACAGCTGACTGCTGCTGGTGTCTCCAATTTCTGATTACAACTGGAGTAGGGAACTAGCTGGAAGACAGCACAGACAGACCTCCAGTGCAGCCCAAGCAATACTGTTGCACTGGGAATGATCTAGAACCTATGCCAAGAGCTTAAAAATATTTTCCCTAATGTGTATGAATCCTGGGCCCAGAGAGAAGACTTTGCTCCTTGCCAGACAAGTCCCGGGGCTCAACTTCCCTACTGGAACACCACAGTGGCAGCTTTGAGGTGGGGCAGGGAAGGGCAGCAAGTTATCACTGTGGAGACAGCCAACTCCTTGGAAGCTATAAGGCAGGTTTGACTTAGTCTCACAGTTGTCCATAGAGGTGGACACAGCCATGCAGAGTGATAGAGAGGGAAACAGAGAAACAAGGGGTTGCTGAGGACCCAAGGTGTCAGCCGCATGGCAAGTGGCCCCAGCTGAAGGCAGAGTTGTTTGAGCCCCTCTGGCCCCCCATGCCCCACCCCCACCCCGCATGCTGCAGCTCCTTCTCATTCTTTCTCTAGAAAAAGACATGCTATTTGTTTGCTCGGGTCGTTTAAGGAAAACTGTTCTCATGGCACGAGAATATTGTTTTAGGCTGAAGGCAGAGCCAAGCACACAGGTGCTCAGGAAGGAAGCATGGGAGAGGGAGGGAAGGAGATGGAAGGGGACAAGAAATCCCTCCTGGGCTCCTGGCGCCTCTCTACTCTGATCCAGGATCGGCTCAATACGATAACAAGCATCAAATGTGCACAGCATTCAGCTTTGGCTAACTGCCTTCTAGTTCTTTGAACCCACTCTGATAGGCCTGGAAAGCAGAAAAAGGAGTGTACTTCATGAACGTGTTCTTGAGGGGATCATCCTCCGGAGGCTTGCCAAGTTCTAACAGCTGCGAAGACTGTGAAGTGTGAATGTGGCCATAGCCTGACTGGACCTCGGGAGCTCTGTTTCCACCTGTCTCCTCAAATAAAGGACCTGCATACCGCGGAATGGGTGGTGGTCAGGCTGTTTGTGACAAGAAAGAATTTTGCTATGTGTGGCCTAGCAAGTACATGGGCAGGGCTGTGGCAGGGACTAGTTTTAAAGGAACACAGGCAGCGTTGAGAGCCACATGGAGCCCTACAGCTGGAGGGGCTGGGAGCCTCCTGGTGACACTGAAGCTGCAATCATCATGGCCTGCAGGAGCACAGAAGAGGTGGACCTCATCTAGGCTCATGGCAGCCATATTGGCATCCCAAGGCCCACAGCAAGGAAGAAGGCAGGTCAAGGCTCCAGACTGCTCCATCTCATGAACTTTCCATAACCTCTCAGCACCAGACAGTTAGGGCTCCTGTTGGGTCTGATCAATCTGAACACTATTCAGGAAACAGGGCTATTGGTGCAGGGGGCTCCTACAGGTGGGGCCTGCCCCAGGTCCCTAGGAGAGGAAACAGCACCCTGTACCTCAGCAACACTCTAATACATCTGGACTTTCTCCTTCATTCCTTGGAGCTGTGCTGGTTGATGAGCTGTGGAGCACAGCCAGAGCATTTTCAGAACTGTTAGCTATTATGTCCTAGGGGGGGGGGGGAAAGGAAAGAAGGAAATTGCACGCAGTGACTGCTTCTTTCTTTCAAAGCAACTGCAGAGCTAAAACTTCCAGGTTCTTTCTGGGTGCGATTGCCTGATCACCAATGGAAGGGTCCACAGCCCCAGACACCCCACTTCCTTTTAATTGCTCACCCAGCACCAGGTGAGAGCCCTCTTAGCCTCCTGACACTGTAAGACCCTTAAGGGGTTCCTCACAGTGCTGTTGGCAGAGTGCACTGAGGACCCAGCCGTGGGCAACCCTCTGCTCAAGCCAGTGTCTCTGCAAATACTGTTAGAGATGGTAAAGCTTGCTGTCCTAATGGTTCAACTCCACTGGCAACAGGCTGCCTCATGAGGAAGGACGTCCCCTCGGTTTATTATCTAGAAGAGCAAACAGCTGAACGCCTCCTGCTCTCCTCACTCCCTGTGCTTTCTAATCTTTCCTCTTCCTCATTTACCTGTCCACCTGTCCTCCTCTCCCTCCTCTCGCTCCTCTCCCTCCTCCTCCCTCCTCTTTCTTCTATCTCCTCTCTTTTTCTCCTCTCCCACATATTCCTATTACTCTTCTTTTCAGATTTCACACTCCCACACACATGCACACACACACACACACACACACACACACACACACACACACACACACCTCTTTGCTTTTCCTTTTCACTTTAGGGGCCTTGGAGCTGCTCTGTGGCAAACAGACTTTTGTGAACCCCCAAGTTAAAGCCAGGGCCCCCTCAGTAATGCTGTTTAAGACTCACTGCTTTCTGTTTGGCTGAGGTCACAGTTTTCATAGGATTCTAAAAGCTGATCACTAGCTGATAAATACACAGTTTCAAACCCAGAAATGGAAATCCTGGGCCCCACATGTCTGGGATATTAGCATATTAGAAAACATAAAAGGGCTGAGACTATAGCTCAGCGGTAGAGAGCTTGCTTGGCATGTGTGAGCTCCTAGTTCAGCTGCCAAGACTGAAAACAAAACAAACAGAAACACGGAAAGGGCTTGGAAGATAGCTCTGGAGGTAAGAGCACTCGCTGTGACCACACGAGGACCTGAGTTCAAATCCCTAGCATCAAGCCTGTAACCCCAGTGCTAAGGGCTTAGGCAGGTGACCCTAAGAGCTGGAGCCTAACTGAAATGACAAGATTAAGCTTCCGTTATTGTCCTAGTCAGATTTTCTATTACTGTGAAAAACACTGGCCAAAGTATCTCGGGGAAGAAAGAGCTTACTTGGTTCACACTTTTACATCACAGTCCATCCCTGAAGGAAGTCAGGGCAGGAACTCAAACAGGGCAGGAACCTGGAGGCAGGAGCTGATGCAGAAGCCATGGAGGGTGCTGCTTACTGGCTTGCCCCTCGTGTCTTGCTCAGCCTGCTTCCTTATAGAGCTGAGGCTCACCAACCCAGGGGTAGCACCACCCACAATGGGCTAGGACCTTCACATCAGTAACTAATTAAGAAAATGCTCTACAGGCCTGCCTACAATCTGAATTTACAGAGGCATTTTTTTTTTAATTTTATACTTTATTTATTTTATGTGCATTGGTGTTTGGCCTACACATATGTCTATGTGAGGGTGTCAGAGACTCTCAGACTAGAGTTGCAGTCAGTTCTGAACTGCCATTGGTGTGCTAGGAGTTAAACCTGGGTCCTCTGGAAGAGCTGCCAGGGCTTTTAACAGCTGAGGCATCTCTCCAGCTCCCAGAGGTATTTTTTTTAATCATTTTAAAAAAATTTTTACATATACATTTATATTTTCCACATATATACAATAAACTACCTATAGCAAGAATAACCATGACACAATCAGGAATTATATAAATGTTACATTCTTAGAGTTTTGGCTATTTGTATTTGACAGCCTTGAAGAAGACATCTTTCCTATCTTGGTGCATCTAAAATTCTGAATGTAAATCAATCTCCATCACATATTGTCATTATCAACTTAAGACATCTATCTAGAGCTAAAAATATCTTAACCCCTAAACAGCTAAGCTTCATTGTAAAACTAAGCTCCCTGGTCTTCAACTCCATCAGAGACTTGAGAAGGAATAAACTTAATTACCTGAGTATGCTGGGAGTGCAGGTTAGTAGCTTTCCAAATGAGAAGATGACAGAGACAGTTTGCTACCTGAACAGTCATCCAAAACTCTCTATAACATTGGAGCATCTTCTTCAGCCTTCTGGCCCAGTATATCTGACAGACATATTTGTGAGGCAGAAACTGTTAAGGTCTTGGCAGAGTTTGGCCATCGATGCCGCCGGCATTTTCTTAATTGAGGCCCCTTCCTCTCAATTGACTTTAGATTGAATCAAGTTGACATCAAAGTAGCCAAAACCATCTCAAAAAAATAAGATGAAGACCCATAAAAGACAACATCATCCATACTCCACCCTCTGCATGTACATCACACACACACACACACACACACACACACACATACACACACACTACATACATACATATATACATACATACAAAAATACCAAATCATAAGACATGGGCAGTTTTGTATACAATATACAGTGGAGTTGACCAGAAAACTAAAAACCTGCTAGCTGTGATCTTGAAGAAATTTCCTCTACGTAGGCTAACAATCTAAGAGGTCCAGATGCCTAAGGTCACCTGGGTTCAACGATTGGAGAATCGTTAGATGCTGATAAGATCATGGAGTGCACACCCCTGTCACTGTGTAAGAGGGTGAACGACGGCTCCTACAGGGAGGCTCCTTTGGAAGCTGGCTGTCTGCACCTGGGAGACTGCAGGGAGGCAGCAGAGCCAAAGAGAAAGAAGCAGGGGCCGCTCCGGATATACACACAGATCTCAGCAACTTTACACCGGCCTTGTCCTTCAGAAACGTGTCCCAAATTGGGGCAAGGGCATTTATAATCCCAGACGGAGAAAGAAAAACCTACTATTAACAAATGTGAGCTGCTCGAGAAAAGGAGAAACGGCTGCATCCTAATGCCACAACCCTGAAAGGGGACTAAGAGTACATGGCTGTCTGCTGGCAGCCCTCTCAGCACCTAGAGGAATACTTCCTTTGATGCAGAGAAAATGGTTTGGGCCATGTTCCTAATGCCCGCTCCATTATCCTTCTGCTTACATAAATGTGTTTTATTTCCTCACGCAGAGTATAAACATATGCTGATGAACCAACAGTTTGTAATTGCAAGGGAAATGTGGGAAAATTACTTCTTCCTGAAAAACGTAACTACTGGAGTGTTGCTCCCAGTACGGCACATCAGAGAAATTGCGCAGAAGCTTAGGGAGCCCCAATACTGGCTTCCCAGAGAGCCCTCAGGCTTGCACTGTAGGTCGCCCCCTACTGGCCTCTTGTGTTTGTTACCGTGTTGTCCTATACCTTACTTGCCCTTCTGTCCCCTGAGAAACAGTCAGGACTTCTTCTGCTGGTCTGGCTCCCCTTCCTCATTGGAAATCTCTTCTCCACCTCTCCTCCTCTCCTCTACCTCATGACCCTACACCAGCATTCCTCAGCCTGTGGATCAAGACCCCTTTAGGGGTCGAATGACACTTTCACAGGGGTCAGATGTCAGATATCCTGCATATCAGATTATTTACATTATGGTTTGTAACAGTAGCAACATTACAGATATGAACTAGAAACAAATGTAATCTCATGGTTGGGGGGTCACCACAATACGAGGAACTGTATTAAAGGGTCACAGCGTTCGGAGGGCTGAGGACCATTGCCCTAGCCCAGCACGCATTCCAGCACAGCTCTGTGACCAGCTCTAGAGTTCTTTCCCACGTCTTCTGCATGTGAGGTTTCTACACAGTCTTTGAGTCCTGAACCAAAGTCCTCAGTCTCTAGGCTCCTTCTGAGTCTTCCATGTACCTCACTAATAGCATTTTGATGAACACGTGAGCAGATTGGCTGTGGATACTACACAGAAGCCAGGTGTAGCAATGACTTGGCTTCAGAGACATCGGGCCTTAGTTTAAGTCTCTTGTCCCTGACTTGAAATTTTTGAATAAAGTCTCTTAAGGTGTTGAGGGCTGCTTCTTTACCTATTAGATTATTATAACGCTGTCTACTTCAGACGATTACTGTGACAATAACACGAGGTGGCAATGACAGGTGGAGAACACTTGACTGAGTGTCTGGCACAGGGCCAAAGCTCTATATGTGGCAGGGACCACCATGGGTAGTCCTTGGTCTGCATTCTCTCCTTTGAGAATCTCCCTCATTGAACTGTAAGTTCCCTGAGGGTAAGGTTTATGGTTCCTTGTTCACAATTGCTTCCTAATGCATGGCATGGAGCCTGAATAAATATTTTTAAAGAAATAAAAAATAAGTATCATGACAATGTTGAACGAAATGGACTTGAACGGGATCCTTTATGGCTCCCCAATGCAAGAGGACATATCTCATTTATTTCTGAAAAGAGAAAATTAGAAATTCCATTATATGGTGAGCAGAGCTGTGGTCTTGGCAGCTGAGGAAAGAAGAGATGGCCTGCCACGATGAGTCACACCCGTCTCTTCCTCCATCTTCTGGGCAGCTGCCACCATAGGGCTGCCACCGTGCTGGACAGTTCAGACTAAATACATCTTTGTCTCCGCACACACTGTATTGCATCCACACAAACTCTTCAATGAGCTCTTGGGGACAGTAAAAGAGACCGAGACCACCTTGAAGGTGTTAATGTTCATACCTGTCCTCTTACCGTCCCTCTTCCTAGAGCAGGCTCAGGGTGAGTCCATGGGGCCATGACTGTATGGCAAACCATTTTTCATGTGCAGGGCCTTGGGTAGCTCCCTGGATTCTGCTCCTGAGAAAGAGGGAAATTGTGTGCTTGACACAAATTCCACTGATGAGAGTCACCTCTTGGCTCTTAATTGTCTCCCATGAGACATCCATGATATAATGACAAGTGCTTGGAGGAACTCCTGCACAGACAGTAAGTCACTTGGATGGAAAAAAGAAAAACAGCTTCATTTGTTCTGGAAGGATGACAAAGAATATCAAGAGTCACATTCTTCTCTTTACTTGATGTTGAATAAATATTTATTAAAGGTCACCATGTAGTGACCAGAATACTGGGCACAAGGAAAGGAGACATCAGCCCAGGATGCTTAAGCTTAGATATAACTGGACAGTCAGTACAATAGACAGCAGGGTCAACAAGTACAGACTAACACCCCCCCCCCACACACACACACACACTGAAGACTTG